>NW_006789873.1:962636-987598 GCF_000442215.2 Lipotes vexillifer | reverse complement strand
GGAATGGTGCTGATGGGTAAACAGGAAGGCAATGGAAATGTTGATGGGAGATTAAGGAAGGAGATACTAGAACCTCTTCTAAAACAAATGGAACCCAAGTTAGAGGTTTAAATCAAAGTGCAGAGGAACAGAAAAGCATCTTTAACATTCAGAATCCATCAGAGGAGTCCAGCCTTGCCCTTTGCCTAAGGATATGGAAAAGATCACTGTGGAGACAGGAGAGAATGTTTAGTAGAACAACAACTAGACAGAGAGAAGGGAATAATTGGACACAGGAAATGAGTTTAAAGAGCAATGGAAAGAGAACAAGAAGTGAACAGAGAAACGGAAAAGGGGGGAAATAAAAACACAGAACTTTTAGGTTAAAGAATTGTATTTATTCCCATGAGAGCATGTAATTGTATTTTCCTGGCAGTCATCCCACAGACCTCTGCAAGGGGAAAGGGGCGCCGGCACGTGGGACTGAAAGCATTGAAGTCTTACTGCTTTGTACTTATTACAGCCAAGCAAGGGACTTCCATTAGTGAAGCTATATTTTGATGTTGCAGAGACAGGCACTGAAATGCCAATCACCAGCAGCCCCTACACGTGGGAATCGGTGGCAATGGAAAGGACAGGGTGTGGCCCAGGGGTGCGTACATTGTGAGGCAAAGGCAAGCGTCAAAGGTATGGGAACCCAATCGTGATGGTTCGAAGTGAGAAATAAATGGAACCTACTAACCAGAAATCCTGTTTCCTGCACAGCGTGGCACACAAAATGCTGGCATGTATCCCCTGCTTACATAGTAAGGCATCGAGTTCCAGGCAGCAAAAGGGAGTAAGAAAATAAACTTGTAGGGGCTTCCCTGGTGGCACAGTGGTTAAGGATTCGCCTGCCAGTGCAGGGGACACGGGTTCGAGTCTTGGTCCGGGAAGATCCCACATGCTGCGGACCAACTAAGCCCCTGTTGCCACAGTTACTGAGCCTGCGCTCTAGAGCCCGCGAGCCACAACTACTGAAGCCCGCGCACCTAGAGCCCGTGCTCCGCAACAAGAGAAGCCACCGCGATGAGAAGCCCGTGCTCCGCAACAAGAGAAGCCACCGCGATGGGAAGCCCGCGCACCGCAACGAAGAGCAGCCCCCGCTTGCCGCAACGAGAGAAAGCCCGCGCGCAGCAACGAAGACCCAGTGCAGCCAAAAAATAAATAAATAAGAAATAAATTTATCAAAAGAAAATAACCTTGTAGATTCCACCCACACTGAGTGCAGTGAGTTGATGCTGTGGGTAATGAGAACTGCCTGTTGTCAGAGAGCTTTGGCATATAGAGGTCAGGGTTTGAGCCCTGCCGTTTGCTTCCTGTACCACCTCCACCATCGGCCCCGCCTGCGTCTTGTCTTCATCATAGCTCAGTGGGACTCCTTCCCCTAAGGAAATCATCAGTTGATGAAGATAGACTCCTTGGGAAGGGTATCTACGAAGGAGGTAGCCCTTCACCTTCATATTTATTCTCTGTAGACTGGGGATGTGTGTTCATTTGTGTGGCCATTAATTCATGCATTCATTCATTCAGTTTTTCAGTGCCTGTGCTAGCCAAGTACTGCATGGGAGCTACAGAGAGGAGTAAGACTTGTTTCTTTCTTTGACGGGGCTCCCAGTCTAGCTGAGTGACTAACTCTACTATGCTGCAAATTGAAATTAGTGCTATGATAGAAGTACAGTCCAATTGATAATCATAGAGGGAAGTGATTCATCTGGGCTGGGGTAAGAAGGGAAGGAAGGCTTCCTGGAAGAAGTGTCATGTAAGTTGAAGCCTAAGAGAGAGAACAAAAGAGAGAGATACCAATCCAGGCTGAGGGAACAGCATGAAGAAAGACATGGGAACCTCAAAGTACTTGTCATTTTCAGCAAATGATAAATGGGATGGTATGACAACAGTATATGGTACTTGGAGAAATATATGGGCAGTTGAAACTGGAAAGCAAGACAAGTTGAGATGGAGAAGCTTGTGAATGCCATGCTAAGGAATTAGGACTTGATCCCACATGCAGTAGGGAGCCATCAAGGATTTTGAGAAAGAGAGAAATATAATTCAACATGGGTTTGAGGAAGAGAGTACTATCTTATGCCTGCTGTCATGGAATAGAACATTCTTTCTTCCTGGACAGCAGTGGGCCATTGGAGAGGAATGGGTATCATATCTAGCTGGGGCATTGAGAACTGTGGCAGATGGGAAGTACGTGGGGAGAGAGAGGCTGAGGGAGAGAGGAGAAATGGTCACGGTCCAAAGACAGAGGAGGTGGTACCTGTGGGGATGTGAGAATGGCAGCTTACTGACAGTCCAGATCCAAAGATGGGAAGGAAGGAGGAGGGAGCCAGGATGACAGTGTGTTCTTCCAAGTAAATTGAGGGGAAAATAGCCTCAATTCCCCAAATCCCATTGATGATGAGGGAGGCATTTCACAACTGGAGAGGTTTTAGGGAACAGATTTAGATGGAACAACTTAGAGAGGCTTTTCATCTTTCATTTATGAGGACACCTGCCTGCTGTTGATTTCTGGCCTGTGATGTTCCCACACCCAGGCTGAGTGTTTTCAGGGACTTGTGCCATTTTGACCAATTGGCTGTTGTACTAGTAACTTTCCTTTGCTGTTGGACATCGCAAGCAGTTTAGTTCTCAGGTACATTTTTTGTAAGATCCACCATGGCTGATTAAAAATGGAAAATTACCAGACTTTGGGTTTTCCCATTCAAGTATATCGAAAGTCCTGCCTAAAATACTATCAAAGAGCTTTTCAGTAAGCATTTTGGAGCCTGGGCTCCAAGAGACTATAAGGCTACTCCCTCACTCCCCTGACTGCCCCCCGCCCCACAGCAATTTGATTTGGCTACAAAAAGTGAGAAATAAATGTGTTCTCCTTCTACATCCTCAAAGCCCAATGACTGCATACCTCTGTAGCTGCATCATGCTTGAAATTTACATTATAAACACAGCTCTGTGAATCTAAACCATTAAATTTTTTAAAGTAATGAGGACAGAGTGTATTCACTGCTTCATTGATTTTTTTAAAATGCATTTTCAGCTTAGCATCATTTGCATGACTCACAAAAGTAAACGTAAGTTTCCTGAGGTTGTATATAAATTTCTCTTAAAATAGCCTCAGACTAAAACCCGTGACAAAAATTGCCTTCTTCTTTCATTCCCAATTGAGGAGCCATATTTGCAATTCTAAGGTAGTGCTTAAATATCCATTTTAATTCATTTGGCCGACTTGACTTTCAAAGCACTGAAGGAGTACCATTTGGGGGTTGATGTTTTGGTATCAGGTACATTCACACACCCCTCTACAAAGTAAAATGCCAGAGGAGCAATGCACTCACACTTCCCTTAGGAACTAGGATGCACCCCAAATCTTTTGGTTTCTATAGTTTTTTAATCATGGTAAAATATATATAACAAAACATTTGTCATTTTAACCACTATGTATACAGTTCACTGGCATTAATTACACTTACGATGTGTGTGCAACCACTATTGCCAGAATTTGCCTAGTCTGCCTATTTATATTTTATGTAAATGGCATCATATGACATGTGGTATTTAGTGACTGGCTTCTTTCACTTAGCATCATGTTTTGGAAGTTCATATACCTTGTACATGTAGGAATGCACTTCATTCCTTTCTGTGACTGAAAAAGTTTCATTGTATGGATAGACCACATTCTGTTTATCCGTTCATCCATTGATGGACACTTGGGTTGCTTCCACCTTTTGGCTTCTGTGAATAATCTGCTATAAACATTGGTATACAGGTATCTGGTGTCTCATACAGGTTGTTAATGTATCAGAGATAACAATATGGCATTTCCAAAGGCTGTCTTGAGTTGGAACTCTGGAGGCACCTTCTAGCGGAGCTTGGTTGTACAGGTGTTGTGACACTGGTAGCACCGCCACAGAACCTCAGCACAGTTAGGATGGCAGTGCTCCACTGCCACTGTCACTCACTGTCAAACTTCTCCGAAGGCTAATCAGTATTCAGTGATTCCACATCAGCGCCCACTCTCTTCTCAACTCAGTACTATCTGCTTTTTGACCTAAACACCCTACTGAAACTTCTCTCAAAAATCTGCTGTAACCTTCCAGTTGACACTTTCAGTAGCTTCTGCTCAATCCTCACTTTCCTTGGCCTCTCTATAACATTCCACCATGCTTCTCCCCCTCTCTTTAAAGTGTTCTCTTCCCTTTGCCTTTTGTCTATTTATTTATTTTTGGCTGTGTTGGGCCTTCATTGCTGCACGCGGGCTTTCTCTAGTTGCTGCTCTTTGTTTCGGTGTGTGGGCTTCTCACTGCGGTGGCTTCTCTCGTTGCCGAGCACGGGCTCTAGAGCACACGGGCTTCAGCAGTTGCGGCTCACGGGCTCTAGAGCGCAGGCTCAGTAGTTGTGGCGCACGGGCTTAGTCACTCCGTGGCACGTGGGATCTTCCCGGACCAGGGCTCAAACCCGTGTCCCCTGCGTTGGCAGGCGGATCCGTAACCGCTGTGCCACCAGGGAAGCCCTTCCCTTGCCTTCTTGAAGCCTGTTCTCTTCAGCTTCTCCTCTGCGCCTGGCTGAACAGTGTCTCCCCCCCCCCCCCCCCCCGTGGGAAGGGAAGGCTTTGAGGAACTGTGATTCCTGTGGAGCTGTTAGGTAGCCTCAGGTGAGAAGGAGCTGTAGCCATGAGAGTAATAGTCGTGACACTCCTGTGGAAGGTGATGATAATTCTAGGACTGGTGGCGGAAGGCCAGTACCACACCACGCACTCATACTGTCACACTTTCCAGGATGGAGCTGTTCTGTTTCTGGGAAGATGACCTGACTCATGATGTACCTAAACAAGCATAGTAGTGGCCCACATAATAATAAGATTCTACAGTAAAATGATCTGATTTCCAAAGGGATTACGTGGTATTTTTTATTGTTCCTTTCTCAATGGCTGGACGCAATAGTGAAGCATAGTTAGTGGCTGAATCCCCTGGACACCATTTTGTATTAGACACTAAGCAGTCTGAGCCCCAGTTAAGGGCAACTGCCATGGCGTTCCCCTCTTGACAAGGAAGTTGTCATCGAAAAAGCTACCTTAAGTCACTAATCAGGACTATGTGAGTCAAAATGCCCAGCTTTGGTAGTGTACCAAGCCCAGGTGGCTCAAGTGTCCCAACAGCGCTTTTGAGACCTTTCCACCTAAGTACCCCATACAGGCAGTGAAGAGTGGGAATGAACACCTGTTCCTGAGGATCTGGGACATAACCTCAAGGTCCTAGTAAACAGGACATATCTTATGAAGTCTTAAGTGAGTTTGCAAGTAGTGCACTTTTGCTCCATCATACAGCCTTGCATGTTTCAGTATAAAATAGTGTGCTTTTGCCCTGAATCCCAGGGAAGAAGCATGCCATGGCTTCACGCACCCACAGCCCACTGCAGCGCAACCTGAAGGTACACCCACCCCAGACCGAGAAACAGAGCCTATAGGAAGAGAGGCCGTGCCTATACTAGTGGCAAAATCAATTGTATTCTTTCAACATCCCAGCATTGTAACTGAGGGTATTTGCAGGCTGGAATTAGCTGCAGGCTGGAATTAGCATCTCATTGCACCAGCCCTTTTCCAGGAGAGGCGATTGGATTATTCCCAGAATTTACAGTCATTTAGCTGGCAAAATTGGCAGCTCACTTGTCAGGAAGGCATGTTGTGAAATGGGCCCTAAAAGGAGTCCCATTAGACCAATTAAAACCAGAGGCCTCAAGTGTGCCATTTCCCCCTCGTCTGATCTATGAAGAAGAAAATCTAGACTCCCGCAGACCTGAGGCTCATTAACAAAGTCACTTTCCTCTGCTTTCAAGTCCAAGTAGTCATTTCACACCTGAAAGTTCAGAAAGGTTGACAGGGCGGGGGCGGGGTGAGGGTGGGGGAATTGATGTGGCAGGAAGGAAGGTTGTGTTGAGGGGAGGACAAGGGAACCGAGATCTATTGGGGATTCAGAAGCAAATGGTGGGGCCCAGAGGCTTCTGTGGGAAGGGGCAGCAGAGTGAGCAGTAGTGTAATGAACACGATTTCTAGTGCTTTCCCCAACTTCAGCCTCTGGGGTCTACCAAGCAATGTACTGAAGGTTTCGCATATTCATGTCCTGGGTGCCAACTGTGCACAGCAAATACAAAACGCAGGGAGAGCAGTATTGCTCTGTTGCCATGTTAGGGCCGGATCGAAGCCATCTGCTGGTGCAGGCTTGGCAAGCAGCAGCATTCGCTCCGCTGGTAGTGTGACTGCAGCTCTCCTTCCAGGCTGCCCCGTGGAGTTGGCCCGCTGGTGTGGGTAAGGCCCCTGTAGCAGCGCCTTGCCCTGCTTGATGCCCACGCCATCAGAGGGCGAGCATTAGAATCCTATTATATGCTCAAGACCCCGGTGGCTCTGTAAGGGCCCAAAGGCTCGTCTCACTGGCTGACAGATTTTCCCTGGCTGCCTGTGTAGCCCAGGCCCAGCAACTTCTCTCCCAAAGCTTGGTGTGTACTGCCTTTAGCAGACATTATTATGCCAGGGTTTAAAGAAAACAAAAACAGTCCAGCGTGGATTTATTTATTGCCAGGGTCTCTTATCCACAATTAGACCAGCTTAAGAAGTGGATTCAGAATTTGGTAGATGGTGATCAGCAGAAAGACGCACATCAGAAGGGAAGCAACTGACTGCCTCTCCCTGCTCATAGGTGCTCTGGTGGGGGCAGCGCCCTTGGCTGCTGTGGGTAGAGGAATGATCGCAGCCTGAGCTCCTCACTGGGCCCCAAGAGCCTTGGAATCAGAGAGGGACAAAACTACTGACAGAAGGAAATTTAAGAGTTCATCTAGTGCAGTACACCGATTTAGCAACATGGGGGTGACTGAGGCCCAGAGGAGAGGGAAATGACTTGCCAAGGGTGAAACAGTAACTCAGTGACTGAGCCTGGCCTGGAAACCAGGGCTCCAGACCCCCAGGAGGTGCCCTCTTCCTTAGGAACTCTCCTAGGAGACTGAATAACTTAGTGGGGGGCGCTCCCCACTGAGTGCTTCCTCCAATGCAGAAAAACTTTTCCACAGGAAGTGCAGACCTTAATGACTGGTGATCATTTAAAGGGATTATCTCTTCTGCAACACGACATAAGAGCAAAATGAGTCAGGGCTGAGTGTATAATTAGTACAGATTGTTGGGTCTAACCCATTGGGTGTAGTTAAACTGATTACAAACAGAAACAGATTTTTGGATTTAGCATGAAAATTTCCTTGCTGGCCCAAAAGGTTCTCACTGACGGTCAGCTGAAAGACAAAAAAAGCCAATTTATGCGCGCTTTACAATATGTACCTAACCAAACAAAGATATATTCTGGAAAATCACTGATAAACATAAAAATATGAGTGATTTAAGGGTATGGTTTGTGGTTATTCCCATAAGGCATCTGGTTCGTAGCAAAATGAGAAGGTTTTGGTTTGGTGTAGCTATTTAGCTTCTTCGTAGGTTTTTAAATTTTCTTTTAATATTTGCTACTGGCTGATCCCCAGATACTGTTCCCACAGGCTTCTTGTTTTTCCCAAGACAACATGTCTGACAAGTCTCTCCCGCCCACTGCTGTCCTCGAAACTGTTAACAGTGATTTCTGAAAAACACAAAACAGACTGTGTGGATTCCTTGCTTAAAAACCTGCAGTGGCTCCCTACTGCCCACAGGAGAAGGTCTTAGCATTCCTAATCCACCATGATTTGGCCCTTACTTACTTGTCTTCCTGCCCTACCTTTTATCACCCACCAGGCAACACACACACACACACCACAACGATGTGAACTCTACATTCCTTCCCTCCGTAGAGGCTACTTGCTCCTATTGAGTATGCCCTATCGACATTCGCAGATATTAATGATTTTTCTCAAGCTGAACCCTCTGCCTGAAATGCATAACCATCTCATTCAGCCCTGCTATACACTTCCACCCATCCTTCACGGTGCAGGTTATGGCCCAATTGTCCCAAGAAGCCTTCCCAGAACCTTCTTTTATTTGGAATTTTTCTCTCTCCCTTCTGTCACCCTGGTGTTTCTCTTGTGCCTTTATCCGAACCCTTTCTGCTTTCTGCCAGCTGTCTCGTTGGTTTGCCTATTGGTCTGTTTTCCTTACCAGACCGTGGGATTCTTGAAGGCAGACACTAAGTCTTTCTCCAAGCTTCTAGCTCAGTGCTTGGGCCATAGCAGACTACTGTTAAGTTTGTTGAATTAAATTGGATTACATTTCTCCCGTCCAGGAATGTCCATACTTATCTCTAACCAAAACCCCAGTTCCTCTGTGTCCCATAGTGCTTCCTTGTCATGCGAAGCTGTCCCCTTCATCTCTAATCTCCGTGATGGTGGCCCAGGCCCAGAGTGTGTCTTTGCTGGAACTCGCATCAGTATCAGCCGCAGGAACCCAGCTATAGGGTTGGGTGATAAAGCTTTGCTGCTGCTGAGTGGGAAGCCATGGGAAACCTGTAGCCACAGCTTAGGAAGCACTAGAAGGTATTCTTCTGAATATTCCTTGGGTCTTTTGGAGGTAGAAGACTTGGCCCAGCTTTGTGCCAGGGGTGCATGATGGCCTTGGCCATCATTGCTGATTGCTTCAGGTAAACAGAACTGATATAATGCCCATTTGGGGTCCCCAAACCTGGAGCTCTTTTCAGTATTTCACAAAGCTTAATAAAGCTACTTAATCAAGTCTGTGATCAGTTCTATGTGGAAACAGTGACTTCTCTCATGGTTTTTTTTTTTTACATCTTTATTGGAGTGTAATTGCTTTACAATAGTGTGCTAGTTTCTGCTTTATAACACAGTGAATCAGTTATACATATACATATGTTCCCATATCTCTTCCCTCTTGCGACTCCCTCCCTCCCACCCTCCCTATCCCACCCCTCCAGGCGGTCACAAAGCACCGAGCTGCTCTCCCGGTGCTATGCGGCTGCTTCCCACTAGCTAGCTACCTTACGTTTGGTAGTGTATACATGTCCATGCCTCTCTCTCACTTTGGCACAGCTTACCCTTCACCCTCCCCATATCCTCAAGTCTCTTCTCTAGTAGGTCTGTGTCTTTATTCCTGTCTTACCCATAGGTTCTTCATGACATTTTTTTTCCTTAAATTCCATATATATGTGTTAGCATACGGTATTTGTCTTTCTCTTTCTGACTTACTTCACTCTGTATGACAGACTCTAGGTCTATCCACCTCATTACAAATAGCTCAATTTCATTTCTTTTTATGGCTGAGTAATATTCCATTGTATATATGTGCCAGATCTTCTTTATCCATTCATCTGATGACAGACACTTAGGTTGTTTCCATCTCCAGGCTATTGTAAATAGAGCTGAACTGAACATTTTGGTACGTGACTCTTTTTGAATTATGGTTTTCTCAGGGTATATGCCCAGTAGTAGGATTGCTGGGTCATATGGTACTTCTATTTGTAGTTTTTTAAGGAACCTCCATACTGTTCTCCATAGTGGCTGAACCAATTCACATTCCCACCAGCAGTGCAAGAGGGTTCCCTTTTCTCCACACCCTCTCCAGCATTTATTGTTTCTAGATTGTTTGATGATGGCCACTCTGACTGGTGTGAGATGATATCTTATTGTAGTCTTGATTTGCATTTCTCTAATGATTAATGATGTTGAGCATTCTTTCATGTGTTTGTTGGCAGTCTGTATATCTCCTTTGGAGAAATGTCTCTTTAGGTCTTCTGCCCATTTTTGGATTGGGTTGTTTCTTTTTTTATTATTGAGCTGCATGAGCTGCTTGTACGTTTTGGAGATTATTCCTTTGTCCGTTGCTTCATTTGCAAATATTTTCTCCCATTCTGAGGGTTGTCTTTTGGTCTTGTTTCTGGTTTCCTTTGCTGTGCAAAAGCTTTGAACCTTCATTAGGTCCCATTTGTTTATTTCTGTTTTTATTTCCATTTCTCTAGGAGGTGGGTCAAAAAGGATCTTGCTGTGATTTACGTCATAGAGTGTTCTGCCTGTGTTTTCATCTAAGAGTTTGATAGTTTCTGGCCTTACATTTAGGTCTTTAATCCATTTTAGGCTTATTTTTGTGTATGATCTTAGGGAGTGATCTAATCTCATACTTTCACATGTACCTGTCCAGTTTTCCCAGCACCACTTACTGAAGAGGCTGTCCTTTCTCCACTGCACATTCCTGCCTCCTTTATCAAACACAAGGTGACCATATGTGCGTGGGTTTATCTCTGGGCTTTCGATCCTGTTCCATTGATCTATATTTCTGTTTTCGTGCCAGTACCATACTGTCTTGATTACTGTAGCTTTGTGGTATAGTCTGAAGTCAGGGAGCCTGATTCCTCCAGCTCCGTTTTTCGTTCTCAAGATTGCTCTGGCTATTCGGGGTCTTTTGTGTTTCCATACAACTCGTGACATTTTTTGTTCTACTTCTGTGAAAAATGCCAGTGGTAGTTTGATAGGGATTGCATTGAATCTGTAGATTGCTTTGGGTAGTAGAGTCATTTTCACAGTGCTGGTTCTTCCAATCCAAGAACATGGTATATCTCTCCATCTATTTGTATCATCTTTAATTTCTTTCATCAGTGTCTTATAATTCTCTGAATACACGTCTTTTGTCTCCTTAGGGAGGTTTCTTCCTAGATATTTTTTTTGTTGCAGTGGTAAATGGGAGTGTTTTCTTGATTTCACTTTGAGATTTTTCGTCATTAGTGTATAGGAATGCCAGAGATTTCTGTGCATTAATTTTGTATCCTGCTACTTTACCAAATTCATTGATTAGCTCTAGTAGTTTTCTGGTAGCACCTTTAGGATTCTCTGTGTAGAGTGTCATGTCATCTGCAAACCGTGACAGCTTTACTTCTTCTTTCCCGATTTGGATTCCTTTTATTTCCTATTCTTCTCTGATCGCTGTGGCTAAAACTTCCAAAACTGTGTTGAATAAGAGTGGTGAGAGTGGGCAACCTTGTCTTGTTCCGGATCTTTGTGGAAATGCTTTCAGTTTTTCACCACTGAGGACGATGTTGGCTGTGGGTTTGTCATATATGGCCTTTATTATGTTGAGGAAAGTTCCCGCTATGCCTACTTTCTGCAGGGTTTTTATCATAAATGGGTGTTGAATTTGGTCGAAAGCTTTCTCTGCGTCTATTGAGATGATCATACGGTTTTTCTCCTTCAGTTTGTTAATATGGTGTATCACGTTGATTGATTTGCGTATATTGAGGAATCCTTGCATTCCTGGAATAAACCCCACTTGATCATGGGGTATGATCCTTTAAATCTGCTGTTGGATTCTTTCTGCAAGTATTTTGTTGGGGATTTTTGCATCTATGTTCATCAGTGATTTGGGGCTGTAGTTTTCTTTCTTTGTGACATCCTTGTCTGGTTTTGGTATCAACGTGATGGTGGCCTCGTAGAATGAGTTTGGGAGTGTTCCTCCCTCTGCTATATTGTGGAAGAGTTTGAGAAGGACAGGTGCTAGCTCTTCTCTAAGTGTTTGAGAGAATTCGCCTGTGAAGCCATCTGGTCCTGGGCTTTTGTTTGTTGGAAGATTTTTAATCACAGTTTCAATTTCAGGGCTTGTGATTGGTCTGTTCATATTTTCTATTTCTTCCTGGTTCAGTCTTGGCAGGTTGTGCATTTCTAAGAATTTGTCCATTTCTTCCAGGTTGTCCATTTTATTGGCGTAGAGTTGCTCGTAGGAATCTCTCACGATCCTTTGCATTTCTGCAGTGTCAGTTGTCACTTCTCCTTTTTCCTTTCTGATTCTATTGATTGGAGTCTTCTCCCTTTTGTTCTTGATGAGTCTGGCTAACGGGTTATCTATTTTGTTTAACTTCTCAAGGAACCAGCTTTTAGTTTTACGGATCTTTGCTATCGTTTCCTTCATTTCTTTCTCATTTATTTCTGATCTGATCTTTATGATTTCTCTCCTGCTAACTTTTGGGTTTTTTTGTTCTTCTTTCTCTAATTGCTTTAGGTGCAAGGTTAGGTTGTTTATTCGAAATGTTTCCTGTTTCTTAACGTGGGCTTGTATTGCTATCAAGTTCCCCCTTAGAACTGCTTTTGCTGCATCCCACAGGTTTTGGGTCGTCGTGTCTCCACTGTCATTTGTTTCTAGGTATTTTTTATTTCCTCTTTGATTTCTTCAGTGAACACTTCATTATTAAGTAGTGTATTGTTTAGCCTCCATGTGTTTGTATTTTTTACAGATCTCTTCCTGTAATTGATATCTAGTCTCATAGCACTGTGGTCAGAAAAGATACTTTATACAATTTCAATTTTCATAAATTTACCAAGGCTTGATTTGTGACCCAAGATATGATCTATCCGGGAGAATGTTCCATGAGCACTTGAGAGAAATGTGTATTCTGTTGTTTTTGGATGGAATGTCCTATAAATATCAATTAAGTCCATCTTGTTTAATGTATCATTTAAAGCTTGTGTTTCCTTATTTATTTTCATTCTGGATGATCTGTCCATTGGTGAAAGTGGGGTGTTAAAGTCCCCTGCTATGAATGTGTTACTGTCGATTTCCCCTTTTATGGCTGTTAGTATTTGCCGTATGTATTGAGGTGCTCCTGTGTTGGGTGCATAAATATTTACAATTGTTATATCTTCTTCTTGGATCGATCCCTTAATCATTATGTAGTGTCCTTCTTTGTCTCTTCTGATAGTCCTTATTTTAAAGTCTATTTTGTCTGATATGAGAATTGCTACTCCAGCTTTCTTTTGGTTTCCATTTGCATGGAATATCTTTTTCCATCCCCTTACTTTCAGTCTGTATGTGTCTCTAGGTCTGAAGTGGGTCTCTTGTAGACAGCATATATATGGGTCTTGTTTTTGTATCCATTCAGCCAATCTGTGTCTTTTGGTGGGAGCATTTAGTCCATTTACATTTAAGGTAATTATCGATATGTATGTTCCTATTCCCATTTTCTAAATTGTTTTGGGTTCGTTATTATAGGACTTTTCCTTCTCTTGTGTTTTTGTCTAGAGAAGTTCCTTTAGCATTTGTTGTAAAGCTGGTTTGGTGGTGCTGAACTCTCTCAGCTTTTGCTTGTCTGTAAAGGTTTTAATTTCTCCATCAAATCTGAATGAGATCCTTGCTGGGTAGAGTAATCTTGGTTGCAGGTTTTTCTCCTTCATCACTTTCAGTATGTCCTGCCACTCCCTTCTGGCTTGTAGAGTTTCTGCTGAGAGATCAGCTGTTAACCTTATGGGGATTCCCTTGTGTGTTATTTGTTGTTTTTCCCTTGCTGCTTTTAATATGCTTTCTTTGTATTTAGTTTTTGACAGTTTGATTAATATGTGTCTTGGCGTGTTTCTCCTTGGATTTATCCTGTATGGGACTCTCTGTGCTTCCTGGACTTGATTAACTATTTCCTTTCCCATATTAGGGAAGTTTTCAACTATAATCTCTTCAAATATTTTCTCAGTCTCTTTCTTTTTCTCTTCTTCTTCTGGGACCCCTGTAATTCGAATGTTGGTGCGTTTAATGTTGTGGCAGAGGTCTCTGAGACTGTCCTCAGTTCTTTTCATTCTTTTTTCTTTATTCTGCTCTGCAGTAGTTATTTCCAGTATTTTATCGTCCAGGTCACTTATCCGTCCTTCTGCCTCAGTTAATCTGCTATCGTTTCCTTGTAGAGAATTTTTAATTTCAGTTACTGTTTTGTTCATCATTGTCTGTTTGCTGTTTAGTTCTTATGGGTCCTTGTTAAACATTTCTTGTATTTTCTCCGTTGTATTTCCAAGATTTTTGATCATCTTTACTATCATTACTCTGAATTCTTTTTCAGGTTGACTGCCTATTTCCTCTTCATTTGTTTGGTCTGGTGGCGTTTTGCCTTGCTCCTTCATCTGCTGTGTGTTTTTCTGTTTTCTCATTTTGCTTAACTTACTGTGTTTTGGGTGTTTTTTTTGTTTTTTTTTGTTTTTTTTTTTTTGCGATATGTGGGCCTCTCACTGTCGTGGCCTTTCCCGTTGCCGGACGCGCAAGCTCAGCAGCCATGGCTCACGGGCCCAGCCGCTCCGCGGCATGCGGGATCCTCCCGGACCGGGGCACGAACCCGTATCCCCTGCATCGGCAGGCAGACTCTCAACCACTGCGCCACCAGGGCGGCCCTGGGGTGTCCTTTTTGCAGGCTGCAGGTTCGTAGTTCCCGTTGTTTTTGGTGTCTGCCCCCAGTGGGAAAGGCTGGTTCAGTGGGTTGTGTAGGCTTCCTGGTGGAGGGGACTGGTGCCTGTGTTCTGGTGGATGAGGCTGGACCTTGTCTTTCTGGTGGGCAGGACCGCATCCGGCAGCGTGTTTCCGGGTGTCTCTGACCTTATTATGATTTCGGGTTCCCTCTGTGTTAATGGGTGGGGTTGTGTTCCTGTCTTGCTAGTTGTTTGGCATAGGGTGTCTAGCACTGGAGCTTGTTGGTTATTGAGTGGAGCTGGGTCTTAGCATTGAGACGGAGATACCTGGGAGAACTCCCGCCAACTGGGTGTTGGCGTTGAGACGGAGATCTCTGGGAGATTTTCGCCGTTTGATATTACGTGGAGCTGGGAGGTCTCTTGTGGACCAGTGTCCTGAAGTTGGCTCTCCCACCTCAGAGGCACAGCACTGACTCCTGGCTGCAGCACCAAGAGCCTTTCATCCACACGGCTCAGAATGAAAGGGAGAAAAAGTAGAGAGAAAGAATTAGTAGAAGAAGGAAGAAGGAAGGAAGGAAGGAAGAAAAGTAGGAAAGAAAGGAGGGAGGGAGGGAGGGACGGAGGGACGGAGGAAGGAAGAAAGGAAGGAAAAGAGAAAGAGAGAGAAGATAAAGTAAAATAAAATAGTTATTGAATTAAAGAATAATTATTAAGAAAAAAAATTTTTTTAAATGAAACGGACAGACAGAACCCTAGGACAAATGGTGGAAGCAAAGCTCTACAGACACAATCTCACACAGAAGCATACGCATACACACTCACAAAAAGAGGAAAAGGGGGAAAAAATCATAAATCTTGCTCCCAAAGTCCACCTCCTCAATTCGGGATGATTCGTTGTCTAAAGGAGGGAAGGAAGGAAAGAAAGAAAGATGGAAAAAAAGAAAGAAAGAAAGAAGATAAAGTAAAATAAAATAATTATTAAAATTAAAATTAATTATTAAGAAAGAAGAAAAAATTAAGAAAAAAAAAACGGACAGAGAGAACCCTAGGACAAATGGTGGAAGCAAAGCTATACAGAGAAAATCTCACACAGAAGCAAACACATACACACTCACAAAAAGAGGAAAAAAATCATAAATCTTGCTCTCAAAGTCCACCTCCTCCATCTGGGATGGTTCGTTGTCTATTCAGGTATTCCCCAGATGCAGGGTACATCAAGTTGATTGCGGAGCTTTAATCCGCTGCTTCTGAGGCTGCTGGGAGAGATTTCCCTTTCTCTTCTTTGTTCTCACAGCTCCCAGGGGCTCAGCTTTGGATTTGGCCGCGCCTCTGCGTGTAGGTCCCCGGAGGGCGTCTGTCCCTCGCTCAGAGAGGACAGGGTTAAAGGAGCCGCTGATACGGGGGCTCTGGCTCACTCAGGCCGGGGGGAGGGAGGGGCACGGAGTGCGGGGCGGGCCTGCGGCGGCAGAGGCCAGCGTGACGTTGCACCAGCCTGAGGCGCGCCGTGCGTTCTCCCGGGGAAGTTGTCCCTGGATCCTGGGACCCTGGCAGTGGCGGGCTGCACAGTTTCCCGGGAGGGGAGGTGTGGATAGTGACCTGCGCTCGCACACAGGCTTCTTGGTGGCGGCAGCAGCAGCCTTAGCATCTCTTGCCCGTCTCTGGGGTCCGCGCTTTTAGCCGCGGCTCACACCCGTCTCTGGAGCTCCTTTAAGCAGCGCTCTTAATCCCCCTCTCCTCGCGCACCAGGAAACAAAGCGGGAAGAAAAAGTCCCTTGCGTCTTCGGCAGCTCCCGACCTTTTCCTCTCATATGTTTTGTTGATGTACAGTTGATTTATACTGTTGTTAGTTTCTGCTGTACAGCAAAGTGATTCAGTTATACACATATATACATTTTAAAATATTCTTTTCCATTATGGCATATCACAGCATATTGGATATAGTGCCCTGTGCTATACAGTAGACCTTACTGTTTATCCATTCTGTATATAAATAGTTTGCATCTGCTCACCCCCAACTCCCAATCCATCCCTCCCCTCATCCCCCTCGTCCTTGGCAACCACAATCTGCTCTCTGTCTGCGAGTCTGTTTCTGTTTTGTAGGTAGGTTCATTTGTGTCATATTTTAGGTTCCACACATATAAGTGATATCATTGGTATTTGTATTTCTCTTTCTGACTTATTTAGTATGATAATCTCTAAGTCCATCCATGTTGCTGCAAATGGCATTATTTCATTCTTTTTCATTGCTGCATAGTATTCCGTTGCATGTATGTACCACATCTCCTTTCTTAGCTTTTCTTTTTAAATGTTATTGAAGTATAGTTGATTTACAATGTTGTGTTAATTTCTGCTGTACAGATCGACTCAGTTATACACACACACACACACACACATATATATATATATATTCATTTTAGTATTCTTTTCCATTTTGGTTTATTGCAGGATATTGAATATAGTTCCCTCTGCTGTACAGTAGGACCTTGTTGTTTATCCAGCCTGTATATAAATAGTTTGCGTCTGCTAATCCCACACTCCCAGTCCTTACCTCCCCCACCCCTCCTCCCCCTTGGCAACCACAAGTTTGTTTTCTATGTCTCTGAATCTGTTTCTGTTTTGTAAATAAGTTTACTTGTATCGTTTTTTTAGATTCCACATATAACTGATATCATATGATATTTGTCTTTCTCTGTCTGACTTCACTTAGTTTGATAATCTCTAGGTCCATCCATGTTGCTACAAATGGCATTACTTCATTTTTTTTTTAATTAAAAAAAAAAATTTCGGGGCTTCCCTGGTGGCGCAGTGGTTCAGAGTCCACCTGCCAACGCAGGGGACACGGGTTCGTGCCGCGGTCCTGGAAGATCCCACATGCCACCGAGCAGCTGGGCCCGTGAGCCATGGCCGCTGAGCCTGTGTGTCCAGAGCCTGTGCTCCGCAATGGGAGAGGCCACAACAGTGACAGGCCCACGTACTGCAAAAAAAAAAAAAAATTTCATGGAGTACAGTTGATTTACAATGTTGTGTTACTTTCTGCTGTACACCAGAGGGAATCTGTTATACATGTATATACTCTTTCTTAGATTCTTTTCCCATATAGGCCATTACAGAGTACTGAGTAGAGGTTCCTATGCTATACGGCAGGTCCCTATTAGTTATCTGTTTTATATATAGTAGTGTGTATATGTCAATCCCAATCTCCCAATTTATCCCTCCCCCCTCTTACCCCTGGTAACTATAAGTTTATTTTCTACATCTGTAACTCTATTTCTGTTTTGCAGGTAAGTTCATTTGTACCCTATTTTTTACATTCGACATATAAGCGATATCATACGATATTTGTCTTTCTCTGGCTTAGTATGACAATCTGTAGGTCCATCCATGTTGCTGCAAATGGCATTATTTCATTCTTATTTATGGCTGAGTAATACTCCATTGTATATATGTACCACATCTTCTTTATCCATTTGTCTGTCGATGGGAATTTAGGTTGCTTCCATGACCTGGCTATTGTAAATAGTGCTGTGGTAAACATTGGAGTGCATGTATCTTTTTGAATTATGGTATTCTCAGGGTATATGCCCAGTAGTGGGATGGCTGGGTCATATGGTAGTTCTATTTTTAGTTTTTTAAGGAAACTCCATCCTGTTCTCCATAGTGGCTGTACCAGTTGACATTCCCACCAACAGTGTAGGAGGGTTCCCTTTTCTCCACACCCTCTCCAGCATTTATTGTTGGTAGAGTTTTTTGATGATGGCCATTCTGACCGGTGTGAGGTGATACCTCATTGTAGTTTTGATTTGCATTTTTCTAATAATTAGTGATGTTGAGCAGCTTTTCATGGGCTCTTTAACCATCTGTGTCTTCTTTGGAGAAATGTCCATTTAGATCTTCCACCTATTTTTTGATTGGGTTGTTTGTTTTTTTGTTGTTGGGTTGTATGAGCTGTTCGTTTGGGTATCTGGGAAGTTAAGCCCTTGTCCGTCACATCATTTGCAAATATTTTCTCCCAGTCTGTAGGTTGTCTTTCTTTTCGTTTTATTTCACGTGTTTTTTAGTTACTTAGTTGTCTTTGGCAGGATATTTTCCTTAATTTTGTTTTTCAAGAAGGAACCCATTACTATTTACTGACCGCAGTATACTTGGTATATGTACACAATTTTTCAATTTGTTTATGATATAGGTCCATGTGAGGTTCAGAGTCAGCCCTGCATTCAAAGAACACCTCTGCCACTTACCAGCTGTGTAAATACAGGCAAAAGTAACCTGAGCTTGAGCTTCCTCGTCAGTAAAATGGGAATTTTAATACCTACTTCACAACATTACTGAGAAGGTTCGATTACATGAGATCACGTATATAAAGGGCTTAGCACAGTGCCTGGCACGCAGTGAGGACTCAGTAATTGGTAGTCATTCTTATAATTTCAAAACATAGGTTCCAAGAGATAGACAGACATAACAAAAGAGGTATTTGGTGGCAAAAAGATGAGAAACTACTGGATCTAACATAACTGCTGGGTTTTCCATGATGGCTAGAGTAGACAAAACTGTGTAGTGTTCATGGATTATTTGAAGAGCAAGGTAAATAGTGGAGGCGCTGAGTGGTCACATTAGATGTTGCTTGTTTAATCCTGATGTTTGTTAGTCAAGGGAGATACCTGGAAAATGAATCTGAAGGTGCTGCTGAAAGTGCTCTCATTCAGGTCAGCCCGAAAAATCCTGCTCTTCATTTAAGTTGAGAAGTTGCCATGAGACTCAAGGCTGGGCTTTCAACAGATCCAGCCATATGTGTTCTCGACTTTGGTGAAATCTGATCGGGACCTAAGCCTGCACTATCCTTGCCGACTGACAGCTGACCTCGGCCTGCTCTGTGCGCTCTGCACCGTACCTTTCAGAGAAAGAGCTCTGATTTCCAAGTAGAGCATTGCTCTTTGTTCTTTTTCTCTTTGATTTTCTTTGTATCTATTTATTCTGGGGGGAGAGGGAATGGATATTAGTCTACTGATTCACTTTTCCCTCAGTAAGAGGGTTCCCTGGAAATTTTGATTTGCCTTATCATCATCAGCACTCAAGAAGGAACACTTTCTCAGCTGCAGAAGAGCAAAATGTGGTCAGATTCAAATATATTAAAAGTTAGGACATCATTTCCTTGTACAGCAATGAAAAATAAGTATAGTTAGTAACAAAATAGAAAAAAGTACTTGTATCAAATGTGATAAGCAAAGGACTCAATAAAATATATATTCAGATTAATAGGGAAGATATCAATACCCATTAGGTAAGAAGGCAAAGGATGCGAACTGTTATTCATTGAGAACTAAAACACAGAAAAAGTTCATCTATACTAGTAATCAAATACACTCAAATTAAAGAAACTTTGAGATATCATCTTATACAGACTACAGTATCTTTTATTGGTTCCCTCATCATTGCTGGTGGCATTATAAACTGCAGTAGCCCTTTGGGAAGTAGTGCTGCGGGCTGTGTAATCAGATCCTCTGGCTTTGATCACCTTGACCTTGCTGCCTGCTCTAAGGAATGCCAGCCTCACAGCAGCCGTGGTCCTGGGCCCTGCTCTGCACACATCCTGGACCAGCTGAGTCCTTACACTTTCTTCCTGTGACTTACTGCGTGTTTCATCCCCCGTAAGAGGAGCTCTTCCTTCCTCTTCCTTCCTTCCTTCTGCAGAATCCGCTTCCTCTGTGCCTGTTGCTACGCATCTCCATGTCCCCAGGGGATCTTTCTGGCTCCATTGGCCACAGGACAGTTGGCTTCTGAGGTCACTCACATCACATCACCTTCACAAGCTATTGAAATAAATAGAAACAAACACTGGTGACCGAGTCCAGAAAAGCCAAGGGAGTAGATTTGAACTCTAAATCTGGAAAAGCAAATCTAAGAGAAACTGAGCCCTGGGCTAGGACCAGCTGTCTTTAATTTCCTGAGAAACCACTATCTACTTAGATTTACCCTCTGGGAGATTTCCACGTTAGGCCAACCCCAATACCCCAATTTCTTTTCAGAATCATGAGCATATCTCATAAACGGTAGGCAGTCGAAGAAAGAGGACCCTTACCCATTAGCCTTTCCTTAGTCTTAAATTCTATGCATTATATTGGGCTGGCCAAAAAGTTCGGGTCTTTCCGCTTACAGAAAAACGCAAATGAACTTTTTGGCCAACCCAGTATCCTGTGTGGGTGTGGGTGTGGGTGTGTGTGTTAGGGGTGGGCGGTGAAAAGACCGTATAGATAAAAGAAATATTTCTGAGAAAAATAAAACAACTTCCAATGGCAAACTACCCTATCATCGACTCTAAGGCAAGGCCTCCCAGGGGAAAATCTGAACGGGGTGCAGGGCCCAGCAAAGGTACCCTGGGAGGCTACCACATCCCCTCTCCCACCAACACACATACACAACAAGGACACGCACGTAGTCACCCACATGGCACCTTACGTTTGGATACCTGTGAGGTCTGGTGAAAATGACCTTCAAGCATGGCCTTGCCAGGTGGGAGATGTGGAAAGGGCCAGTGTGCACTCTGGGCTGTGGGTGGAGCCAAAGGTGGGAGGGGAGCAGCCAGCTCGCTCCCTGTTGGTGGAATCTCTGGCAGGAGCACCAGTAGCCATCTTCCTCGGGCGGGCCCCGCACACAACACCCCTGTCTTCTCCCCATCTCCTGGCGGCCTTCCCTTCAACGAAAGGAAGAAATCAAAGCTGGGGCATCCCAGCAGTGCAGACAAGCGCTTGGGCCGTGAAGAGTGCAAACCTGAGGCTGTTGGTAAGCCTGTATTTAAATTCTTTCCTTTCTTTCGGCAGAACTGGCTTATGATCTGGACGTGGACGATGCTCCTGGAAGCAAGCAACATGTGAATCAGAAGGACAATGAGATAGTTGCCTCTCACAACCTCGGAAATGGCCCTTCCCCCCTGAAGATTCTCACCAGCTTGGCAATCTCCGTGGTGTGCTCTTTCCTCCTGGTGCACTGACTGCCAAGGTCACCGCACACGTGCTGCCCTTCAGCACCCTGTGGTCTCCCTCTATAAAGGGAACCACCTTTTTCTTTTTTTCTATTTTTTTTATCTTATATACCTCCTCCAGCCATTAAGTAGAAGACTAACCATGAGTTACGTTTTCGAAAATCAAATGGTATCTTTATGAGGACGGTAAATTTTAGTGGTAGTATAGATTGTCCTTTTGCAACGAAAAAAAAAAATCAAATTGTGCCAAATTATTTTCCTATGTTTGGCTGCTAGAACATGGTTACCATGTCTTTCTCTCTGTCTTTCCCTTTGCATGGATTTCTTTGGAAAAAAATAAATGCTCAAATAAAAATGTGTTGGGTCTTTTTTTTTTTTTTTTTTTTTTTTAGCGGTACGCGGGCCTCTCACTGTTGTGGTCTCTCCCGTTGCGGAGCACAGGCTCCGGACGCGCAGGCCCAGCGGCCACGGCTCACGGGCCCAGCCGCTCCACGGCACGTGGGATCTTCCCGGACCGGGGCACGGACCCGTGTCCCCTGCATCGGCAGGCGGACTCTCAACCACTGCGCCACCAGGGTAGCCCAGCATTGGCTCTTTTATGTAAGCCCATGTACGTGGTGACCATGCAGTGCTTTCCCCCTCCTCACCTAGCTTTCTACTCAGTATAAGAAAATCCCCCTCCCTCCCTTCCTACCTTTTGGGTGAGTTTCAGCCTTGGCTCCAAGCTCCAGTCAAAGCCAGTCCGTCCCAACACACACCCAATCCATAATCTCCATTTACAAACGGGGTAGAGTATCTGGCCTATGAAACTAAAGGCATCTCAGAAAAGTGCCCCGTCTCTCTCTACAAATTTCACTTCGCTGAAAATGTTTTGCCCAACTAGAAATCCTCTGTATGGATCATGTACACAATTAATATCTTTCCTTCCCCCGACCCAGAGAGGGGAGCCCCAATAGTGCAGAGTAACTCCCCAAGCTTCTTTGCTCCCTGTCTCCCTTCTCCAGGGGCTGCCACATGGCAGGGCTGGCAGTTGCCCTGGGTCAGGTTGCAGAGGTTGTCACCGGGAAACTCAGGATTTATAGGAAGCAACACAGCTCTTGGCCTCAGACGGGCTCCTTCAACAGTCGTTTGTTCCACAACTAGGCCTTGCGTACCTGTTGGCTGTCAGGCATTGTACCAGCTGCTGGAGATGATACAAAACTAAACAGATTGGATCCCTGCTCTCACGGAGCTGAAGGTCTGACACCAACACTAATTCCAACAGCAGCAGCTGATGCTGCTCTTTGAACGTTCTGCTGTCAAAGAACCTCAGGAATGACCGACTTGCCACTATTTCCAATGCCTGGCTTATTGCCCACTTGCCAGGTCGGGTCACCAGAAACGCTGTTGACTCTAATGAGTGGGAACTCAACTCCCACCTGAGGGCAAAGAGGGGCAAAGCTGAATGAGGAGGAGAGAGAAGGGGCTGAGGCACAGGGCCAGAGTATGAGTCAAGGTCAAGGAAGGACTGGAATGTCCCCTTTGATACTGGGAGGCAGGCCCAGCCAGGTGCTCCCATTTCTGCCCGGTGGCAGGAGGTGGCAGGAGGTGAGCCCGTGGGAAGCAGGCAGGGGAGTTTCTTATCTTTTCCCCTCCGGCTGTCTCCAACACACTTTCATCAGGGTCTCCTGCAGAGCACA
This sequence comes from Lipotes vexillifer, assembly GCF_000442215.2. Taxonomy (NCBI): domain Eukaryota; kingdom Metazoa; phylum Chordata; class Mammalia; order Artiodactyla; family Lipotidae; genus Lipotes; species Lipotes vexillifer. Next base: position 964,798 of record NW_006789873.1, on the reverse strand, counting down.
AGTTCCCGATAGCTATTTTCATCCTTTGCAGAAACTTTTGCAAATGCCAATTAGAAATGTTTGGTTAAGTGTTGCCTTCAGTTGGTTTTGTTGAAGTCAAGGCTACGATCGGTGGTATTTGTTAATATGCTTTCAATGATTTATAGCGGTTGGTGAGACTTGAGCTGGCATTATCTTTGTCTTTTAAACATCATTATTTCTGTATTTGAATGGGATTTGTGAGAATCTTTGTTCTTTGATTCATGAGACCTAAATACGGCAAAGGTTTGTTCCTTGGACTCGAGCGTGCCAGGCTACCACCACCCGATCAGAAGTCTCGGTAGCCTCGTTACCGCCTAATCGTCGTCCCTGTCGCTCTACAGAAAGGTTATTTAATGTGGCCAAAATAATATGTGACCCTGAGATCACGTTTTATGCCTGCAAGCAGAAGGGCACTGTCTTACAGTCCATTTCTCCTTTCTGGGAGATGAAGGGGACTGTTGTTTCTACACATCCTTCTCATTCACTTCCCCTCTTTAGACCTCCGTTTCCCTCTTGTAAAGTGGAGAATCAGGTCAAGATGTCTAGTTGATTTGTTGCTCTCATTTTGTGGCACCACTGGCCCCAGAAGGAAGTTAAGTGCCAGTCCCTCTGCCCAGCACTGGTGTTATGTGTGTTCTGTTCCCACGTGCTTCTCAGGACATTGCCAGCTTAAGGTCCTACTTGACATACTTCAGTTCCCGGAACATGACCCAAGCCAGCCAGCGTTTCTGCGATCTTGGTATACTGCCAGCTACAGTCCATGCAGGCTGAGTGATGCGGGGCAGAAGACTCTATAATGTCCAAGACCGGCTGGCTTCAGTTGAATGGTTACAATTAAAATGGATAACCATTCACACTTACAAAACATGGAAAATCCACCACCTCCAACTGACATTTTACTTTTACTCAGTAGCCTTTGTCTTTTAGCATTTTATCCATGCCTTTTCCTATCCCTCTATATTTATTCTTCTACTTCAGAATCTAGTTTCACAGCTAGTTGCTGGTGGCTTTTCACCTTTGAAGTGTTTATCCTACCCTTTGACTTAAACTTCCTACATGAATTTTGTTAAGATGACTACTGTCCTTAGAATAGGCCTGGCAATTGGGAAGTTGCCCCATCTTGTTGTGAGTTTTCAGGCCCCTTTCTCGTTGGATCCACGTGTGAACTTCCACCAGCTCAACTCTGGTGTTTGAACAAGGTTAAATCATAGAACAACATACTGAATCCCTAGGTTGAAAAGGACCCACTAATTCATCCCACAATCAGTGTTGGATTAGTGCCTAAGGCTGGGCCCTCACTAGGTTGCAAAACAGTTTATTTGGTTGCTGGACACCTCCAATTTTTAGAAAGTTTGTTTTTTTCAAAAGCAATATATACAGGTAATAAAAATCTAATAGTACATCATCACATAAAGTTTAAAAGATGACATCCCATCATTTCATACCCCATAGTTATTATTAAATATTTGATTGAAATCCTTCCAGTCATTTTTCTCTCTCTTTAGGTGCATATTCACACACATGAGATGATACTGAATGTATAATTCTATAATATGAATGAATCTTTGATAGGTTGAGCCTAAATCTGCCTTCCTATAATTTCCACCCATTGGTCTTGGCTCTTCCATAAAGACCAACATGAGATTAAGATGATACCACTTTTGGGACTTCCCTGGTGGCACAGTGGTTAAGAATCTGCCTGCCAATGCAAGGGACATGGGTTCCATCCCTGGTTTGGGAAGATCCCACATGCCATGGAGCAACTAAGCCTGTGTGCCACAACTACTGAGCCTGCACAAGAGCCCGCGAGCCACAAGTACTGAAGCCAGCATGCCACAACTACTGAAGCCCGTGCGCTCTAGGGCCTGTGCTCCGCAATAAGAGAAGCCACCACAATGAGAAGCCTGAGCACCTCAATGAAGAGTAGCCCCCCCAGGGCTTCCCTGGTGGCGCAGTAGTTGAGAGTCCACCTACCGATGCAGGGGACACGGGTTCGTGCCCCGGTCTGGGAGGATCCCACGTGCCGCGGAGCGGCTGAGCCCATGAGCCATGGCCACTGAGCTTGTGCTCTGCAGCGCGAGAGGCCACGGCGATGAGAGGCCCATGTACCGCAAAAAAAAAAAAAAAAAAAAAAAAAAAAA
>NW_006789873.1:955961-962598 GCF_000442215.2 Lipotes vexillifer | reverse complement strand
AAAAAAAAAAAGAGTAGCCCCCGCTCGCCGCAACTAGAGAAAGCCCGTGCACAGCAACGAAGACCCAATGCAACCAAAAAAAAAAAAAAAAAAAATACCACTTTTCACACAGCTGTCCTTAAACAATAATTTTCAATCACTGACTCTTGCCTCTTCTGGGTTGGTTTTCTCAGCTCCTTCAGCCCTGTTCCACGCTCCAGTGGGTCAGTGATCCTCTTATGCTGTCATGCCCATAGCTGAGCTCACGGTGCCCCTGCACAGAACGGAGCATGGGTGTTTACGTTCCCACAGAACCCAAGACCTCCAACAGACAGCAGTCCGAGAATGCAGACACTTAGAAGCCACGTCACACCCTTCATGAACGATAAGCTTGTGGCTAACTGAAACCCTCACGTGTTTTTGCCAGAATGGCTGCCAAGCCAGGTCTCTTCCATCCCATACTCGTTTAACTGATTTCTTTAAACTAAATTCCAATGGCTTTTGATTTTACTTGTCTAGACGCTGGGCCAGGCAGTATACACTGTGTGTGTCGGGGTGGGGGGAGTGTGAGTGTGTGTGTGAACAGGGGGGAGAAATGTTTTTCTTGCCAAGGCCACACATTTTGGAAGTCCTCTTTTGGAATTGCTTTTGAGCCAGTTTATGTACATACAAGAAAATCAACCTCATATCTTTAGAGTCAAACCTTGTTTGGAAACCAAAATGATGTTCTTCAGCTTGACCAACCACCTAATTCACTAGATTTGCTACCAAGTAGTTTTTAGCTGTCTCCCAAAATTAAATTTACCTTCAAGAAACAAAGGCCTCCCTGAGAAGATTCCAAAGACTATGCTATGGGATATGGAGGGGTTTTTCCCCCCCAAAATGTTCTACAATATTTGAGGACACTGTACATCTTGGACGGACACAGCATTGGTTTGAATATAGAAGGTCTGCTAGGTTCGCCAAGAAACCAACAAAATAAGCTCATTGCTTTTTATTTATTTTATATGTTTAGAAACAAATATATTGACTCTGAAAGTTTCACATTAAAAATAGATGGGGGCTTCCCTGGTGGTGCAGTGGTTAAGAATCCTCCTGCCAATGCAGGGGACACGGGCTTGATCCCTGGTCTGGGAGGATCCCAAATGCCATGGAGCAACTAAGCCCATGCACCACAACTACTGAAGCTGGTATGCCTAGAGCCCATGCTCTGCAACAAGAGAAGCCACCGCAGTGAGTAGCCCGCACACCACAACAAAGAGAAGCCCCCACTCGCCACAACTAGAGAAAGCCCACACGCAGCAATGAAGACCCAATGCAGCCAAAAAAACAACAAAAAAATGTCAATGGACTAAATGCTCCAATCAAAAGATATAGGGTAGCTAAAGGCAAAAAAAAAAACAAGATCTAACTATATGCTGCTTACAAGAGAATCACTTCAAAGCTAAAGACGCACACACACTGAAAGAAAGGGAATGGAAAAAGATATTTCATGCAAATAGAAACAAGAAAGTTGGGAGGTAGCAATATTCATATCAGACAAAATAGACTTTAAAACAAAGTCTATAACAAAAGACAAAGAAGAGCACTACATAATGATAAAGGGATCAATACAAGAAGAGGACATAACACACATTAACATATATGCACCTAATATAAGAGTACTGAAATACATAAAGCAAACATCAACAGACATAAAGGGAGAAATTGACAATAATACGATTATAGTAGAGGACTTTAACACCCTACTTACATCAATGGACAGATCATCCAGACAGAAAATCAATAAGAAAACAGTGGCCTTAAATGACACATTAGACCAAATGGATTTAATAGATATCTACAAGACATTCCATCCAAAAACAGCAGAACACGCATTGTTTTCAAGTGCACATGGAACATTCTCCAGGATACATCACATGTTAGGCCACAAAATCCATCTCAACCAACTTAAAAGGATAGAAATTATTTCCAACATTTTTTCCAACCACAGCAGCATAAAACTAGAAATCAATTACAGGAAGAAAAATGGGAAAAAACACAAATATGTGGAGACTAAACAACATGCTACTAAAAAACCAATGGGTCAACAATGAAATCAAAGAGGAAATCAGAAAATACCTTGGGACAAATGAAAATGGAAACACAACTTTACAAAATTTGGGGGATGCAGCAAAAGTAGTTCTAAGAAGGAAGTTTATATTAATATAGGCCTACCCCCAAGAAACAAGAAAAATCTCAAACAACATAACCTATCACCTAAATGAGTTAGAAAAATAATAAGCAGAGCCCAAAGTCAGCAGAAGGAGAGAAATAATAAAGATCAGAGAGGAAATAAATAAAATCGAGACTAAAAAAATATAGAAAAGATCATTGAAAACAAGAGCTGATTTTTTGAAAAGATAAACAAAATTCATAAACCTTTAGCCAGGCTCATCAAGGAAAAAGAGAGGATGCAAATAAAATACGAAATGAAAGAGGAGAAATAACAACTGATATCTCAGAGATATAAAAAAACAAAAAATCAAAGAACACTAGAGCTCTAAGCCAACAAATTGGACAACCTAGAAGAAATGGACAAATTTATAGAAAAACACAACCTTCCAAGACTGAATAAGGAATAAACAATTTGAACAGACTGACCACTAGCAGTGAAATTGAATTTGTAATTTAAAAAAAAAAAACAAAAACCTCCCAGCAAAAATAAATCTAGGATTGGACAGCTTCACAGAGAAATTCTACCAAACAAATAAAGAAGAGCAAATACCTATCCTTCTCAAACTATTCCAAAAAACTGAAGAAGTGGGAATACTCCCATATTCATTCTACAAGGCAACCATTACACTGACACCAAAACCAGACAAAGATATCACAAAAAAAGAAAATTACAGGCCAATATCTCTGATGAATATAAATGCAAAAATCCTCTACAAAATATTAGCAAACTGAATTCAACAATATATAAAAAGGATCATACACTATGATCAAGTGGGATTTATTCCAAGGATGCAAGGATGGTTCAATATCTACAAATCAATCAATGTGATACACCACATTAACAAAAAGCAGTATAAAAATCACATGATCATATCAACAGACACAGAAAAGCATTTGACAAAATTCAACATCCATTCATGATAAAAACACTCATCGAAGTTGGTATAGAGGTAAAGCAACTATACTCCAATAAGAAAAATACATATGAATTAGAGAGGTTACATATTATCATTTATGGCAAAGGAATATAAAGGACTGGAGAATAAACTATACAGATTATTTCAAAGTCAAGAAAAAAGTTGGTATAGAGGGAACATATCTCAACTAAATAAAGGCCATTTATGACAAACCCACAGCTCACATCATACTTGATGGTGAAAAGCTTTTCCTCTAAAATCAGGAGCAAGACAAGGATGCCCGCTCTCGCCACTTCTGTTTAACGTAGTATCAGAAGTCCTAGCCACAGCAATCAGACAAGAAATTGGAAGGGAAGAAATAAAACCATCACTATTTGCAGATGAACTGATACTATATACAGAAAACCCTAAAGTCTCTACTGGAAAGAGAAATCAAAGAAAAAGCATATCCTATTTAAAATCACACCAAAAAGAATAAACTACCTATAAATAAACTTATCCAAGGACGCAAAAGACATAGTCTCTGAAAACTATAAAACACTGATGAAGGAAACTGAGGACAATACAAAGAAATGGAAAGCCATCACACAGATAGTTTTGTTCACCGATTGGAAGAAAATATTGTTAAAATGTCCATATGCCTAAAGCAATCTATAGATTTAATGCAATCCCTTTCAAAAATCACATGATATTTTTCAGAAATACAACAAATAACCCTAAAATTTATAATGGAACCACAAAAGACCCCAAATTTCTAAAGCAATCGAGAAAAAAGAACAAAACTGGAGGTATCATATGCCCTGACTTCAGACTATACAACAAAGCTACAGTAATCAAAACAGCATGGTACTGGCACAAAAAGAGGCACATAGATCAATGGAACAGAGAACCCAAAAATAAATCCACTCACCTATGATCAATTAATCTACAACAAAGGAGGCAAGAATATACAATGGGGAAAAGAATTTCTTCAACAAGTGGTACTGGGAAAACTGCCAGCCACATGTAAAACAATTTGATTAGAACATTCCCTCATACCATATACAAAAATAAACTCAAAAGGCTTTAAAGACCTAAGTGTAAGAGGGAAACCATAAAACTCCTAGAAGAGAACATAGGCAGACTACTCATTGACATAACCCATAGCAATATTTTCTTGGATAAGTCTCCTAAGGTAAAAGAAGTAAAAGCAAAAATAAATAAATGGGACCTAATTAAACATAAAAGGTTTTGCACAGCAAAGGAAACCACTGACAATACCAAAAGACAACTTATGGAATAGGAGAGAATATTTGCAAATCATGTGACAAACAAGGGGTTAATACAAAAAATATACAAATAGCACATACAACTCAATATGAAAAACACAACCCAATCAAAAAATGGGCAGAAGGACTGAATAGACATTTTTCCAAAGAAGACGTACAGATGGTTAACAGGCACATGAAAAGATGTTGAACATTACTAATCATCAAATAAATGGAAATCAAAACAACAATGAGATATCACCTCTCACCTGTCAGAATGGCTATGATCAAAAAGTCTACAAGTAAGAAATGGTGGAGAGGATGCGGAGAAAAGGGAACCCTTGTACACTGTTGGTGAGAAAGTAAATTGGTGCAGCCACTATGGAAAATAGTATGAAGATTCCACAAAAAAAATAAAAAGAGAACTACCACAGGATTCAGCAATTCCACCCCTGGGAATACATACCCCCCAAAATGAAGATACTAATTTGAAAAGATACACACACCCCAATGCTCATTGCAGCATTATTCCCAATAGCCCAAACATGGAAGCAACCTAAGTGTCCATCAACAGACGAATGGATGAAGATGTAATGATGTAACACATACATACATACACACACACACAATGGAATAGTACTCAGCCACAAAAATAATGAAATTCCACCACTTGTAACAATGTGGATTGACCTAGAGGGTATTATGCTTAGTGAAATAATTCAGACAAAGAAAGACAAATACTGTATGTTATCACATATATATGGAATCTAGAAAATAAAACAGATGAATGAACATAACAAAACAGAAAAGACTCATAGATACAGAGAACAAACTATTGGTTACTGGTGGGAAGGGGCGAGGGTGGAGGAGCAAGATAGGGGTAGGGGACTAAGAGATACAAAACTGCAACGTATAAAACAAATAAGCTACAAGGATATATTGTACCACACAGGGAAATATAGCCATTATTCTCTAATGATTTTAAATGGAGTATAATCTATAAAAATATTGAATCACCCTGTTGTACACCTGAAACTAATATATTGTAAATCAAGCATACTTTAATAAAAAAAATAAAGATAAAAATAGAGTACAGGGCTGGCATGCAGTCAGAGCCTAATAAGTATTTGATGAACTAGTGGTTACCAGTGGAGAGGGGAAAAGGGGCAATACGGAGGTAGAGAATGGGAGATACAAACTACTGGGTGTAAGACAGGCTCAAGGATACATCATACAACACAGGGGATATAGCCAAGATTTTGTAATAACTGTAAATGGAAAGTAACCTTTAAAAATTGTATAAAAATTTAATTTAAAAAAAATAAAAAGGGGCAAATATAACCCTGTAAAAAATAATAAAAAGGGGGAAATATAACCCTGAAAAAAATGTTTGATGAATCCAATATTCATTATACAAGTATTCCTTGAGTAACACTTTGTCAGACCCTGTGTCACGTCCTAGAGATACAGTATATAAGACAGACACAGTCCCTGCTCTCATGGGGTTTCACATCTATTGGGGGAAGACAGACAAGAAATTATAATACACTAAAAACACTAGAATAGGAATGTACACGGGATGCGTGGGAGAGCATCGAATGGGGAACATATTATGGTCAATGGGTCAGGGATATAACTCTTGAAGAAAGGGTAGAAAAAAGGACAGAAACTGTCCAGTTTTCGAAGAAAATGTAGAAATTCTCCAGATTACAAGGGAGGCAGAGTGTCTTAGAACAGTATGACACAGGTCCATAGTGGACCATGCACAAGCCTGTCGCATTATTTGCCATAATGGGGCATTGCGGGACCCCAGGGTGCCCATCCACGGGACAGGGGAGAGTTATCATGTGGAGCGTATACAGAGCACTAAGTAGTGGTTAGAAGCAATGAGCAATATTTACAGACAGCAGAATGGGTCTGTCTAAAACCATAGTGTGGGTAAAAAGGCAAGAAACCAAATGGGCTATATCGCATCTCACCTTTGCAATGAGTGAAGATCTATTCACAGAATACACATTTTACAAAAAAACATGCACACTAAAAGACATACATTGAGCACATTCGAATGGTTGCCTTTGCATGGAGGGGAACGTGAGTGGGCTTCGGGGATAAAAAGGAATAAATGAGTAAGTCAAACAAAGCAAGAGAGGGGCCTTGTCTGGACCAACTCTGATGATATATGATGAACTGAGCGAGCAGTATCTATAACTCAACCCTTTGTACCCGAGGTCACAAACAAAACCAAACTTAAAGAAGGAAGGGAAGAAGGGAGGGAAA
>NW_006789873.1:945041-955541 GCF_000442215.2 Lipotes vexillifer | reverse complement strand
GAAAGAGGGAGGTTTAGGATTTCAGGAGAAACATCTCTCTAGGGCTAGGCATATAGTCGGTGCTCAATAAATACATATTGAGAGAATGAACAAACCAGAAATCAGCGTGTTCTACCTCAGCCCACTTGAAACTATTGGCTAATCAAATGTGCCTTCAATTATGTGGCGTATTTGCCACGCAGTTATACATCTACTCGAGTTGTGGAGGTGATTCTGAAGTGACCCATAGCATCCCCGAAGCTTCAGTTCGAGACAACATATTTAAGAGCTCCTTCAGACAAGTGATAATTATTGCCTTCTTTTGGGGTGAAAAGCCCCGATTTCCAGTACCCTTAGGCAATGGAACTGTAATATTTATTCTGCTTTATTAGAGGTCTTGAGCTCTTAGAGACAGATGATCAGCTCTGACCCCTTCGTTTTACAGATGGAGACACTGAGGCCCAGAGAGGCTAGGGGACACACATAAGGTCACACAGCAAGGTAAGTGCAAAGTCAGGGCTGCCTCAATCAGAGCCCCTCCCATCACATTTTATATATATATACACACACCCTGTCACCTTGAAAGAGCAGAATTAACAAATGGTTACATTGGTGAGCTAGAGTCAAGGCTGTTTCCTGAAATCTGTGTGCAGACAGAGTTAGTTATACTCATCTTCATTTTGATCTTAGTGGCAGTTAAAAAAAAAAAACACAAAAAACCCTTATTTAACAAAACACATTGCCTTTCCAAATGAATGCGTTCAAGCCAGGGCCTGCTTCGAGAAGATGCATGTTGCCCTTACAAATTGGAACCCGGGGTGCGGGAATTCCATCCTCCTCAGGAAGACTCCCAGTCACAAAAGCCACATTGTTCTCCTCACTCACACTGTTTGGTTTCATGCCTTTGCTGTAAGATGTTACACATTTGTTTTGTTGGCGCTTTTGTAATCAGTCTAGACATGGGCCTACGTGGAACCATCCAGGAGGCAGATAACACTCCCACAGTGGAACTGGGTAACCCCCTTGGTGCCCTTCCTTCAGGGAAGGAAGGGAGGCAGCTCCGTCACCCAGGCCCCAAGTCAAAATGTTCATGAAAACGACCACAGAATGGACTGAATTCACTAACGGAGGAGTAGGAAGTGTTCTGTCTCTGAAAATACTCCCGGTCCCGTAGTGATCCTCATTTGGTACTTGGGATGAATTTGCTGCCAACATTTTTGTCCTTAGCCAGAGCACTAAATGCTGTCTCACTGGGAATGCAAAGTCTCTTTCTGCATGGATCTCAGAGACCGCGTACTTATGTGTCTCCACAATTGAGGATCTTTAGATTTTACTTAACCCTAAACAAGCAAAGGCATATATAAAGACAAAAGCATGAAGGGAGGGCAACGATGAGTCAGATTGAATAGAGGTGGGGTTTTATTTGCCCTCTTGATGCAAACTGTTTTGAATTTTTATACTGTCACAGAACAAATAGAAACATGACTTAAAGCTTTCACAATTTACAGCGCTGCTTATGTTTGCCATTATGATACATTGTTGATAGACAGTAACAATGTTTTGCCGTTCTAGAAATTCAAAAAATGTACATCCTTCCCCCACAGCCTTCCCGCCACCATACTGGCAACAGGAGAAGCTTCTGGAGCATCAGGAATTCCAAATAAGAATGCGTCTTAAGCTTGCAGTCAATGAAACCATTCAGCCCGGGATCCCTCACAGCACTGAGGTCCACCTCTTAACACATGGCAGCACTACAGAAGATGTTTGTGGAGTGAACATCGATTTGAGTGGCCACAGCTCTGGCAGATAGGGTGGAAACTACTCACTTTCCCTCAGACAACCAGTACCACAGATCCCCACATCTATACAGCGAGGTTACCGAGTACCAGCCAAACAGGACGTTTGACCATCAACTCCAAGACTGACCTGCTATGGATGAAGCATGCATCAGCAACCTAGGGCATGCTTAACTTGCAACAATATCACACTGTGTTCTGCCATTTTACCAACAATAAAGTTTTATTCTCCTACAATTTTCTAGAACTTTATGGTTACAGTTACAAAACTACCACAGGGCAAAAGTACTGTCTAGGAACAGCAAAAATAGGGCTGTTTCCAAATGGCCACAAGACTGTCTAAAGTTCTGAATGAACGTCCTCCTTTAAAGCCCTATTTAGAGCAATCAGTCCTCCACCATCAAAGAGCCAATGCTTTCCCAATATGTTTTCCTTCAGTGTATTTCGCTGTATTTTAATTCTGGGAATATCAGGAAGCTGTGTATATGCATATACAAAATGAAAACGGCGTATTTATTTTTGCCAAATCTATAAAGAGTTTACCACATTACAACTTCTTCAGTCCAGAAGCTTCTAGTTAAAGGTTGTCTTTCCATTATCGTGAATATTTAAAACACAGTTCTGGCTCCCCATGAATTAGAATCTGTCCCAAATAGATTGCCACAAACTCTCCTTTCCAGAGGTAGGTTTCCATCTCCTTAGTGCTTTAATTTGCTGATAAACTTTGGTGTTTCCTCTGCCATCAAAACGGTTGTTTCTAATGTTGATGGTCTAATCCCCTGTGACTTCAGACATTCATTTAGTCCTATGGCACCTGATCATATAACATCTATGATTCCCCAGCATGGGTCCCTCATGTGAGTTTTGAGAAACCCTTAGAGAACTGAAGAAGTCTTAGTCAGCACCCTCTCACTGCCTCTACCATCAGGTCAGCCAAAGTATCGATAAAAACATTTCGGTTGGGCTTCCCTGGTGGCGCAGTGGTTGGGAGTCCGCCTGCCGATGCAGGGGACGCGGGTTCGTGCCCCGGTCCGGGAAGATCCCACGTGCCGCGGACCGGCTGGGCCCGTGAGCCATGGCCGCTGGGCCTGCGCGTCCGGAGCCTGCGCTCCGCAACGGGAGAGGCCACAGCAGTGAGAAGCCCGCGTACCGCAAAAAAAAAAAGAAACATTTCGGTAAATGTTAAAAGTTCTCATCATAAGGGAAAAAAATTTTCTAACTATGGGAGGTGATGGATGTTAACTAAACTTATTGTGGTGACCTATACATAGAGTCATCACGTTGTACACCTTAAACTTAGACAATGTTATATGTCAACCAGAGCTCAATAAAACTGGAAAAAAGAACAGTGTGTATCACATTAAGCCCTATACTGCCTCCTCTTTGGCTTGTCCTGAGGCTCACACGAGGGCATGGACAGGAAAGTCTTTTGAATGGCTTGATACATCCATTAGAGGTTTCTGAAAAGACAAGTACCAAACTTGCGATGGGGAAGAACACTGTGGTTTGTCCAACGAGAGTAGGAAGCCCTCAGCTCTCTGACACCTTTGTAATTGCCTAGCACCACCTGACTTAAGCAGGACCCTACCTGTCAGGATGAGGATTCTCCTCGGCCTCAAAAGGGCAGCGGGCCTCATATCAAAAGAATCTCATAGAGACATCACAAGAAAAGGCTTACGGCTTCCGAACCTCCACCCTCCTCACCCTCTTCCAAGCATTTCACACTTGAAGCCGGGAGGTCAACTTCAAAAGGAAGAGAATAAGATGGATACTAATAATCAAACACTCTGGCTTCTTTTGATGCCAAGAATCAATGTTCCTTTTGAAGGGGAACATTATTGAAAACTCACAAACGGCCAAGGCTAAGAACACGCATGACCACTGCAAAACATTGTTCTTAATCTGTCCCGCCTCACCTCTGGTTTTATTTCTCCTGAAAGAGCCCTTTTAAAGCCTCGCCAGTGGTCTGATTCTGCCTGACAATGCAGTAGAAATCCAATTCCTCCATCTTTTGCATTTAGGGGCTCGAGAGTCCTCTTCAGGTATCTTCCAACATCTCTCTTATTGGTCACTCTTGCTTTACCCCTTAGCTAGGGCACGAGGGAAGGCCCAATGGGCTGCCCATGCACGACAGTCACCCCCAGAAGACAGTCAAATCCAACTGAAGTTGCTAGTCGGCTCTTAGTCATAATCTAGGTTTTCAGAATGCTGGTGTTCATTATAAAGCCATCAACGGTTTAGGGATGTGTATAGGTGACAGCCCGGTAGGACTTTGGGAGCGGAATAAGGAGAATCTAAAGACGAGGTTCTAGGGAATTCCCTAGTGGTCCAGTGGTTAGGACTCCATGCTTCCACTGTAGGGGGCCCGGGTTCAATCCCTGGTCGGGGAACTAAGATCCTGCAGATGGCACAGCAAGCCAAAAAATTAAATTAAATTAAAGATGCGGTTATAGAGAGCCAAACTGGGACGAAAGCTTAGGCTCCCCAGGAGTTGACCAGAACAGCTAAAGCCTGTGCTCTGAGCCAGCCACAGACGCAAGGACAAAGGTACTCATGTTCTCCGAGGGCCTCCCAGGCCTGGCCACCCACTGAATCCTAATGAGAGCTTCAGGTACAGAGCGACTTTGCCCAGCAGTGAGGCGGGATGTCTACCCGCTCCCAGGAGCATGAAGCTCACACAGTGAAGCTCTGCGGTGACCCTTCTCCTTGCTTGGCTGTGCTGATCCCCGGCTCCCCTTCCTGGTCGGCAGGTCACCGGCCCTGCTCCTGTGGCTTCAGAGAACACCTTTCAGCCTGGTCTGTGCCCTGAAGGAGGGACTCACAGGCCTTCTCACATGGTCTGGCCCAGGCCCTTCCAGAAGCTGTACTCCCAGGTGGGATGGAGCCCATCAGCCAATGCGACTCAGCCCAAAGGTCTTCTGAGGGTCCCATGTTGCTTTTGCCGTTAAGCTCTAAAAGGCAAGGCAGAGCAGCAGAGCCCGGCATCCTCAGAGGTGCCATCCATAATGTTCCTGTGAGTCCAGAGGAAACTGGAGGCTGCAGAGTCGGCAGGCAGCCAGGCCTGGTTTCATGCACTTCCACATTCTTCTTCCCTAAGACTTCTCTGGAAGCTGCAGAGCTTAGTGTTGCTGATCCAAAAATCTTCTGGCATTTTTTATTTGTAATAATTCCAAACCCACTGAACACTCTTGTAACAACTGAGAATTGGGGGAGAGAGTGGAAAAAAACGATCAGTTAGATGATGAGGGGCCTACTCACTCTTAGGTGCTGATTTTCAAAGTGAAAAGGAATTTGATGGCCCTGCTTAAGCTCTCAGGGAGTGTTGATCTCCTGCCTGAGAGCCCCCATGGCTTTTCTATTGTAGATCAGGGTAGCTGCTGGATTGGGATGCAGAGTTGCCAGGGGCTGCGATCCAGCGAGAGTCTGGCCAGCATCTGGGAGGAGCTGCTTGCCTCATTCTCGGCTTGTCCTCCCCTACATGCTGCATCCAGGAGAGATGAAAATAAATCATCCAGGGGCAGAGCGGGCAGGCCCTTGAGGTCCACTACTCCGGTCCCCTCAGCCAATAGAGGGGGAAAGTAAGGCCCCGGGGGAAATGAGGGACACTAGGGTGCTTCTAGAGCCTAGGGCCTGCTGCCTCCCAGTCCAGGGCTCTCTCGGTCCTAGCCCATGAGTAGGATCAGAAACAAAAACAGCATCCGCCAGGCTAGAACCGAGAGCTTTCTCCATCTTAGAGTCCCCTGGCTTCTTACCTCTAACCCCTCCTGTCACCAGTCCTTGCGACGAGAATCAGACCAATGAACACCTGGTAGAATCCTTAACTTCCCTGAAAACTGGAAGAGAAGTGCGAGAGCAGTGGATCAAGAGCTTATTTGAATTGGTATTTCCTACGAGCCCTAAAAGACATGAATTTTCCTTAGAGAAACAGATGGAGATTCATCTCAAGGGCCATGAAGAAGAAAAAACACATTTGCTCAAATGGCATATGGGCGTCTTCTTCTGCAATGACTCAAAGCCCAAGCTCCGGCCTCTTCCCCTGGGAGCTTGGTAATGCGCATATCTGGAGACCTGCCTCTCCCTCAGCTCAGCCCTTATTTTAGGGAGGGAGAATTCAACCGCTGATTCCAAAAACTATTTTCCAAGAATAACGGCATATCTGGCCCAACATAATGCTTCCACTTCCACTTGCTGGCAGAATGAGGAAGCTGGGCATTCCCTTTTATCCACCCCCATCAATGAGGCTTGCCCAAGGCCCTTTGGAAATCTCAGCTCTAGGAGTTCACGCACTTGGTTCTTAGAACTGAAAGGAGAGGTTGACAAAGGTGGGGAAGTGGACGTGAGGAGAAACCAATACCCTCCCTACATTAGGAGCTAATTAGTTTGGAAACATAACTCTGGCAAGGATAAATGATGGGGCCACAAGGATTTGGCTCAACCAGGGTACCAGTAAACCTTCTCCAGAGGCCCTGCTGGCTCCTGCAGTATAGGGGACCCTGCCTGAGAGATGTGGGGAGAAACCGAGCTCCTCCAGACAAAGCTCCAGACACTGTAAAACCATCTGGACTAGAGCAATCCATATTTGCATCTTAAATCTATTGTCACAGAATACCATGGAGCTATCTACCAGACCTTTCTGAGAGATGAATCACCATAGTGGGAACACAGAGTATTAGCAGCTCAGAAAATCTAATGTGTCCAGGGGAAAAAAGACCTTGCAATCATTTCACTTAAGTATACTTTGAGTTTATATCCTATATGGGTCCCCTTCCTTACATTTTTTTAAACATGAGAAAAAAGTTAAATCTTATATTTAGCCTTGAAATTTTGGATGAAAATCTCTTCCTTAGTCAAAATCTCCATTTCAGTTCCCTCCAAACTAATTCTTAAACTGTTCGGGGGCAAGGGGGAGTGTTGAGGGTGGTACAAGACTTCTTTGAGAATCATAAAAGGGCTTCCCTGGTGGCGCAGTGGTTGAGAGTACGCCTGCCGATGCAGGGGACACGGGTTCGTGCCCCGGTCCGGGAAGATCCCACATGCCGCGCAGCGGCTGGGCCCGTGAGCCATGGCCGCTGAGCCTGCGCGTCCGGAGCCTGTGCTCCGCAACGGGAGAGGCCACAGCAGTGAGAGGCCCCCCTAACCGCAAAAAAAAAAAAAAAAAAAAGAGAGAGAGAGAATCATAAAAAAGCTTAGGTTTCTCTAGGAAAAAAAAAAGGGTTGATACCCTGGCATAGGCACTCCGCAACGGGAGAGGCCACAGCAGTGAGAGGCCCCCCTAACCGCAAAAAAAAAAAAAAAAAAAAGAGAGAATCATAAAAAAGCTTAGGTTTCTCTAGGGGAAAAAAAGTGTTGATACCCTGTCATAGGCAACTTCTGTGATGGCTCCCAATATTCTCTTGATATTCACACCCATCAGTAATTCTTTCCCCTTGAGTGGAGGCTGGACTTAGTGATTTGTTTCTAATGAATAGGATGTGGCAAAAGTGGTGGGATCAGGTTACAAAAAGACTGTAGCTTCCTTATGTATATTTTCCCACAATAATAATAGTAAAAGACTGTGGCTTCCATCTTGCTGGCTCAGTCTCTTGCTCACTCACTGAAGAAACCAGCTGCTACATTGTAAGGGTACACTACAGAGAGATTCACATGGCAAAAAACTAATGTCTCTGGACAATAGCTAGCAAGAAACTGAGACTTGCCAACAGTCACGAGAGGAAGCATAGAAGCAGATCCACTTTCAGACAAGTCCTGAGATGAATGCAGCCCTGGCCAATACTTGGTTGCAGCCTATGAAACACTCTAAACCTGAGGTACCAGCTAAGCTACACCTGCGTTCCTCACACACAGAACCATGTGATTATAAATAGTTGGCTTTTTTAAGATGCTAAATTTGGGGATAATTTGTTACACAGCAATAAATAACTAACATATACCCATGCACACAAGATTTTGCACAGATGTTCAGGGGGTTCCAGGACATCCTAAATCTCACATCATGGCCCTCCTAAGTTAATTCCTTGTCAAGAACCCCTAGACAGAAATATAATACAAGCCACACAGATATTTTAAATTTTCTAGGAGCCACATTAAAAAAGTGAAAAGAAACAGGTGAAAATAATTTCAATAGCATATTTTATTTAAACTAATATATCTCAAATATTATCATTTCAACATATAATCAATATTATTTGTGAAATATTTTCCTTTTCATTATAAATCTTTGAAATCAGATATGTCTTTCAATGTATGGCACATCTCAATTTGGACTAGCAACATTTCAAGCGCGCAACAGCCACAGGTGGTCAGTGGCTTTTGTATATGGACAGTACAGCCCAGGACTAATATGAATTTCAAATAATAAACAAATATTGGCTTCTTTGGCCATTACAGCACCTGCTGCCCTAAATGCCTGGCACTGTTGGGGAAGCTAGCAGGGCCTATTGATATTGAAAAAGCCCAGGGGGGGTTAAGATGGTAATATTCAAAAAAAAGATGGTAATACCCTCCACAAATTGCTCTATAGATCTAAAATCCCAGGTACTCTTTTTTTTTTTTTTGGCAGAAATGAACAAGCTGATCCTAAAATTCACAGGGAACTACAAGGACACATAATAGCTTAAACAATATTGAAAAAGAAGAACAAAGTTGGATGAATCACACTTCCCCATTTTAAAACTTACTACAAAGCGACTGAAATCAAGACAATACAGTGCTAGAATTGGACTGACATATAGATCGATAGAACAGAATTGAGAGTCGAGAAATAAACCTATACATTAAATTTTGACAATGATGCCAAGACCATTCAATGGGGAAAGAATAGTCTCCTTCAACAAATGGTGCTGGGAAAACTGGATATCCATATGCACAAGAATGAAGTTGGACCCCCTACCTCACACGATATATAAAAATCACCTCACAATGGATCAAAGACTTAAACATGAGAGCTAAAACTATGAACTTATTAGAAGAAAACAAGGGTATATCCTTATGACATTTGATTTGGCAATGGTTACTTAGATATAATACCAAAAGCACAAGTAACAACAACAACAAAAAGTGATAAATCGGACATCATCAAAATTTAAAAGTTTATGCTTCAAAGAAACCATCAAGAAAATGAAAAGAAAACTCACATAATAGGAAAATATACTTTCAAATCATATGTCTCATAAGGGAGATGTCTCTAAAACATATAAAGAATTCTTACAACTCAATAAAAAGGTAAAAACTCAATTTTTATTTAATGAGCAAAGGATCTGGATAGACATTTCTTCAAAGATATATAAATGACCAATAAATTCTTTAGAAGATGCTCAACACCACCATTAGCCATTAGGGAAATGCAAATCAAAACCACAATGAGATACCTCTTCACACCGACTAGGATGACTACAGTTCCTTAAAAAAGGAAAAAAAAAAGTGATGGCAAGGAAGTAGAGAAATTGGAACTCCCCTACATTGCTGATGAGAATGTAAACTTGTGCAGCTATTTTGGAAAACAAACTGGCAGTTCCTCAGAATGTTAAACATGGAGGTATCATATGACCCAACAATTTGACTCTTAGGTATATAACTAAAAGAATTGAAAACATAGGTCCATATAAAAACTTGTTCATGGTTTGGCAGTTTCTCAAAAAGCCAAACATAGGATTACCATATAACCCAACAATTCCACTCCTGGGTATATATTCAAAAGAATTAAAAGTAAGGACACACTCTGACTGGTGTGAGGTGATACCTCATTGTAGTTTTGATTTGCATTTCTCTAATGATTAGTGATGTTGAGCATCCTTTCATGTGTTTGGGGGCAATCTGTATATCTTCTTTGGAGAAATGTCTATTTAGCTCTTCTGCCCATTTTTGGATTGGGTTGTTTCTTTTTTTGATATTGAGCTGCATGAGCTGCTTATAAATTTTGGAGATTAATCCTTTGTCAGTTGCTTCATTTGCAAATATTTTCTCCCATTCTGAGGGCTGTCTTTTTGTCTTGTTTACGGTTTCCTTTGCTGTGCAAAAGCTTTCAAGTTTCATCAAAAAATCTACAAACAGGGCTTCCCTGGTGGCACAGTGGTTGAGAATCTGCCTGCTAATGCAGGGGACACGGGTTTGAGCCCTGGTCTGGGAGGATCCCACATGCCATGGAGCGGCTGGGACTGTGAGCCACAACTACTGAGCCTGCGCATCTGGAGCCTGTGCTCCGCAACAAGACAGGCAACGATAGTGAGAGGCCCGTGCACCGCGATGAAGAGTGGCCCCCGCTTGCCACAACTAGAGAAAGCCCTCGCACAGAAACGAAGACCCAACACAGCAAAAATAAATAAATAAACTTTTAAAAATCTACAAACAATAAATGCTGGAGAGGGTGTGGAGAAAAGGGAACCCTCTTGCACTGTTGGTGGGAATGTAAATTGATACAGCCACTATGGAGAACAGTATGGAGTTTCCTTAAAAAACTACAAATAGAACTACCATATGACCCAGCAATCCCACTACTGGGCATATACCCTGAGAAAACCATAATTCAAAAAGGGTCATGTACCACAATGTTCACTGCAGCTCTATTTACAATAGCCAGGTCGTGGAAGCAACTTAAGTGTCCATCAACAGATGAATGGATAAAGAAGATGTGGCACATATACAGAATGGAATATTACTCGGCCATAAAAAGAAACGAAATTGGGGCTTCCCGGGTGGCGCAGTGGTTGAGAGTCCGCCTGCCGATGCG
>NW_006789873.1:937847-944882 GCF_000442215.2 Lipotes vexillifer | reverse complement strand
AAAAGAAACGAAATTGAGTTATTTGTAGTGAGGTGGATGGACCTAGAGTCTGTCATACAGAGTGAAGTAAGTCAGAAAGAGAAAAACAGATACCGTATGCTAACACATATATAAGGAATCTAAAAAAAAAAATGGTTCTGAAGAACCTACGGGCAGGACAGGAATAAAGACGCAGGCGTAGAGAATGGACTTGAGGACACAGGGAGGCGGGAAGGGTAAGCTGGGACGAAGAGAATAGCATGGACATATCTACACTACCAAATGTAAAATAGATAACTAGTGGGAAGCAGCCGCATAGCACAGAGAGATCAGCTCGGTGCTTTGTGACCACCTAGAGGGGGGGGATAGGGAGGGTGGATGGGAGACACAAGAGGGAGGAGATATGGGGACATATGTATATGTATAGCTGATTCACTTTGTTATAAAGCAGAAACTAACACACCATTATAAAGCAATTATAAAGCAATTATACTCCAATAAAGATGTTAAAAAAAACAAACAAAAATAAAGTAAGGACACAAACAGGTACTTGTACACCAATGTTCACTGAAGCATTATTTACAACAGCCAAAAGGTGGAACAAACCCAAATGCCCATCAATGGATGAATGGATAAACAAAAATGGTGTATATCCATACAATGGACTCTTATTCAGTCATGAAAAGGAATGAAGTACTGATATATGCTATAACTTGGATGAACTTTGAAGATATTATGCTGAGTAAAAGAAGCCAGTCACAAAAGGTCATATATTATTTGATTCCATTTTAATAAAATGCCCAGAACCAGGGAAGTGAGTAGAGACTGAAAGTAAATTTTTTTTTAATTTTTAAAATGTTTTAATCTTTAAATTTTATTCATTAAACTATAGTTGATTTACTATACTGTATTAGTTTCAGGTGTACAGCTTCAGATTCTTTTCCATTATAGGTTATTATAAGATACTGAATATAGTTCCCTGTGCTATACAGTAAATCCTTGTTGTTTATCTATTTTTTAAATTAATTTATTTACTTTTGGCTGCGTTAGGTCTTTGTGGCTGCGTGTGGGCTTTCTCTAGTTGCGGCGAGTGGGGGCTACTCTTTGTTGCGGTGCATGGGCTTCTCATTGTGGTGGCTTCTTTTGTTGCAGAGCATGGGCTCTAGGCACACAAGCTTCAGTAGTTGTGGCACGCAGGCTCAGAAGTTGTGGCTCATGGGCTCTAGAGCACAGTCTCAGTAGTTGTGGCTTACGGGCTTAGTTGCTCCGCAGCATGTGGGATCTTCCCTGGTCAGGGCTCGAACCTGTGTCCTCTGCATTGGCAGGTGGACTCTTAACCACTGCGCCACCAGGGAAGCCCTATCTATGTCATATATAGTGCTGTGTATCTATTTATCCCATACTCCAAATTTTTTTGCGTGTGTGTGATGCCACGCAGCTTGCGGGAGCTTAGTTGCCTGACCAGGGATCGAACTCAGGCCCCAGCAGTGAGAGCACCAAGTCCTAACCACCGGACTGCCAGGGAATTCCCACCCCATACTCCTAATTTATCCCTCCGCCCTTTCCCCTTTCCCCTTTCGTAACCATAAGTCTGTTTTGTATGTCTGTGAGTCTGTTTCTTTTTGTAAATAAGTTGATTTGTATTATTGGTTTTTTTGGCTGCGCCAAGCACAACATGTGGAATTCTTAGTTCCCCGACCAGGTATCGAACCCACACCCCCTGCATTGGAAGCACGGAGTCTCAACCACTGGACTACCAAGGAAGTCTCTGTCTTATTATTTTAGGTTCCACATATAAGTGATATCATATGATATTTGTCTCTCTCTTTCCGACTTGGTTCACTTAGTATGATAATCTCTAGGTCCATTGATGTTGGTGTAAATGGCAATATTTCATTCTTTCTTATGGCTGAGTAATATTCTATTGTATATATATACCACATCTTCTTTATCCATTCATCTGCTGATGGACATTTAGGTTGCTTTCAGGTCTTGGCTATTATACATAGTGCTGCTATGAACACTGGGGTGCATGTATCTTTTTGAATTAGAGTTTTCTCCAGATATAAGTCCAGGAGTGGGATTGTTGGATCATATGGTAGTTCTATTTTTAGTTGTTTTGTTTTTTGGGGTTTTTTTTTTTTTTTTTTTTGGCTGCGTTGGGTCTTCATTGCTGCATGGGGGATTTCTCTCTAGTTGCAGTGAGCAGGGGCTACTCTTCGTTGTGGTGCGCAATATTTTTAGTTTTTTAAAGAACCTCCATACTGTTCTCCATAGTGGCTGCACCAATTTACGTTCCCACCAACAGTGCAGGAGGATTCCCTTTTCTCCACACCCTCTCCAGCATGCATTATTTGTAGACTTTTTGATGATGGCTATTCTGACCGGTGTGAGGTGATAACCTAATGGTGGTTTTGAGTTGCGTTTATCTAATAATTAGCAATGTGGAGCATCTCTTCATGTGCCTGTTGGCCATCTATATGAGACTGAAAGTAATTAATAGTTACTAATTAGGACTGGGGGGAGGATGGAGAGTGACAGCTAATAGGTATAGGTTTCTTTTGGGGGGATGTTGGAAATTTCATAAAATTAGATAGTGGTGATGGTGGCACAACTGTGAACATACTAGAATCTACTGAACTGAGTACCTTAAATGGGTAAAATTTATGATATGTGAAATGTATCTCAATAAAGCTGTAAAAAAAAAAAAAAAAAAACCCCAAAAAACTCCAGTAGCTCTTTAGGGCCCCCTCGGTGGTACTGGATTGCTTCCAGTCTTTCTCAGGGCCCTCTGGAGAGGCTACATGGTGCTGTGGAAAGAGGGCAGGTGGAAGGCAGTTAGAGCATCCACTCTGTACCTGTGCCAAGAGCTGCCACATTGCTCGTCTCATTTAAGCTGTGCTCTGGCTGTGCCCATTTATACATGAGGGAGTTCATAGCTAGGTAAGTGGTGGCGCCAGGATTTAAACAGAAGGTCTCCATCTCCAGTCTCACACGCGTTCCACTCTACCTGGCTACTCTAGGCAATCAGCATCACCAATAAAGACAGGCCACCTTGGCCAGTATCCCTTGTGCTTTGTGAGTCTAGGTCCCGTGCCATGTGAGCTGAGCAGTTTGAACTATGGCCATGGTTGCAAATTCCAGCGGCCACTGGGGCTCAGCAGACTACGTCAATGAGTGAAGGAGGCCAGGCAAGGGAATGAATGGCTGTGGTGGATTGAAGAATAGGTGACCCATTGAAAGAAGATGTGGGTACTGGCTCCAGCTCACTGTTGTCACGGGGTAACAAGGGGCTGAAGTGGCCCGATCCTGATCTTTCACAAGAAGCCAAAAATATGGATTTTAAATGATGGCAACTAATTCAAAGTTTTAAAAAAAAACATCTATTGGGGGCAAACAAAACATTTGCACGGTGATTCTACCTGAGGGGCCACCAGTTTGCAAATCTGAACTGGATCATCTCTGATGTTCATCCTGCCTTTATATTCTCTGAATCTCTCTGCCACAGACCTCGTCCTGTCTGCCTCAGTGAGTGCAGGGTTCAAATGCGGGTTTTCTAGATACCCTTGGTGCTATTTCTGGAAAATCAGATCGCAGAGAACAGGCTCTGTAGGCCTTAGCTCTTAGTCTGCAAAGGCAACTTTCAACTATGGAATGGACTTTTCCTTCTTAAAGTGGGCATTACTTTTCCTCCTGCTCTTCCTGGGCAAATTGGGCGGCTGAGTAAATATGTGGGTGAGCTGCGACCCGCATGTACGGCAAGTAGTGACTCCAGGTTTTCAAAATAAGAGGCCTTGGTCGAATGCCTTTTACAAAGCCCCAGCCAGTACAGTAAGACAATGGGAAAACTGGACAGATACATGTAAAAGAATGAGATTAGAACATTTCCTCACACCATATACAAAAATAAACTCAAAATAGATTAAAGACCTAACTGTAAGACCGGAAACCATAAAACTCCTAAAACAGAACATAGGCAGAACAGGGACTTCCCTGGTGGTCCAGTGGTTAAGAATCCGTCTTGCAATACAGGGGACACTGGTTCAATCCCTGGTCAGGAAACTAAGATCCCACATGCTGGGGGGCAACTAAGCCCGCATGCCACAACTCGAGAGCCCACGTGCCACAACTACAGAGCCCATGTGCTCTGGAGCCTGCATGCCACAACGAAGAGTCCATGTGACACAATGAAAGCTCCTGCGTGCCTCAGTGAAGATCCCACGTGCCACAACTAAGACCCGACACAGCCAAAAAAAATTTTTTTAATTAAAAAAAAGAACATAGGCAGAACATTCTTTGACATAAATAATAGCAATATATGTTTGGATCTGTCTCCTAAGGCAAAAGAAAGAAAAGCAAAATAAACAAATGGGGTCTAATTAAACGTAAAAGCTTTTTCCATAGCAAAAGAAACCACTGACAAAAGGGAAAGACAACCTTCAGAATGGGAGAAAATATTTTTAAATGATGTGACTGACAAGGGGTTAATATTCAAAATATATAAACAGCTCATACAACTCAATAACAAAAAAACAAACAACCCGATTAAAAAATGGGCAGAAGACCTGAACAGACACTTCTCTAAAGAAGACATACCCATGGCCAACAGAGACATGAAAAGATGCTCCACATCGCTAATTATTAGAGAAATGCAAATTAAAACTACAATGAGGTATCACCTCACACCTGTCAGAATGGCTATCATAAAAAGTCTACAAATAACAAATGCTGGAGTATGTGGAGAAAAGACAACTCTTAGTACACTGTTGGTAGGAATGTAAATTGGTACAGCCACTATGGAAAACACTATGGAGGGTTTCCAAAAAACTAAAAATAGAGTCACCATATGATCCAGAAATTCCATTCCTGGGTATATATCTGGAAACACTAATTTGAAAAGATACATGCACCCAAGGATCAAAGCAGCACTATTTACAGTAGCCAAGATATGCAAGGAACACAAGTGTTCATCAACAGACGAATGGATAAAGAAGGCGTCTCACACACACACACACACACACACACACACACACACACACACACACACACAGAGAGAAATATTACTCAGCCATAAAAAGTGAAATTCATTTGCAACATGGATAGACCCAGAGAATATTATGCTTGGTGAAATAAGTCAGAGAAAGATCAATACCGCTATGATATCACTTATTTGAGGAACCTAAAAAATAAAACGAATGTATACAGCAAAACAGAAACAGACGCACAGATATAGAAATCAAACTAGTGGTTACCAGTGGGGAGGGGGAAGGGGGGAGGCGGAAGATAGGTGTATGGCATTGAGATACAAACTACTTATGTATAAAATAAATAAGCAAAAGGATATATTGTACAGCACAGGGGAATATAGCCATTACCTTGTAATAACATTTAACAGAGTATAATCTATGAAAATACTGAGTCACTATGCTGTACATTTGAAACTAATATTGTAAATCAACTATACTTTAATTTAAATTTTTTTTTAATTAAAATATGGTGGCATTCTGAAAACCCACTCTTCATGTTCTCCAGAGAGTAGGCTAAAGCCAGGCATGTGTAAAAGTAGCTCTTTGGGTTTTGTTTTTGTTTGTTAGGTTTATTTATTTATTTATTTGCCTGGGCCAGGTCTTAGTTGTCACATGCGGGCTCTTAGTTGCGGCATGTGGGATCTAGTTCCCTGACCAGGGATCGAACCTGGACCCCCTGCATCGGGAGCGTGGAGTCTTAACCACTGGACCACCAGGGAAGTCCCTAAAAGTAGCTCTTTGAATTGCTAGGTTTTTGTCTTAGATGTTACCATGAGTGCATGTGATTTCGCCAAGGAATAGGTGCTATCTTGTCCTTCTGGTGGTTTTGAAATGATAATATTTTAAATGTGAAATTAATGTTTGACTTTTAAAAACATACATTCATGGCTACAAGAAGGCTAAAATTAAAGAAAACGTTGTTTTTGCAAACAATTTCTCCAGTGCAGTTACTGAAAGCATTGTAGTCCAAAAATGTAAAATGTTTCCACTGAAGGTTTGATACAGATTCCATCTTCTTTGCTACAAAGAGAGAAATCTTGCAGTAAAAACGAAAGGGTTGGAGTCCAAGAGAGCTCTGAATTTTCATCCCCCGCCTCACTGCAACTGACTGGCCTTGGAGAGGCTGAGTTAGAGGCACGGGCATGCTTGGGGCCAGGGGCCAGGAGAGCGTTAGAAGGAATGGGTGGTGGGAATACTCATAGGACAGAAAGGAACGTGTGAGCAGGCCTTTCAGTGGCATGAATGGTCAACCCCTCCTGAGGTCAAAGGCAAGACAGAGATGTGGGGCACGCCCTTCCACCTATGCAGGGGAGAAGTGGATTCTTGCCTGCCGGCTCTGTACACTCACATAGATTCATCAAGCCTGCTCCTAAGAGGCTGATTCTTCTTACGGCCCTCCTCTGAGGCCCAAGGAAGCATGTACTAGAAACAGGCACCATCCAGCCATGGGCATTTCCTCTTCCCCTGTCCCCCCGCCCACCCAGAGCCCCATCCCCAACTCTCTGCAGAACTGTGCAGACCAAACCTGTTGGTCTTCACTCCTGACCTTCTTGACCCTCAGAACTCCATTTAGCTCTGGAACCTAGCTCCACACCCAGGCTTTGAGAACCTCTTTGGAATACGCTACTATGACAGCACCCGCTCACCCTCTCAGTGCCACCCTTTCTTGCCTTTAGGAGGTATGGTAGGATGAAATATGCCCCCTTGAAAGATATCCATATCCTAACCCCCTGAACCTGTGAATACTACCCTATATGGAAACAGAGTTTTGCAGATATAATTAAACTAAGGGTTTTATAGATCAGCAACAAGGATTTACTGTACAGCCCAGGGAACTATATTCAATATCTTATAATAACCTATGATGGAAAAGAAACTGAAAAAATATATATATAACTGAATCGCTTTGCTGTACACCTGAAACTAACACAATATTGTAAATCAACTATACTTCAATTAAAAAACATAATGGGGGCTTCCCTGGTGGCACAGCTGTTAAGAATCCGCCTGCCAGTGCAGGGGACACGGG
>NW_006789873.1:924316-936716 GCF_000442215.2 Lipotes vexillifer | reverse complement strand
CTGGGCTGGGCCTGCGCGTCCGGAGCCTGTGCTCCGCAAATGGGAGAGGCCACGACAGTGAGAGGCCCGCATAACGCAAGAAAAAAAAAAAAAAGAAAGTGCTAACCTGAAAGTATTTTGCAAAACTTATTTATTGAATACAAACTCTCCCTCTTGGCCTTGGTTTCATCCTGGTGCCACCTGGGGAACTTTGAAAAATCCCGACACACAAGC
Organism: Lipotes vexillifer; assembly: GCF_000442215.2. NCBI lineage: Eukaryota > Metazoa > Chordata > Mammalia > Artiodactyla > Lipotidae > Lipotes > Lipotes vexillifer. The sequence continues at coordinate 936,503 of NW_006789873.1, read as the reverse complement.
CACAACCCAGACCAGTTAGATCAGAATCTCCGGGGATGGGACCCAGGTATCGGTATTATCAAAGCCCTCTGGATGGTACCAATGTGCAGCTAAGGTTGAGGACTGCTGCTTAAGTCATAACCCTCAGGGGACTTCCCTGGTGGCGCAGTGGTTAAGACTCCACGCTCCCAGTGCAGGGGGCCCTGGTTCAATCCCTGGTCAGGGAACCAGATCCCGCATGCATGCCACAACTAAGAGTTCGCATGCCATAACTAAGGAGCCCACGTGCTGCAACTAGGGAGCTGGTGAGCCGCAACTAAGGATCCCGCGATCCACAACTAAGGAGCCCACCTGCCGCAAGTAAGGAGCCCACGTGCTCCAACTAAGGAGGTGGTGAGCCACAACTAAGACCCAGCGCAACCAAATAAATACATTTTTTGTTTTAAGTCATAACCCAGACTTCCCTGGTGGTGCAGTGGTTAAGAATCCGCCTGCTAATGCAGGGGACACAGGTTCAAGCCCGGGTCCGGAAAGATCCCACATGCCACGGAGCAGCTAAGCCCACGAGCCACAACTACTGAGCCCGCGAGCCACAACTACTGAAGCCCGCGTGCCTAGAGCCCGTGCTCTGCAACAAGAGAAGCCACCTCAGTGAGAAGCCCGTGCACCGCAACAAAGAGTAGCCCCCGCTCGCTGCAACTAGAGAAAGCCCGCACGCAGCAACGAAGACCCAACGCAGCCAAAAACAAATAAATAAAATTATTAAAAAAAAAAAAGTCATAACCCTCAGCCTATTCCACCACCTTGTATAATGCAACCCTGGGAGGTCAGGATTGAGGAAGACAAAGGAAAAGGCTCTTTTGAGATCTCACCTCCAATCTAGCCGGAAAGAGGGAAAGGGAGGCCAAAAGTAAGCGGAACCAAAAGCTCTTCTAAGGCTCCTCCGAAGACCTGTACATGAGAAGCCCAGGACTGGAGAGCCTCTCTCTCTGGGGGGCATTCCAGAAGCATCTATTGACAAGCTCACGGTTCCCTTGGATTGGAAGTGAACCTAGGGTCCTGGGACTGGCTTGGTTTAAAATGACACAAAACCTAGACCAGGCAGGGGCATCCCTGGACTCAGTCATCCTGATAGAAAGCTGGTATGGGGTATTGTCAGAGCCATGACTGACCTCCTCCAGCAGAAAAGACGAAGGACAACAAACTCTCCTTCCTCCTCTGCTTCCAGAGTTTTCTTCTTAGAATAACTATGTTGACTGTATAGAAATCTGAGTAGTCACTGGCATTTCCATGAGCTACCTATCATTTACACTTGCTTATCAGAACCAAGTTTAAAAACTGTCACATGAGCCTGCTTGGGTTGTGAGATTCGATCAACACTAAACTCTGTTCAACAGTCTTCAATCGCTGTTCAGTCTCATAGTTCTGTCATCGGGCCACAATCTTCAAATGTTAGAGAGGGAAAATGTCTTCCTGGCTCTTGGCTTTCTTGAGTAATAGATGTTGTCCATTAAGTAACTGACGTTCAAAGCAGGGTTCCACGTCTGAGAAATCTGTGATGCTGAAAAATACCAGTCAAGCTTCAGAGGTGAGGAAAACGAGCCTTTGAGCAGACCTAGCTGAATAAAGCACGATCAAATTTGCACCTTCCTTGTGTGTTTTTATAGCTACCTAGTTCACGGTGCCACTGGTGCTGTTTTGTCGTGGAAAATATAAATGCAGTAGAGCAGCTGGGAGCCCGTATAATGAAAAGGTGGATTTGAGTTTTCTGTAGGCAGCCAAGAATAATGGAGCCGAAGCAGTCTTCGGAGAGAAAGGGGGCTCAGCCAGGAATATGTGGGAAAACGAAACTCCTCTGTGTCTCTCCAACCCGACTTGAGAGGAGAGAGAGTATCAGGAAAGACGAATTTCAAGACTCTCCCAGGGAGCTCATTGTGAGCCAGTGGATCTGCTCGGAAGTCACTGTTCAAGAGGGAACATCGGGGCTTTAAAGATGGAGAGAATTCATAGGATCTGGCCTGGCTCCATTCAGCTCCTGACTAGATGTGGCAAGGAGAGCCACCTTGGGCCACCGTTGTACCCTGGGAGAGATGGATGGGGAAAGGGATCATGCTGGGAGGCAGGGGCAGGGGAAAGCTGGGGGTGGTGTCAGCAGGCAAGGAAGCAGAGCCTAAGAAGCACTTAGCTCTTCGGGTTACAACTTACTGGCATTCCCTGCCCCTGAGGTAAGGGGCTTCCTGTTAGAAGCAGATGAACAGCTCCTGGCATGTTTATACAGCTAGTGATTTTGTTGTTGAAGAAAGTTTCTGTTAATCAAATAGAGTATATTTTGTTCAGAGTTTAGATCCTTTTGAAAATAAACATCTGATCTTATTTCACTAGAAATCCACTGTTGCTGTCTCTGGGGAATCTCTTGGAGTTTTTCTCTCCTTAAATGCCACATCAAATAGATTTTATTTGGGGTTTTTAATCCTCTTCCCCCAAAAAACATTTCAGTAAAAAAAAATCCAAACTGCAGGCCCAAACCCATCACATGGAATGAAAATAATGGTTCATGTCTGGTGGTAGCTGGTGGGGTTCACTGGAGCTTCAGAGGCACATTATGGTCAATCACCACTATTTCTCCTCCTGAAACTTGAGGTTTGGGGAGCTTGACATACCACATTTCCCTTGAAATTCAAGGGTGTACACATTAACAATAAATCTTTCCTCATGGACATAACCAATTTTAACTGATTTTTTTGTACTCATGAAAGAGAAATCAACTCAGAGTTCCCAGAGCCTAAATAAATAAATAACTATGGAAATAACGATACAGTTCACAATAACACTGAAGGAGAATATAATCTGAATGTGTTTTTGTGTTTTAACTAACAGAGCCCTAACAGCACCTGAGAATGGAGTAATGAAGTTAATTAAGAATTAATGAAGTTTACTAATTAGCAATTAATAAAGCTCTCACAATGTGACACCTAGCATTTAGTTCCATGATTTCTTTTTTCTGGTTCCAGATGTTTTTTAATTATAAAAAGAGCACCAGCCCCATAAATGATGCTCCTATGTCTTTTTTTTTTTTTTTTTTTTTTAATTTATTTTGGTGTGAGTTGCGTCTTCGTTGCTGTGTGTGGGCTTTCTCTAGCTGTGGCGAGCGGGGGCTACTTTTCGTTGCCGTGCGCGGGCTTCTCATTGGGGTGGCTTCTCTTGCTGTGCGTGGGCTTCAGTAGTTGTAGCACATGGGCTCAGTAGTTGTGGCTCGCAGGCTCTAGAGCACAGGCTCAGTAGTTGTGGCACACGGACTTAGTTGCTCCGTGGCATGTGGGATCTTCCTGGACCAGGGCTCGAACCCGTGTCCCCTGCATTGGCAGGCGGATTCTTAACCACTGCGCCACCAGGGAAGTCCTCCTGTCTTTTTAACAGTCATTGTTGATCCATGGGCATTTTTTTCCCACCCTGTGACTCATAGTAAATGTCATTTTTCTTACTCCTTTGATGTTTTCAGATACATTTACATTCAAACAAATCCACAAAATACCAGGGATGGCTACAGGAAGACACACTTCTTTGAAAATATTTTTCAGATGGGGATGTTTTCAAAAACGCTAATATACAAATCGGTCCAGCCTAATGTGGAGTTTCGTTCAGCCTCATCTCCAGTCTTAGACATAAACATCGGGGCAACAAAATGCCTGGCCTGACCGAAGCAATCAGAGCTCCCAAACACAACAAATTAGTTTCACACCAAGGGAAAGGTCATTGCTTTAATCCATGTCTTTGGGGAATGTACACAAATGTCATTCTTCCCAACCTACGTAATTAAACAGTTTAACTGGTGTGGCCATTCACTGTTTATTTTCCCATTGGGTAATGGAAGGAGTTAGCATCAGATGACAAGGAGGGAATACAGACAGTTGCCGAATGGGTTGATGATCTCTCTCTCTCCCCCTCATTTTCTCTCTCTGTCTCTCTCTCTCTCAATCTCCCTCTCCCTCTATATCTCTCTCTGCTGAGTGGCTTTCATTCTCTCTAAGGGATCCAGGAAACGCTTGCCTCAGGCCCCAGGGCAAGAGTCAAAACCACAGAGCCTCTTTGCCAGTGAGGATTGGCTGCTCCGGCTTTACTACCCCCCTACCCGTGTGGCCACTGGATTTAGTTCTGCGACAACTGTTAAATTCACAAAGGCAGCCTTCTGCCTAGGGTTCTATTCCGAGTTCAGCCGGGAGGTACAGCACATACAAGGGTGGAGGAAGAAAACACAGGACTGGAAGCAAAATACACCAGGGTGACAGTCCTGGCTCTAGCATCATGTGACCTTGAACACATTTCCGCACTTTTCTCAAGTTCAATTTCTGCATCTCTAGAAAGTGGGAGTAACAGTACCTAATTCATAGGGTTGTTGTAAAGATTAAATGAGACATCACACATGAAGCATGCTTAGTACAGCTCTGGCAGGAAGTAAGTGCTCAATAAATGGGAACTCTGTCTCTATGTACAAGGGAAGATTCCAGTGGTTGCATTTTGGCCAAGGGAGGGGCTGTGATTGGCATGGGGCACGTGGAAGGACTTCTGGGGTGGCTGGCAAAGTTCTGTTTTGTGTCCTAGATGGTGGTGTCAAGGCTACTAATATTGTAGTAGCTCACTGAGCCATACATTTGTTTTATGTGATTTTCTGTATCTGAGTTTTATTTTGTAATAAAAAGATTTCGATAAATAGGGGTTCCCTGGTGGCACAGTGGTTAAGAATCCACCTGCCAATGCAGGGGACACACGTTCGATCCCTGGGTCAGGGAAGATCCCACATGCCACGGACCAACCAAGCCAGTGCGCCACAACTACTGAGCCTGCGCTCTAGAGCCACTGAGCCACAACTACTGAGCCCGCGTGCCACAACTACTGAAGCCCTCGTGCCTAGAGCCCGTGCTCCACAATAAGAGAAGCCACTGCAATGAGAAGCCCGCGCACCGCAATGAAAGAGTAGCCCCAGCTCGCCGCAACTAGAGAAAGCCCGCGCACAGCAACGAAGACCCAACACAGCCAAAAATAAATTAATTAATTTTAAAAAAAGATTATGATAAATAAAGAGGAACAAATATTTGTTTAGGAAGGAATGGAGAGAGGGAGGGGGGAAGGAGGAAGGAAGGAAACCAGCATGGGGCAGACCCAAGGAGCGGGAGAAGCGGGGAGAAGAAATAGAGGAATGCAAAGGAGTCTCACCACCCCCAGCGTCCTGGGGTGAGGGTGAGGTCAAAGGGATGCACAGAGCCAGGCAGGTAGTCGGAGTGGATCAGAGTGGCCCTGCTGGGTGGCTGCAGACACGCCCCACCCCCACCCCCCCCCACCACTGCTGCCTGGGAGCCGGCGCCACTCAGAGCCCCCCGGCAAGCCGAGGGCTAGAGGCCAAGATGGCTAGAGCCTCTTCAGCTCCCCTTGCATGAGGAGGGGAAGCGGATTCCCTCGGCTGCCTCCTGCCTACCCTCTGACTCAAGCACACAGATGACTACCTGTGTCACCCCTGGAAAGGTCTCTTGCCGCTCACCCGTCTCAGGTGGGTGCCTGCTGACCCTCCCTCCACGTTGCTCCTGTACCAGCCCCTGACACACCAGCGCTTCCCGGGGTATGGACCCAGGCCTCTTACCTCCTCTGCTCCCCTCCCTGGTGAGCTCATCCTGGCCCGCGTCTTCTGTTACCATCTCTATGCCAGGGCTGCCAGGTCTCTACCTCCAGTTCTGGTCTCTTCCTCAGGCCTTAGACTCTATCGCTAACCACTCAGTTTGGCCATCACCACTGGGCTGTCCAGAGGCACACAGGCTTAACACGTCCCTGTGCTCAGTCCCCCGCCTCAGGGGCTCCCGGCCTCACCTGACCCTGAACTTTTCAACCTGCGCACTGCACTCAGTCCACACCTAGATCTCCACCACTTCCTGTCCCTGCCCGAATTCCCAAACGGTCCCCACCTTCCTGAACTCCTGTCTCTTATCCTGACTCAGACCTCACACCCACCCTGTAGAGTTCAGGGCAGATGTTGCTGTTTTGGTACCAGCCCCTGAAGTCCCTTGAGTGAGCCCTGTTCCCTGTTACACCTGATACCTCATTGGTTCCATCCAAACCAGGTTCTAACGCCAACTGATTCGCTTGGTGTTCTTTTTCTGTTTGCCTAGCTTTCTAGAGAAGGAACGACACATCCATCCCACAGAGAGGTGATCTTCCAGAGGTCAGAGGCCCTGCTGAGTTGGGCCACCACTGCTGTCCTCCCAGACAAGGTTACCGGGGGACACTCTTCAACGCCTTGACTACCTCTTAGTGCTGTACATCTGGCCGCCATAGTCATAGACTCTAGTCCAGATTATGTAGGAGGAGGAGAGATGGCTGCTCTGATGGGGACATACTGTCTACAGACACCAGCTGAACGATGGTCATTCAGGAAGACTAACAGTGCCGGTGTTAAGGAAGACTCTACGTCGATTACTGAGCAACACCATGGCTTACTGGTTGAAACGTGATGAGAAAACCAACAAATCCTAGATGCAGCCCTCTTTATCTGACCTACCCTGTGCTCTACAAAGAGCCAGAGACTGTTTTCAATGCCTGCGGAATGACCAGAGAACCAAATCTGTACGTGGACCCATGGGACAATGGACTCTGGTCCAAGAGGCCCCAGTGCAGTACCCATCCCAGGGCCCCTACTTCGTGACTGTACAGCACCTGCTACATAGCCTCACGCCCCTCCTCCCCATTTCTGATTCCAACTGTTCCAAAGTAACACCGGCCTAATCAGCTCTTCTCCCACTCCTGCGCACACCAGCCAGGGCCCCTGCCAGGTTCCCCCTAGCACCTCAGACAAAAGAACTTACACCCATTTCTTTTTTTCTCTCCTTATTGATGTCTTCACTTAGGTCCAACAGGCACCTCAAACTTGACCTTTTGAGTGGATGGATTTATTTCCACTTCCCCCACCATCTGTTCTGCCCCACTAAATGGCATCCCATCCACTTACTCACATAAGCCAACCAAGGCATTATTCTTTTCCTAGTAACAGCTTTACTGAGGTGTAACTCGTATGGTATACAATTAAACCTTTTAAAGTATACAGTTCAGTGGTTTTTAGCGTATTACTCAAGTTGTGCGATAGTCATCAGTACCTAATTCCAGAACATCTTCATCAATCCAGAAAGAAAGCATGTGCCTGTTAGTAGTCCCCCTTCATTGGCCCCTGCTTCCGTCACTTGGCAAACAGTAACCTGCTTCCTGTCTATAGATTTGCCTCTATCTGGATATTTCAGGTAAATGGAGTTATTACATGTGGACTTTTAAGTCTGGCTTCCTTAACAGAGCCATAATGTTTTCAAAGTTTATCCACGTGGTGGCATGCATCAGTATTTCATCCCTTTTAATGGCTGAATAATATTCCAAGGTATGGATGTCAATGTTGCTTTCTCCATTCATCAGTTGATGGGCATTTCGCTTATTTCTACCTTTTGGCAATTGTGAACCTTACTGCTATGAACATTCATTTATGAGTTTTTGTTTGAATAGCTGTTTTCAATTTTCTTGGGTGTATACCTAGAGGAGGAATTGCTAGGTCACATGGTAATTCTATGTTTAACTTACTGAGGAGCCACCAAACTGTTTTCCATAATGGCTGCACCATTTTACATCCCAAGCAATGTATGAGGGTTCCAATGTCTCCCCATCTTCACCAACACTTGTTATTTTCCTTTTTAAAAATTATAGCCATCCTAGTGGGTGTGAAGTGGTACCTCACCGTGGTCTTGACTTGCATTTTCCTGATAATTAATGATGTAAAGCATCTTTTCATGTGCTTCTTGGCCATTGGTGGATCTTCTTTAGAGTAGACTTGTTTCTCCACGAATCTCCTCTTCCCTTGTTTTCTGTTTTTTCTCCTACCGCTCTCTTGCTTCTTACCTTCCCTACTTCTTAGTCTCCCTCATGGGCTCCTTCTGTTCTGTCTGTCCAGCCCTAAATCCGATCTTCCCTAGGGTTCCATCCCAAGCGCTCTTTTTTCCCTCACTCCGCACACTGTGTTTGTTTGGGCGATCTCATCTGCCCCATGGCTTCGCCTCTGTCTCCAAGTTGGCAACTCCCAGACCTTCGTCTACAGCCGAGATCTCTTTCCTCGGCTCCAGGACCATACTTCCAGATGGCTCTCCTTGGGTGTCTCACAGCACCTCACACACTCAGGGTGCCCGGACAGCACTCCCCCGACTCCAGACCTCCAGTCCCTCCACTCAGTCACGCAGGCCCAAGACCCTGGAGTCTTCTCCGCCTCCTCATGCCAAATTTCTAATGAGTCACAATAGCCTACAGATTCTGCTTTGTAGATGTTCCCAAATAGACCACAAGCCCAACAAAGTCTTAAAACACTGAATTACTTTCTGGCCTAGCACTCTAGGTAATAAAATACTCAAATAGAGCATGTTCAGAAAATATTTCGCCTTCGACTGAGTACCTGACTTGCCTGAAATCTACCCCCTAGATCAGGTATGAAATCTGGGTTCGATTTCACTTCTCTCCATGCCGGCGACCCCTTCCCTGGTCTGTGCCCTCACTGTCTGTCACCTAGACTATGGCGAGTCTCCTAATTGGTCCCCCTGCCTGCAGTCTCCCCTAGTCTTAAAATCTATTCTCTATACTGACGACAGTGTAAACTTCCAGAAGCACTGCTCCGACTATGTTGCACCCATTTGAAAAACTCCTCAATGGTTCGCCTTCGACTACACATACAGGTTAAAATCTAAACTCATAGGCAAGCACTGAAGATGCAGAGTGATTTGGCCCATCCTGAGTCTTCCAGACTCATTTACTGTCCCTGCAGCGGCGCCAAACTACCTGCCATGCCAAGAACACACTCTATGAGGCTCTGACCCTTTCTTCATTTTCTGTTCTGTCTGTCTAGGGCCGAGCCAGCCCTCCAGCTTCTCTTCCTAACCCCAGTCCCACAACCACTGACAAACTTGGATTCTCCAAGATCCAGTATAAATATAATCTCCTCTGTGAAGCTTTACTGAATTTTCCAGGAGAGTTAGTCACTCAATTCCATTTCGTTCCGCTGACACACACTCAGCGCCCATTACATGTCATGCAGTGTTAGGCACAAGGATACAAAAATGAGAAAGTCTACAAGTCCTGCCCTAAAGGAGCTCGGAGTATGGCTGGGGAGGCCAGGTTAAGAAAAACATTACAAGACAGTGCCGTAAATCCTGTGGGTAGGGGTTTGTACCAAGGGCAATGGAAACACCTAGGAGGCAGTCAGCAAACCCGGCCGGAGAGGTCAGGACGGGAGGAAACGTGAGCTGTGTCTCAAAAGAGACTGTGATAGAAGACTGAAGATGCAGAAGGAGCGAGAGAAATTCTGAGTTTGATGTAGGACATGTTGAGTTTGAGGGACCTGTGGGCCATCCAGGAGGAGATATCGAGTGGGCAGCTGGAAACACTAAGGGTCTGGAGCTCAGGGAAGAGTTGTGAGGGGGTGATGGGGGTCCAGAAGATGCCAGCACTTAACTGAGGTGGAAGTCATGGGAGCGGGTGGGAGGTAAGGCCGGGAAGGAGGCTGATTGCACAGATGGCCCCTTTCCCAAGAGCTGTTGCAGTCTAACCTCTCACCCACTTTTTTTTGGGGGGGGAGGGGTGGCATGCCACACTGCACGGCTTACAGGATCTTAGTTCCCTGACCAGGGATCGAACCCGGGCCTTGGCAGTGAAAGGGCCGAGTCCTAACCACTGGACCACCAGGGAAGTCCCTCTCACCCCCTCTTTGTGTAGCTCAACTGCAAGGCTGAGTGCAACTCAAGAGCAGATATTGATGCCTGCTCATATCAGCACTGCTCCACCTCTGCCACACCTTATTTACTGGCTGGCATAAAGTAGGTGGCCCAATACCTGTTTGTAGAATACTTGAATAATAGTCACTGAAATGAGGGGCAGGTGTCAAGTGACCACAGCCATGAGAGAGGACTAACAAAGGACTAACGAGACAATGACGTTAGTGGTTGTTTTCAGTGATGCTATTAAGGATCTCAGAGCCTTTGGGTTGGGACACAGAATAGGTTTGAGAGAAAGGGCAGCAGAGAGAAGAAGGCATCAAGAAACAGACGTTGAGGGCTTCCCTGGTGGCGCAGTGGTTGAGAGTCCGCCTGCCGATGCGGGGGACACGGGTTCGTGCCCCGGTCCGGGAGGATCCCACGTGTCGCAGAGCAGCTGGGCCCGTGAGCCATGGCCGCTGGGCCTGCGCGTCCGGAGCCTGTGCTCCGCAACGGGAGAGGCCACAACAGTGAGAGGCCCGTGTACCGCAAAAAAAAAAAAAAAAAAAAAAAACAGACGTTGTAGTTCCCCTCAAAAACTTGCAAACTATTAAGGTCAACACTGTCGCTTTGTCACCAGCCTCGTGTTAGAATCAGTTCTGGCATGATCAGATCAAGGCTAGAGTGGAGCATGTTTCTGGAAAAGGATAACAAAATAAGATTTGGTAAATAGCGTGTGTATTTTACTTGTAGCCATTACTGTGCTGAAGGCAGCCAGGTGGCAGGGAGTGAGCCCAGGGGAGCCAGGCCTCCAGTGCTTCTGTGGTTGGGTCCAAACACTAAGGCGAAAACGCACCTGACCTTGCCCAAGCGTCTCTCAACTTGTATCTGATGCACTGGACCGCTAGCTTTGACAAACACTGACTCTGGGTAGCAAACAGGTGCTCTGCCAGCTGGGTGAGGACTGATGAGGACCAAATGTCTTCTCACTTGGTTTGGGGAACTCATCACTCAGTGCCTGAGTGGAATGTAAATGAGAAGAAAAGACAGTGCCTCGGATGTAAGCCTTAAACCCACCCAGGTGACAGCTTTGTTTTCAGTTCGCGCTTTGCTATATTTGCTTTCTATCACATTTTATCCATTTACCCACCCCTCAATCCATCTTATCTTTTGGATTCATTTCAAAATAAGCTGCAGACATGAGTACACTTTACTCCTAAACTCCTAGCATTCATATCATTAACTGAAGTGTGAAACATGTTTATTATTCTTTCTTTGAGGTAAAATTTACAGAGGAAATGCACAAATTTTAAACGTACCATTTGATGGGTTTTATTTTGATGAGTACACACCTGTGTATCACAAGCTCCTATCATAACGGAAAACTTGAGTTATTTCTGCTTCCTTTGACAGTCTCCTCTGCTGACTGTATTCTCAGGTCTTCTGATTGAGGAGCTAATACATTTTTTGCGGATGCTAAAGTGACATTTGTAAATGTAGCAGACACCAGAGTGGAAAGAGCTGGTGAGCTTTATGGAGGCACAACGCCATTCTAAACGCTAAAGAGTGTGCTGGGGGGTTCCCCTGGGGGCTTCCCTGGTGGCTTCCCTGGTGGCGCAGTGGTTGAGAGTCCGCCTGCCGATGCAGGGGACGTGGGTTCGCGCTCCGGTCCGGGAAGATCCCACATGCCGCGGAGCGGCTGGGCCCCTGAGCCATGGCCGCTGAGCCGGCGCGTCCGGAGCCTGTGCTCCGCAACGGGAGAGGCCACAACAGGGAGAGGCCCGCGTACCGCAAAAAAAAAAAAAAAAAAAAAAAAGTGCGCAATTTCCTTTAGGGTAGAAGGAACATGCAGCTGCGGGGAAACCTCAGAGGTTGGGGAATGGGAGTAGAGATGAGGGTCTGGGAATAATCAGCTTGAAGGTGTACAGAGTCAAGCTTCCACTAAATCTAGAATTGCAGTAGTTTTGATCGGCTGCATGAAGTTTGACCTTTGGATTCTCTAGGGGAAAAGCGGGGATGGGCCAAGAAGAGAATGGCTAGACCGTAGAGGTTCTCCAGAAGGCAGCTCTCCAACCTGGGGACACCCAGGACTTTGTGAAGCCCTTGGTCCCCACCCTCCCACTGCTGCTCACCCAGGATGTGCTCCTTTTGCTCCAAAGTCTAACCACTGGCTTCTGGGATGCTCTTACTGATGAGGAGCTTTTAAAAACTATCTGAAATTTGGATTTTTCACAAAGTCCACGTACCCTTCCCTCCCAGTTTGAGCGATTCAGGAAGGTCTGGGCATTACAGAAGGAGTTCTGTTTTTGAGAAAACTGAAGGCTGAGGTTTGTTTTGTTTTTTTGTTTGTTTGTTTTTTGCGGTACGCGGGCCTCTCACTGTTGTGGCCTCTCCCGTTGCGGCGCACAGGCTCCGGACGCGCAGGCTCAGCGGCCATGGCGCACGGGCCCAGC
>NW_006789873.1:922006-924155 GCF_000442215.2 Lipotes vexillifer | reverse complement strand
CACGAACCCGTGTGCCCTGCATCGGCAGGCGGACTCCCAACCACTGCGCCACCAGGGAAGCCCAAGGCTGAGTTGTTTTTAAGATCAATCCTTTATATAGCAAGCAAGGTACTCCTCCTCTTCTCACAGGCTCATCAAGTCCCAGGCTTCACATGAGAGGCCCCCGCCCCGGCCAACTATCTTTAGCAATGCCCTGCTGACAGCTTGAGCTAACCAAGTGGGTCAGCTGCCACAGCCAAGGGCAGGAAACCTCTCCTCCACGGTGGCTACTGACCCACAAAACAAATGTCGATTGTAGGTCACACATAATCAGCAAAGGCGACTCCTGTTTGCAGTGACTGTTTCTTACGGAAGGCTAAGGTGCTGGGGCTCCGTTTTTACCTTCAAGCAACCCACACCAGGTAACTGAGAGAGTGGACCATAACACTTGATTCAACAATGCATTCTATTTCCCAAATATGCTTCCTTCCTTCTGGTGGCTATTTAAGAAAAAGAGGGAGAGCACGTAAGAGAATGGGAATAGGGGTACAGGAAGAAGACAGTTGGGAGGGATATGCAAGATAGAAGGCAATTAAAAAAGGATCAAAGGAAGAGAGTCAGGTGTTGGCAGCAGCGGGGGAGGGGTGCTGAGAAAAAGAAAAAAAATGGCAGACAGAAAGGTAAGTGGGTGTACTACAGAAAAGGGATAGAACGATACAAAAAGGGAGAGAAAACGAAACAGAGAAAACCAGAGTATCAGCCAGGCCAGCTCCTTAATTTTACTGAGGGGAAAACTGACGCCCAGAGAGGGGAAGTGATTTGGCCAAAGTTTTGCTGCTGGTTGATTCTTGAGCTGAGGCTAGAACTCCGGCCTCTAGACCCCCAGATCAGGAGCATGGCAGCCTACATAACAGGCTTTCTGGGAGAGCCCAGACATTGTTTATTCAGGCAAGAAGTTACATGATCTGAATCTAGGGAGGAAAACAGAAAACCTCAGATCCCACCCAGACCAAGTCCAGGCAACTGAGAGAGACAGCATCATGAGAACCGGAAGTCTCAGGTCCACAAGGTACTGAAGAGTCATGGGTGCCTAGAAGGGGCTTGCTGGAATCGCTGGGTTGACTGAGACAAGTGGATACAGCCCCCTGAAGTCGCCCGTGGATGGATTCCCTTGGCTACAAGGAGGAACCAGACCGCGGGACGGATGTCTGTTCCTCCTCGGAGCACATCTACACGTCCACTACCAGTTCCAAGCACAGAGGCACAAATCAGAAAACACCAGAGGTTCCTGGGAAATCGGAGGCAAGATGGGTTAAGTCTCCCCCAGTGCAAACTGACCCTTGGCTCACCCCGGGCCAGGCTTGCCCAATCCGCTCTGCCAACTCCAGACTGAGAGAGATCCAGGCCAACTCCAGGTTTATCTTTCTGTTAGGGTCCCTCAAAGCTGATTGCTCCAGACAGTACAACATTTCATGGTTGCCCCACAGTACCTGGCAATGCACTAGCAAACCCAATCTAACCTGTCCCCCTCCCACAGGTTCACAAACTTTTGTCTGAACTTTGCCAGGGCTGGATATAATTAGGCATGGAACCAGAGGTGCCCGAAGTCTGCCATATGCCTACATATATACCCATATACATGTGTAGAAAATGCTTTTGATCCACAAATCTTATACAGAAAAGCAGCTTATAGTGAAGTTTCTTAAAAACCCTCTTCTATGGAGCATTTATCTTCTTCGGGGATAAATCTGGATTTAATTCCCACTCAGCCTCATCAAACCATACAGGCAAGTTTCCTCAGTCTTCTAGTGTTCCGGTCTAAAAACTCTATGGGTGTTCCTTTAGTTCAATCCCTGTACCTGGGCTTAGAGCGGGATGACCTGGGGAGGCTGTGGTGAATGTGATAAAGAGGAAATGTTGTGAATCAGTACTGAAACGTCTTAGGTGGCAGAAATAGCTGAATATAGTGACTAACACATAGTAGATGCTCAATAAATATTGCTGTCAGAGTCACTTGATACCAGCCCAACATCATTTTGCTAATGCCCAGAGAGATGAAGTGACTTGTCCAGGATCATACAGCTGGTCAGTGACAGAGCCTCCACTAGGTCGTGGGTGATTCATATGAAAGAGGGATTTTTTAAATATAGGAACCTTCTAATTATATATA
>NW_006789873.1:907228-921996 GCF_000442215.2 Lipotes vexillifer | reverse complement strand
TATATATATATATATATATACATATATATATATATACACACACAATGGAATATTACTCAGCCATAACAAAGAATGAAAAAATGCCATTTGCAGCAACACGGATGGACCTAGAAGTTATCATACTAAGCAAAGCAAGTCAGAAAGAGAAAGACAAATACCATATGATATAACTTATATGTGGAATCTAAAATATGACACAGATGAACCCATCTACAAGACAGAAACAGACTCACAGACATAGAGAACAGACTTGTGGTTGGCAAGGGGGAATGGGGGTGGGGGAGAGATGGAGTGGGAGTTTGGGATTAGCAGCTGCAAACTATTATATATTGGATGGATAAACAACAAGGTCCTATGTACAGCACAGGGCACTATACTCAATGTCCTGTGATAAACCATAATGGAAAAGAATAGGAAAAAGAATATATATGTATAACTGAATCACTTTGCTGCAGGCAGAAATTAAACACAACATTGTAAATCAACTATACTTCAATAAAATTTTTAAAATTTAAGAATTACTTATTCTTACCACTAAAAAAGAAAAGAAGTTAGAACATGGGAATTCCCCGGCGGTCCAGTGGTTTGGGATTCCGCACTTTCACTGCCGAGGGCCGGGGTTCAGTCCCTGGTTGGGGAACTAAGATCCCACAAGCCGTGCGGCGCAGCCAAACAAACGAAACAAGAAATTAGAAGGTTAATAATATATATATAGGAAACTTCTAGAATCACAGTCTCTTAGAATTGCCAGTGTGACCTCCCTGGACCCAGCACCCAATGATAAGCTGAAAGTGCTCAGAATTACCACCCAGTGGTTTTATGTCTCGGTACCACATGAAGCAGCCAAATCCTCCCTCAACGGAGCCTCTCCAAATCCCTGGTTCCTTCAACCATCCTCCATGTGATACCCCTTCCACTCACCATCTTCATCACCCTCCTGTGGATTCACCAAAATCCCTCTGACAGTGATGCCCAAAAGTGGGTGCATCCTCTGAAGGGCACTGGGCCAGGGCAGGGGCATAATGGGTTACTTTGCTCCTTCCTCTGGATGTTATGAGATCAAGATCATGTTGCATCGTTTAGCAGTCACGTGGCACTGTTTGCCCTTCTTTAGTTTGTAGCTAGCTCAAACCCCCAAGATCTTTTTTATATGATCTCATCAAACCATGTCTCCCTTATCTGGAATTTGTATGACCACGTATTTGTTTTTTTTTGTTAATTATTTATTTAATTTTGGCTGTGTTGGGTCTTCGTTGCTGCACGCGGGGTTTCTCTAGCTGCGTCGCGGGGGCCACTCTTCATTGCGGTGCGCGGGCTTCTCTCATTGCAGTGGCTTTTCTTTGTCGTGGAGCACAGGCTCTAGGTGCGCAGGCTTCTGTAGTTGTGGCACACTGGCTTAGTTGCTCCGCGGCATGTGGGATCTTCCCGGACCAGGGCTCAAACCCGTGTCCCCTGCATTGGCAGGTGGATTCTTAAACATTTCGCCACCAGGGAAGTCCCTCGACCAGATATTTGTAAACTCTGTATAGCACTTTGTGTGGGTCCCACTTTTCAAGTTCTGATCACTGGAGGAAGATGCCATCAAATTCTTCTATGCCAGAAAACCTAAGTCTAAATACTGAACCTTGAGCGAACTGTTCTTCCACAACCTTAGTTGTTTTTTTTTTTTTCTACCTCACATATTTTGAACTACACCACACTTAAACAGAGATCATTTCTACAAACTGCTGGAGCTTAATGGCTTAAAAGATAGCATGTGTGTTGGGGAGAGTAGCTTTTATGCAGTCAGTATTATGTGCCAGGCATTGTTAAGGGCTTTCTATACTTTAGCTCATTCCCTCTGATCGAGGTAGGATTGTTATCCTGAGTTTATAGACAAGGAAACTGAAGCTCAAGAGATTCCACTGTTATTAAGGGGAAGAGGCAAGATCTGAATCTAGTTCTGACTAATCCCAAAGGCCATGTCCTTTTATTATGCCGGCGGCTCTTAACCTCGGCTGCACATTAGAATCAGCTGGGGAGCTCTCAAGCCTCCGGACACCCAGGCCCCACCCCAGGCCAATTAAAGCAGTTCCTGGAGGTGGGTTTAAAGGCTCCCCAGGTGATTCTAATATAAAGCAGTAAAGCTGCTGCTTTATTCCATACTGTTTCCGAGGTATGTTAGGCAGGCAGAGATGTGAATGCAACTATTAGTCTCTATATTTTTAGCACTGGTTGCTTCAAAAAGCAAGACTGAAGTTATTTAAGGCACTAACATCAAACGAATAGTGCTGGAGAGACTAACCCCGCAGCTCCCTGTACTGATGGGGGAGGTGAGGGCAGCCACCTAAACTCCCTTCTAACTCTGACCCCTTGGAGCTTCCGCAGCTCATTTTCTGAACCAGTGCTTTCCCGCTATCTTTAGTTCTGAAAGGCAGGCCTGGCCTATCTACTGGGTGAACAGACTACAGGTGGGTCCTAAACATTCTTAGCTCTGGCAGGGCATTTCTGTGTCTCTTTGACTTATCAGGACAAAAGTCTTGGGTTTTTTTGTTTTGTTTTGTTTTTTGTTTCTTCTTTCTGAGTAGTTT
Organism: Lipotes vexillifer; assembly: GCF_000442215.2. NCBI lineage: Eukaryota > Metazoa > Chordata > Mammalia > Artiodactyla > Lipotidae > Lipotes > Lipotes vexillifer. Next base: position 919,426 of record NW_006789873.1, on the reverse strand, counting down.
GTACAAGAGAGAGGTCTGAGAGGTTTGCCTGGGGAATCGAGACTCTGTGTAGGCTCCTTCCTGTATCCCTCTGGCAGCTCCTTATACGATGTTTGCAAAATTAGGAACGGACATGATGCAACGGGGAAAATCATTTGTACGTTGGTGGGAGGTGCAAATCCTCGAAGAGCCCATTGCCCAAATAAGAAAACTCCAAGTCACTGGGAAGTTGTAAAACCTAGCACTGTGCGAACAAAGGGCCCAGGCATATGGAATAGCTTATCAGAGGCAGGGCAACGGAGCCCGCGTAAGAATGGCCCAGGCTCCGGAGAGAGACATCTAGATCTGTTCAAGGAGAGGTCAAGAAGTGTTGGGGATGACGAGAGGGCTGAAAGATGTGATTAAAGTAAATCCTCCAAAGATGGGAAAACTGGGCTAAATGGCTTCTTCCTGTGCTTAATATGCTCTCATTTTCGTGGGGTGGGCGTGGGCACTCGGTGATTTGCTTCTTGCCCGTGGCTCCCTGTCCTGCCTCCAGTGTTGGAAGAGATTCTTTGCCTGCAAATCCTGGGTGTGTGTTTCCCCTTTTACAAGCGGTCAGGGCTCTGGGAAGAAAATGGCTCTCTCTTCGAAACCATAATATGATCGTAGAGGCAAAGAGGGCCTCTTCTCATAGCTTTCCCAGAGCCTCGACCGTAATAACCACTAAGTAGAAAGGGCTTCACTGGGGCTGTTTCCACACACGCAGGTTGACTGTTGAGGAGAATGAAAGCAGAGACCCAACTTAGGTGACATACACATGTTCCCATGGACTGCGAAGAAAAATGGGACCAAGTGGGTTTTTTCTCTCTTTATCCCGTCTTTTTTCCTTTTTTCCCCCCGGCCTTGAAGGAGTCGGGTAATCTAATCTCCACAGACCTCCATTTCTCCTCAGTTTGCCTGGGCAAACACCACCAAAGAGAGTCTTGGAAGGACGTGTCAACACATCCAAAATGTTTCCCTCACGTGGTTCTCATCTCACACTTCTTTCTGGCATTGGAGGCATGCGACACTTCCACGCGAAGAAAGTCTCAAAATAGCAAGTAGTAAACAGAGCCAGGCAGGCTGATGTAGCTTTGCCCCGCGCCAGCCCTCAGCCCTGCTCCCCCCCTCCAGAGGGAGGACAACTCCTTCCCTCCTCAGACAGCTAAGCCAGGCTACAGGGTCAGATAATCAGTGGCAGGTGTCCTGCCCTATAATAAACCTGAAGGAAACAAAGAGAAGCACAGAGAACGCTCCAGGCTTGACTGCTCCAGGAGCAGCGTTGGCCGGCATGTTACAAAGAAGCCCTGCGCATGGGACTGGACCCTTCAGTCCCAGATGCCCTTGGGTCAGCTAGGAAGGTGAGAGGCAGAACGGAAGGGGCCCCAGGAACTGCTCGATCGGGGAGGCTCCAGCCAGCAGGGACTGGGCCGAGACAACAGCAATGTTTATTCAGCTTACAGCTTTCATTTTTTCCTAAGTCATTTCAATGAGTCAAAGGAAAGAAATCATTCTACTGGATTGAGTCCATCACTAAATATTTGGGACACACGCTGAAAGGTTAGAAGCAAACTCCTGCAAAGAAATGATTGCTGGAATGAGGGAGTTGGCTACCAGAGGAGGCCTGGGATGAAGGCCAGCAGTGACCGGGGAGGGAATCAAGAGCAGTGAAATGAGCCATGAAGTTTCTTGGCATTTTCAAGCACTCCTGGAAAGAGAGTGGCTCATCAACTTCACTGAAGAATCTCCAAACAAATAGCTCAACTGTCTCCGTGTTTCCCAGCCTCAGAAATAGGCTGGGAAACTTGACTGAACGTTGTGAAATGAACATTTCAAGTCTGGGGCTTTCTACCGCGGTTCGGGGGTGCTTCCAGCAGTTTGCCCTGATCGTCAAGGTTACACGAGTGCCAGGCGGTGTCCCAGGAGTACAGTTTTTCTCAGCCCTACCTGGACCTACATTCCCTCGGCCTCCATTGCTGTGTCGGAATGGATTTGAGTCAATGATCTCCCTTGCCTCGAAAACAACAAAACACAACACCAAACCTACCAAAACTACTCCAACTAGGGGGTGACTGACTTTCCCACAGAAAATTCACGGGGAAAAGAGGGGAGGGGAAAGAAGGGGAGGGACTAGCATGGTCAGTGACCCAGTAGACTGAATCAACCCCAACGTTAGAAAAAGCGTCAAGAGCGAATTTCCTATTTCGGAGAGCTTGGGCCACACTATTTTGCTTCATTACCGGAAACCTAGTGCCAGCAGGAGTAAGAGGTGAGGACAGCCGTGGGAGCTCCCCGCCAGGAATCAGGGACCCAGGTGCAGACCCAGAATCCAGTCCTGGGGTCCAAGGTGAGGTCGGGTACACAGGGGCTGCTATAAAGAGGGGAACAAAGAAGTGGGCTCGGGAATGAGGACAGATCTGGATGGCCACCACAAGCCAGAGTAGAGGCCAGGATGTCTGCGAGAAGCAAAGCTGGAGAGACTGCATAGACGCTGGTCCCCCCAGGCACGGCTCTGCTTCCGAGGCCCCTGGCTCTCTGTGGAGAAAGGGTGCCGCGAAGGAAGGATGCACTCCTGGTTAAGACAGTAACGTCACCGACACGTTATTACATGTTGTATATACTCCCGCCCCCAGAAGGAGATCACAGTTTCATTTGAGGGAGCACAACCCCCAAAAGACTGGAAATGGAGGGGCAGGCACAAAGTCCTCTCACCAACATTCCCGAGAGCAAAGCAAAGCATTACGGCAGGGCTATTTTCATGGCAAGAGGCTCATACATACCTTTAATCCTGAAGGAGCAAGATGAAATGCCCTTCAATCTCTGTTCCAAATCCATGCTTAAATTTTACTTTAAATGTTTTATGATAAGGGATACAAAGTCTTAACTTAGTGCCCTTTCTAAGGATTTCTTCTCCTGAAGCAATTTGTAAATGTTGCAGGGTGTCAGAAGTATAGGCTTTAGCGCAGAAAGGAAATTGGGTCTGAAATCCCAAGGAGCATGGGGCTAGCAGGTGGCCCTGGAAACATCTGATGGGAAGAAAATGTTTCTCACTTCCCTCGAGTCTCACCAAGAGCTTCTTATTTCAGACTGGGAAAGCTTGAGCAGTAGGGCTTTGGGGTCTCATCTCAAAATCCTCTAGGGAGCAGATTGCTCACGTTGGGGTGCTGCTGTGCGTTAACAAGGGGTGGGTTAGAGCGTAAGCGGCTGACTCATGAGGCAGAGTGGGAGTTGGGTGGGTCCCAGCGTCCTTAGAGGTAAGCTGAGAGCGCCAGAGCAAAGCTGGAGTTAGCAAACACTTTCTGGGAAGGACCAGCTAGTAGGTAACAGGAACTGTAGACCACATATGGTCCCTAGCATACTCTTCTTTCTTTTCATTTTTTAAACAGCTTTATTGAGATATAATTTGCATATCATACAACTCATTCACTAAAAGTATATCATTTCGTGGTTCTTCTGTGCAGTGCTGTACAACCGTCACTATAATCAATTTTTTTTTAATGTTTATCACCACAAAATAAAACAAACCCGAACCCATTAGCCGTCATTCCCTTTTCCCCATCATCCCCAGCTCTAGGCAACCATTAATCTACTTTCAATCTCGATAGGTTGGCCTATTCTGTTCATTTCATACAGATGGAATCATAAAATATGTGTTCTGCAAATGGCTTCTTTCACTTAGCACAGTGCTTCCAGGTTCATGCATGAGGAGCATGTATCACTACTTCATACCTTTTTTTGACCAAATAATACTCTATTGTATGGATATTCCATGCTTTGTAATTCTCTCATCAATTGACAGTTGGGTTGTTCCCACCTGTGTGTTATTATGAATAATGGTGCTATGAACATTCCTGTACAAGTTTTGTATGGACCTGTGTATTCAATTCTTTGGGGTATATACCTAGGAGTGGAATTGCTAGGCCATATGGTAACCTTATGTTTAATCTTTTGAGGAACTTCCAAACTGTTTTACAAATTGATGGCACCATTTTCCCATCCCATTAGCAATGTATGAGAGTTCTAATTTCTCCATGGTTCTCACCAGCACTTGTTATTGTCTTTTTGATTACAGTCATCCTAGTGAGTGTGAAGTAGGATCTCACTGTGTGTTTTTTTTGTTTTTTTGTTTTTTTTTTTTTGCGGTACGCGGGCCTCTCACTGCTGTGGCCTCTCCCATTGCAGAGCACAGGCTCCAGATGCGCAGGCTCAGCAGCCATGGCTCACGGGCCCAGCCGCTCCGTGGCACGTGGGATCCTGCCGGACCGGGGCACGAACCCGTGTCCCCTGCATCGGCAGGCGGACTCTCAACCACTGCGCCACCAGGGAAGCCCTCACTGTGGTTTTGATGTATATTTCTCTAATGACCCATGATGTAGAGCATCTTTTATTTACTTGTTTGTTTTTTTATTTATTTATGGCTGCATTGGGTCTTCGTTGCTGTGCATGGGCTTTCTCTAGCTGCGGCGAGAAGGGGTTACTCTTCGTTGCGGTGCACGAGCTTCTCATTGCGGTGGCTTGTCTTGCTGCGGAGCATGGGCTCTAGGCACGCAGGCTTCAGTAGTTGTGGCACATGGGCTCAGTAGTTGTGGCTTGTGGGCTCTAGAGTGCAGGCTCAGTAGTTGTGGCATACGGGCTTAGTTGCTCCACGGCATGTGGGATCTTTCCAGACCAGGGCTTGAACCCGTGACCCATGTCCCCTGCATTGACAGGTGGATTCTTAACCACTGTAGCACCAGGGAGGTCCCCAGAGCATCTTTTCATGTGCTTATTGGCCACCTGCATACCTTCTTTGGAGAAATGTCTATTCACATCCTCTGCCCATTTTAAATTGGGTTATTTGTCTTTATTGTTGAACTGTAAGTATTCTTTACATATCCTGGATACAAATCCCTTCTCAGACATATAGTTTGCATATAATCTATCCCATTCTTTGGATTTTTAAAAAAATCCTTTAAAAATTAAAAGGCCTTACAAAAGCAGGCTACTTATAGGATTTGACCCTCAGGCTGTAGTTCAGTGAGTCCTAGTCTAGATCGTGAGTTTTGAAAAAGTTTTTCCTGACTGTAGTGAACATCATTCCTAGGAACCCCTTTTTCTGGTAAGAAAATCTGGATTTTCTTTGGGAGAGCTCTTTCTCCCCCATTTCATTCTGTCTTGGGAATGTCAGTGAGGATTTCTTGCCTTCCTCTGGCTAAGGAGCAAACAGATGAACCAACAAGCTAAGCCAGTCTCTCCAGAGACTACAGATGTCGAGCAAAGTAAAGTAACCAAAGGGAGAAGACCAGCAGAAGCTGATTCATCCCAGTGGAAGCAGCCTGATGAAACTGTTCCTGAGTTCCCACAACTGAGGGCACCAGAGCTGCCCTGTTCCTATTCTTTTACTTCAACTACTCCCATTTCCTTCTAAAAAACTGTATCCCCCATTCCTTTTGTTATCCACAGTCTCTCTTGCTTGTACCTAAATGATACTAGCAATCAATCCTTTCTCCAAGCAAGATGATACACTGAGCCCCAATATAAAATGGATAAAAGTTGGGCAGCTTTGGTTGCACCAGGGTGGGAGCCCAACTACCTTCCTGCTATGCCTCTCCCATTTTAGCCCCCGAGGCATCGCGATGTCATTGTGGAACAGTTTGAAAAACTCTGGATAGGTGCCACTAAGGTATTTTCTAACTCTGGTACATTAAGATTTGATGATTCTGAGAAGTGGGGGAGAGATGGTAAATTGTGGGGGGCAAAATAAGTTCTCCAATTAGTCAGGAGTAGTTGTCCCAATGGATCTCATAAGAGAGAATAAAATCAACCATGCAGAAAGAGACAGGCAGGGTTCAGAGGGCTTCCAAACCAAATGAAGCTGAAGGAAGAAACTACGAAGCAGGTAGAGAATTTTAATCCAAAAGTTAAGTAGGTTAAGAGTATGAGCTAAAGCATTTCTCTTTAGAGGTGAATAAAGGAAAGGATAAGCAATCCAAAGAAGTAAGTCCTTGTTAATAGAAAAAAAACTACCAAACTATACTTTGAGTTTAGCTCTCTCTCTACTGATTGTCCTATAGCAGCATCATCTTTGCCCAGAAATAAACCTTCACATCTATAGTCAATGGGTTTTTGGTGAAGGTGCCAAGACCATTCAATGGAGAAAGAATAGTGTATTCAACAAATGGTGCTGGGAAAACTGGGTATCTACATGCAAAAGAATGAAGTTGGACCCTTACCTTACATCATATACAAAAAATTAAACAGATCAAACATGACAATTTAAGAGTGAAACTACAAAACTCTTAGAAGAAAACATAGAGAAAATCTGCATAACCTTGGATCTGGCAATGGATTCTTAAAAATGTCACCAAAATCACAGGCAACAAGAGAAAATATAGATAAATTTAACTGCATCAAAATTTAAAATTTTTTTGCATCAACAGACACTATCAAGAGAGTGAAAAAATAACCCACAGATGGGAGAAAATATTTGTAAATCATATATTTGGTAAGAATTTGATATCCAGAAGAATATAAGAAACTCCTATAACTCAACAACAAAAAGACAAACATCCCAATTAAAATGGGCAAGGGACTGGAATACATATTTCTCCAAAGAAGATATACAAATGGCTTATGAGTACATGAAAAGATGCTCATCAGTAGTCATCAGGGAGGGGACTTCCCTGGTGGTGCAGTGGTTAAGAATCCGCCTGCCAATGCAGGGGACACAGGTTCGAGCCCTAATCCGGGAAGATCCCACGTGTGGCGGAGCAACTAAGCCCATGCACCACAACTACTGAGCCTGCACTCTAGAGCCCACGAGCCACAACTGCTAAAGCCCACACACCTTGAACCAGTGCTCTGCAACGGGAGAGGCCACCGCAGTGGGAAGTCCGCGCACCATGGCGAGGAGTGGCCCCTGCTCACCGCAGCTGGAGGGGGCCCGCACGCAGAGGTGAAGACCCAATGCAGCCAATAAGTAAATAACTTAAGTAAACAAATTTATTTAAAAATGTCATCAGAGAAATGCAATTCAAAACCACAGAAGATACCACATCATACCCAGTAGGATGGCTACAGTTTTAAAAATGGAAAATAATAAGTGTTGGCACAGATGTAGAGAAATTGGCACCCTCACACATTGCTGGTGGGAATGTAAAATTATGCAGCGTCTGTGGAAAATAGTTTGGTGGTTCCTGTAATGTTAAACATAGTATTACCATATGATCCAACAATTCTACTGCCAGGTATATACCCCCAGAGAATTGAAAACAGGGACTCAAACAGGTATTTGTACACCCACATTCATAGCAGCATTATTCACAATAGCCCAAAGGTAGAAAACAACCCAAGTGTCCATCAGTAGGTGAATAAATAAACAAAGTCCATACAATGGAACATTGTTCAGCCTTAAAAAGAAATGAAGTTCTAATATCTGCTGCAACTTTGGATGAACTTTGAAAACATTATGACAAATTATATAAGCCAGTCACAAAAACTTATATGATTCCACTTATATGAAATATCTAGAATAGATAAATTCATAGAGACAGATTAGATTAGAGGTTACTAGGGACTGGAAGGAGCAGGGGATGGGGATTATTGCTTAATGGGTACAGAGTTTCTGTTTGGGGTGACGAAATATTTTGGAAATGATAGTGGTGACAGTTGTACAACATTGTGAATTTAATGCTACTGAATTGTACACTTAAAATGGCTGAAGTGGCAACAGTCTATGTTTTTTTATCACAATAAAAAATAGTAAAAAGAAGTATTATCTTTAACCCATATGTAGTGAATATAATAGTAAAGAGGGTTTGGGGGGCTAAGAAGCATGTCCCTGGGTTAATTGGATTAAGAATTTCTGAACAAAAAAAGGAGAGGAAAGTGACCCTAATTATGAGGCGTATTCATCAGGAAAACAAGAATTCCATCTGCAGAAGGAGAGAACAGAAGCCTCATGGCTTGTCTGGCAACCCCGCTAACCATCAGTCTGGCGGAAATACTTTAAGCACACCAAATACAGCAATGGGGTCTCTCAAGTTCACCCATTCCAGTCTCTGGGGACCTTGCCCTCAGTCCTTTTGGCAGAGGGGCACTGAAAAACTTAAAAGTTAAAGCTACCATTGAGCGCAAACACGACTTGTGAGGTCAGACGAGTAAAAACTGGCCGAGAGCTACCAGTAATCATCTGGGGGGTGTCCTACCTGATCTCAGGAGCTGCACAAGAAAGCACTGGCAGGAAACACAGTGAGTCAGCAGAGCTGCAGAGGACTCCAAATTCCATGACCACCGAAGAGGAATCCGAACCACTCAGGACCACGGGGGTTAGAGATCCAGATCTGAGACTGGGTGGGACTCAGCCATATGCCCGAACCCTGCATTGGGTCTATGTACTGGATGAGACAGCACTGTTGCCAGTGGGTGTTCTGTGAACAAGGTTGGCACCCAGTTACCACTCAGGTCCTGCATTATCCCATGGTCTACGGTGAGCTGGACAAACAAGAGTTCCTGTATTCATTTTCATCTCTATCTCAGATGAAACGTGCACCTTTCCATTGGGCTCAAGAGACTAAGTGAATCAGAGTCTGTGTCCGCCCTTCTCCCAGACCGCTCAGCTTCACCATCGCTCAGACTCCACCACTTAGCTACTCACAACCCACCTCTTTGGGGCTGTCCACATCCTGGGACTGGTTCTTGCAGTACCAGTGAATGTAAAGCACTTTTGCACAAAACTCATATTTGGTCTACATTCTCTAGGTCATCTTCTTGGCCACGCCACACGGCTTGCGGGATCTTAGTTCCCCAACCAGGGATTGAATCCAGGCCCTTGGCAGTGAAAGCGCGAAGTCCTAACCACTGGACCGCCAGGGAAATCCTAGGTCTCCCAATTTGAGTCTTGTGTTTGCTGAGCCGAATGGTTGCCTGGGTTCCTGACCTTCTCTCGTCTTACCTTGTGGTCCCCGTGGAACTACTTTCCATTTCCTTCTCCTTTTCAGTTTCGGGAAGGGTTCCCATATGCCCCCCTGCTCTGTCTCACCGCTTACCCTCAGCACCAGACTTGTGTGGACCCTGACCTGGGCGCTCTGGGCTTTGCCCCACTGCCTTATGTGCACATAACGCCCTGGGCATCTTTACTCTCTAGTCCACCCACCTGCTCCAGAAACCTAGCCCCAGTTCAACTGAAAGTCTGATCTCTCCCAACCCATTTAATGATGATCAGTTGCCTATGGTCCTAGCTCTGATAGAAGGTATCTTCTTATTCTTAATGGCAATGAGACCAAGCTGTAAGCTCAGTCCTTTTAAACAGAAAATAGTTCTCTTAAAGGTTGTTCCAGGAAGCCTAAAATTATAAAGTGATGATGAACATCCCAAGAACATATTTTACCCCCAGTTACTTTTGGAGCTAAACATGGTCACAAAATATTCTCTGGCAACAGCAATGGTTTATCCAATAGACAAATTCAACCCATGCTTGGGACTCCTACGAAGCTAGGCACGCCAAAAACATAGTTGAAAGCATTTGGGATTTGGTATTTCAGAAATGGAATTATATAATCATTATGGGAAAAACAGAGCTTTGTTGGGCTTCCTGACACTTATTTCAGTTTAATATTGTTTTTGGTTGATTTACATATAATATCAGGAAACATCGTAATCTCCTCCGTACCTAGGGTCTCCAAAGGTTTTTATGAAACCCTGGATGGCCACTTTTTTATAGTGTTCAGTGGATTCCCCATAGTCCCTTTGGGGGCTACCTAGGCAGTGGGAACAAGGGAAAAAAATGACTGAGTTCAGAAATGGGTGCGATCCAGTTTGGGACATTTGCTTCAGGCCTTCACTTGGGTGCAGAAGCTGAATAATTGAAATTCAAAGCTAAAGCAAGGCTAAGACTAACAGACATCCAGATTCAGGTTTCAGCGAGTCACAGAAAGGCAACTTAAGTTCAAAGAACAGGCATTTGGCTCTATTTTTTCTTTTTATAAAGAACTCTTATGAAAAGAAAGTTAATTTCTGTGACTCATAAACAGACCACCAAAACTCCATAAGGTTTCTTTGCAGTTATGTCAGAAGAACTTGATGAGAAAATACATAATTCCATGCTTCCTGCAAGTGTATCCATATACACAATGTGCAGTCCATAAGAGCAGGGTTAAGGAATAGTGTTAGTTATCAAGGAAAGAAGGGGATTCATTCTCGTTAATAACTAGAGCATCTCCATGTGTGCCAGGGCACCCAAACTTGATTTTGTCTGTGATTGGCTGCTTAGCCACAGGGCAAGAGCATCTGTGATAGTGCCACACACCTGGGAAAAGGCAGCTCATTCTCTAACACACACGTACCAAATTGGGCACTGAGCAATTATAGAGGTAAGTCATCTGGAGGTTTCTGGGTGTGGAAAACCCAAGTGACCCTCTGCATCAGGAAGAGATGAGAATAGGTAGTACCCTCCAGGGACCTGACGGCACCAAGATAGAAAAGGGAGAATCAGAAAGGAAGACTCCAGTATTTACACACTATTGCACTTGACTTCTACTTGTTGCTACAGCAATCACAGGGGAAAAACTCCCTTCTGCAGACATGAGAAATGTGACCTCAAAGATGTTAATTGTACGTATAGGTTCAAAGAGCATACTACTTGCAGTATTCCTAGCACTTTATCCCTACAAGTTGTTTTTGAAATTGATGCCAATAGCCAGTGACCCTGAGGGAACTCCACGCTGACTGCAACCAACCACCCTCCACCCAGCTTTGGAGTCTAGCCTGTTCCTTCTCTCCCAGGGCTTCCTAAAGGAAAAGGACAGTGAGAGGGGCCTAGAGGTGGGGAACTCTGAGCGGCCAAAGTAGCACAGGGAGCCTAGGAGCTGAGGAAGACATACAGACCAAGACAGGCCAAGGGGACAGCAAAGGGAGGGGGAATCTCAGCTTCATCCACTAAAGATGGATCCTGTACCTGGGTCCAACTCCAGCCCTGAGAACAGAGTAAAGGAGAGGCCCAAGCTGTCTGGGCCGCTACCCTTGGCCAATCAAAGGTCAACCCAGGCCTCTCCCATAAATTTCAAGTGCATATATCCAACTGTCTACTCTACTTTTTCACTTAGATGTCGGAGAAGTTCCTCAAATTTAACATATGCCAAGACCTCAGCTCTTGAACTTTGTCTACCTCCTTCCCCAAACCCACGCACAACCTTCTCGATCTCTCTTAATGCAGCTCTATTCCTCCATTTGCATAGACCAAAGACCTGGGCATAATTTTTGATTCCTCCTTTTCCCTCAAACCCCAAATCCAATCCATCAGCAAATGCTATTGGCTCCACCTTCAAACTCTAGCCGGAATCTGACCACTTCTCATCTCCTCTACCTCTGTCTTCCTGGCCTGAGCCGCCATCATCTCTAGCCAGGAATATGTCAATAGCCCCTCCCATGCTTCTACCTATTTCTTCCACACTCTCGTCTAAACACAGCAGCCAATCATCAAAAAGTCTAAAAAGAATAAATGCTGGAGACGGTGTGGAGAAAAGGGAACCATCGTACACTGTTGGTGGGAATGTAAACTGATACAGCCACTATGGAGAACTGTATGGAGGCTCCTTAAAAAACTAAAAGTAGAGCAACCACATGATCTAGCAATCCCACTCCTGGGCATATAATCCAGAAAAGACGAAAACTCTAATTCAAAAAGATACGTGCACCCCTATGTTCTTTGCAGCACTATTTACAATAGTCAAGACATGGAAGCAACCCAAGTCTCCATCAACAGACGACTGGCTTAAGATGATGTGGTGGATAGATATATGATAGATAGATAGATAGATGTAGATATAGATATATACATTCAATGGAATATTACTCATAGAAAAGATTGAAAAATTGCCATTTGCAGCAACATGGATGGACCTAGAGATTATCATACTTAGTGAAGTCAGAGAAGGACATACCAAATGATATCACTTATACGTGGAATCTAAAAAAGTGATACAAATGAACTTATTTACAAAACAAATAGACTCACAGACACAGAAAACAAATTTATGGTTACCAAAGAGGAAGAGGGGATGGATAAATTAGGGGTATGGGACTAACAGATACACACTACTACGTATAAAATAGATAAACAACATGGATTTACTGTATAGCCCAGGGAACTATACTCAATATCTTGTAATAACCTATAATGGAAAATAATCTGAAAAAGTGTGTGTGTGTGTGTGTGTATAT
>NW_006789873.1:860824-907071 GCF_000442215.2 Lipotes vexillifer | reverse complement strand
ATATATATATATATATATATATATAACTGAATCACTTTACTGTACACCTGAAACTAACACAATACTGTAAATCAACTATACTTTAGGGACTTCCCTGATGGTCCAGTGGTTAAGAATCCATCTTGCAATGCAGGGGATGCCAGTTCCATCCCTGGTCGGGGAACTAAGATCCCACATGCCATGGGCAACTAAGCCCACGCGCCACAACTAGAGAGAAGCCTGCGCACTGCCTCTAAGACCCCGCACGCCACAACTAAGACTGACGCAGACAGTAAATAAATAAATAAACAACTATAATTTTTTTTAAAAAAAGGAAAAATAAAACACAGCAGCCAGACTGATACATTTCAATTCCAGGTCAGACCATGTCACTCCTGCTCAGCACCCTGCCATGGCTCTTCCATCTCATTCTGAGTCAAAACGAAAGTCGTAACCATGGCCCACAAGGCCCCATGTGATCTGGCCTCCCGTCGTGCCATCGTATACTGCTCCCCGCCGCCGCCGCCGCCGACACACATTCCACTCCAGCCGTGACAACTTGCCGACTGTTCCTCGAAAATGCCAGAGGCACAGTTTTACTTGGGAGGCTTCACTCAGATTGTTCCCTCTTTCTGGAACTCTCTCCCCCAGCCCAGATCTACATGGCTATAGCCCCCTCTCCTCCTTCAGTTCACCACTAAAATGGTACCTCATTGAAACTACTCCCTGACTCCCCTCTGTAAATTTAGTGCCCTCCGACACTCCCCTTCTCTTTCCTCTGCTTGATTATTTCCCCCCTAGTGATGATCATTCATCATTTAGTTTAGCTTTTACTTCCCCTAGTGTATTTGGACTCTGAGAGGGGAAAAGTTAGGCTTCCTACTCTGTGGAAGGCATTTCTGGCCACAGTAAACAGGAAGTAGGAGCAGGGAAACTGAGTTTCTCCCCCCAGAAATAGTCCTCAGTGTCAGGCGTCTCCTGTGCCTTCGTGCAGAGCCAGCCATGTCAAGGAGTTTGGGGTGGGATTGGCCCCGCCATTGAGGGCAAATCACCACTGGGAAGGAGTGAGCTGAAGGACTTCTGGGCTCCCCTGCGGCGGGTTCGGCAGCTTGGGTAGACCAGCTCTGGTCTCCAACCCTCCGGGGCCAGCCCCAGCCCCAGATCTCCTTTGTCATCTATTACCGTGAGCCTGTAAATTCTGTTGGAGAAGGGTCCCTCTCTTATTCTGTTTGCTGCTGAATCACCAGCACCTAGATCAGGGCTTACGACATAGTAGATGCTCAATAAATATTTGTTAGATAAATGAAAGAACGAAGCAGTGAAATGACCGAGTATAGCAGGAGAACTTGCTCCCTGCCTGCCTAATCGCAACTCTTTCTACACTTTTCTCCCCCATCCTCTTGGTTGTCCCTGGCTTGGCTCCCTCCGTTCCCTTCTGTCAGTCTTCTGCCTCGTGTACCCCAACTTTTCCACATGGCTTCCCTCTTCCCAGTCCCTAACCTAAGTCCTGCCTGGACTTGCAACACAGTCGGCAGAGGTGTTGACAACAGCTCCCATCTCCTGCTTGCTCGATGGCCTACCATGTGCATTATACACACTTCCTTCAATCCATAGGACAAACGCACGGATAGATCCCTCCAGACAAAGCCAGCTACCATCTACCCTCCCTCAGACCAAGGGAAGGGGTGTTTCTTGCCCTTTGCACGTTGCACGCTGACCTGGCCCACTGTCCCGTCTTGGCCTTGCCTTCCACAGTTCTTCAGGAGAAACTTCCCAGCAACCAACTCACTCCACTCACTGTAAGGCCCCAGTTCTGACTTCCCAGAATGCCTCGCACTAAGGACACCTCAGGGACGACCCACAGAAGGAACAGAGGCCTGGATTTCCGCTGCCAGGGGTAGCTAATTTTCCCAGAACCCAAACTCTCATCTTGTCCTCTGACAATCCAGCCCCAGGGATCCACATCACTGTATATAGTGCATTCTCTGTATAGTTGGTCTCTAACCAAAGATTGAAAAATCCTTGCCTGGGAATGGAGTGAAAAGCATTTTTGGAAATATTCAAAACATGCACCTCTGTTCCTCAATGAGAACCAAAGCTGAGGATGTGACGTTTATAGGACATGTCAGTGGAAAACATTACTTTTCTTAAAATACATTTGTTAAATGATAGGTAAAACAGCAAACGGATGGGAACCTACAACTGGGAGACATCACAGGAAGAGGGAAATATGATTTTTATTATAAACATATGCATTTTATTATTTCTCCCAGTGAGGATCACGACTGGGAATCTGCAGCTGTGAAAGGACAAGGAGACGGCAGTATTTTTAGACCTGTCACTTTAAAATATACCTTCTCCTGCTTTGCTACAATGTTTCTCTAAACAAGGCCCTCTCAGAGCCTGCCTGCAGCGGAAGATGAATATACATATGAAACAGATGACTAGAAGGCAGTTCCTGTTGCCCTCACTCAGGACCAGCTTAGTCCCCAGGCTCAGGCATCTGGGCCACTGTCCCTCCACCCCCATCTCCCCCAAGTCTCATCCTACCTGGTACCAAATCCTGCTGGTTCTTTCTCAAAAAGCCTCTTGCGATGAGTACAAGCATGAGAAGCCACTGCTTAATGGCCCTTGTGCTAGAAAGACATTTCCTTTCATCTATGCCACTTTCCCATGAGGCAAGCAAGAGGGTTCGTCCCAGTTTACAGAGCGGGGAACTGAGGCTCAGAGAGAGGTGAGGCTTCTTGGTCAAGGCTACACAGCTTGTTAAGTGCTGAATGGGGGGGACTGGAACCCAGGTGTGTGGCTCCAGAGCCCCGGCCTGTGCCACAGCTGTGCTGTCTCTCCATCTTCTCAGCCCCCAGCCTAGGCTAAGCGTTAACCACTGCATGGCTGCATTGCAGCCACACCCCCTCCCCACAACTCCAGCTCATGCACACAGAGCCACAGGCGTCTGCCACAAACACACTTCTCTCTTTAGAAAGCCCCCGTCTCCCTAGGGGCCTATGTATTGCAAGGGGATCACATTCCAAAGTCCTCATCATGGCATTGAACCCCCCCTGAGCCCAACTCTATCTCCAACTTTTCTCCAACCGTTATCCTCCCTCACTTCATGCTCCTTGACCCCGCACTGGCCGTGCTAATTCCTGCCTCAGCATCTTTGCTCATACTGTAGCCCTCTACCCGGACCACCTTCTACCCTCTTCATCGCCTTCCCAAACCTTCACCGATGACTCCACAAAGATGTGAGCCCTCTCCCACCGTAAAATCCACTGCTTGAGCCTATGCCTGTCATAACACTTTCTATGTTGTGTGTCTCTCTTCTCCCCACAAATGTACTACTTTTCCCCTGGTGCCTGGCACCGTATTGGGTACAGAATAAGTGGCCAGTAGTTTCTGGCCTGTTTTGACTTGAGTCTGTTAAGTGCCATGCTGATGGGTTTTCCCCAAAGAGGCGGGCTTATGGGAAGGGATGTGACTCATATGGAAGCCACTACTTTGTCCACAGCAAGGCCAGCATCGCAACGACAGTCAGAGCTGGCTGCTCAGAGAGCTGAAAACACTGGACCGGGATTTTCAATCAATGATTTGGTCTGTTCATCCCCTTAAGTTAAGCAGTCCCTTCTTGCTTGCTGCATCCAGAACAAAAGGCCTGACGCAAGTGGGAGTGACAGGCACTTTATCACTGACATGTCATCGCCTACACGGGACTGCTCTGCCAACAAGAAGGTGATTTCTCCAGCCACTTCGCAAATGACTGAATTATGGGTTTACTCAATCTTTCGTGCTGCCAGGCTCAACATTTTCGTTTACTCCTCTCGTTATCCTCGGCATGGTTTCCACACTGGGGAAGGCAGAGCTCTCCCAGGCTCACATCTCCCTAGGGACTCTTAAAAAAATACCCTGTCTTAGGCTTCCCTGGTGGCGCAGTGGTTAAGAATCTGCCTGCCAATGCAGGGGACACGGATTCGAGCCCTGGTCCAGGAAGATCCCACATGCCACGGAGCAACTAAGCCTGTGCGCCACGACTACTGAGACTGCACTTTAGAGCTCGCGTGCCACAACTACTGAGCCCGCATAGCACAACTACTGAGCCCACACACCACATCTACTGAAGCCCACGCACTCTAGAGCCTGTGCTTGAAAACGAGAAGCCCACGCACCGCAACGAAGAGTGGCCCCTGCTCGCCGCAACTAGAGAAAGCCTGTGCACAGCAACGAAGACCCAACACAGCCAAAAATAATTAATAAATAAAATTAATTTATTAAAAAAAAATACCCTGTCTTAAACTTAAGATCTTCCTTGGTTCACAGAAATCTCTCTCCCCCCTGCCCAGGCCACTGTTGGGGTCTCGGGCCTGTGGAGAACACTGGAGACCATGTCCACATCTTGGCCCTTGTTTTCAAACCATTTCCTAGTGAAATATTGTCATTTTTGGAAACAAGTGTGTCAGGAAGTCATTTCAGGCAAAAATCAAATCCACAGCACTCCACACAAATAACAAACAGCCTGCAAAGCCCTTCTGTGGGACTCCAAGAACTGCCATTTGGAAGAGAGGTCAGGAAGTGGACCGTAAACATCTGGCGTTCCAAAGGGCTGGCCTGGGGGCTGCGTGCAGATGTGAGAAGCCATGGGCCCTGTAGCCTGGCCTCTGAGTACCTCCTCTTTTTTTTTTTTTCAGAACTGATTTTTGGCTACCAGGGCACTGAGTCACGCAGACCTCAATTAACACTGGAAACGCTACTCAAACAGATTGACTATTTATCAAGGTGATGGGCCATTTTCACTGACTACTTCGAGTATTTATTTTTTAATTAGCCAAAATGCTAATTTGCTTAGCATTTCTTGGCGTAATTGGTGCTGAGAGGTCTCTGAATCTTCAGAGGGTCCCTTTGGTCACTCACTTTCCAAGTCACACTGGCTCCTTGGGCATTTTGAAGAAATAGATTAACTTGGTCCAGTCCAACACCTTTCTGTCCTGAAACCAGTGTGAAAAGAGGCACTTTGCCTTCTGGAGTGTCTCAAGAAGAAGACGATGTTAACAATAGTAGACTCTTCTCAAACCACCTTTCATTGAAAGAGTGCAGCATGTTTCACAAATGTTTACTACTTAAATCACCCAACACACCTGCATCCTGAATAAGAGCCATCCAGATAGCTCTCCCTGGATGAAATTTAGTCCCATCTGAGCCTGTGCTGGAGTTGCAAGTTGATGGACAGTTTTTGGTTAACATCCAACACCTTGCTAACACTGTAATGGGATCTTCCTTGGCAGTCCCATTGGATCAAGAGCTCCCTTCCCGCCCCCCCATCTAGCTGGAAAGATGATGCTTCTAGGCCTGTGTTTCTCAAGTGTAACCTATGATCTGTAAATTGCCTTCACTTTTGCACTACCGGTTTAAAATCCAAGAACAGGATGTACTGATGGCTGGGTGAGAATTCCAGCCAGCACAAAAAGCAAATAGAAGGTGCAGGCAAAGGCTGACTGAATTCATTCTGACTTGACTGCCAAAAAATTCCCCAGGTGTCAACTAAGAAAATTGGGAGTTCTACTACATCACTGTTGCCACCAGCCTGGGAACACAGGGATGCAGCTTGGTCCCAAGACCTAAAGCAAGGTAAGGGAATCCAGCCACAGGTAAAAGAAAGAAGTGACGGGAACGGGGACAGGTGAGAAACCTAGCCGAAGGACGTCACACCTGACATGGCCTCATTTCCTCTTCCCATCATTCAATAACACATTGAGAATTCCCCCAGTCCACCTTACTCTCCACCTAAAGCCGCTTTCCCTGACACGCCTTCAGCAAAATGGCAAGGCCATGAAGCTCAGGAGGAAGTGGATTCCCAGGGCGTTGGCCCCAGGCGAGTTGCTTGTTTGTTCTTACCAAGGCTCTCCCTGCATTAGGGAATCTTGACTTACTGGGTAGCCGACCCTGTAAAGCTTTCAAGGCTACTCTGCAATCTTATTGTTGCTGGGAGTCATCTGCGCCTCCCATTCACCACAATGACTAATCCATGCCTTACCACTCTTCCCCCAGCCCCAGCTCTGCCGTCCTCACTCTTAGCAGGATGTCTTGCAGATGTCCTCACCGGGATACCTGCCATCAACTATGAACTTTGTATTCCTTCCCCTGTCTTCAAACTTATCTATACGTAGGTGTTTCCAAACCTACCCTTTCTTCATTCCCCAAGTGCCAGCAAGGGGTGTCCCTCCTTATCTCCAGTATCTTGATGTCAATCCCTCCCCACTTCTGTGTCCTTGCTACCTGGCTCAACATGTCTACTTCATACGTCTTCAACCTTTCCCTCTCTGCTTGCTTCCTGCCCCTAACCTATAGGTATGCATAAACCTCAATTTGGAGGAGGTCATCTTCCATTTTCCCTTTAAATGTGGGATTCCACAGGGTTCTGTCCTAAGCTTGCTCACAATCTCCCTATTGATCTCATGCACTCCCATTGTTCAGATACTTCCAAAACACCAAATATCCCTCAAATAATATCCTCTGCTCTCTCCCCTCATTTTCTTATGAGCTCCAGGCCCCTATTTCCAAATGCCTACTGATGATAGCTCCACCTAGACAGCTCACAGGCCTTTCAAACTCAGCATGTCCAAACTGAAGACATCTTTCCCACCTCCCACTCTCAAGATCTTTCTTTACCTGGTTTCCTTCTCTTAATTGCTAACAACAGCATCCACTCAGACACCTGGATCCAAAACCTGGTAACTTTTCTGATTTTCCACATTACATGGGATGCCTCCTTGTCCATCCTACTTCCTTAATATCACTGCCTGCTGATTCCATTCCCTCTCTCCATATCTTAGTAGTCATTTAGTCATGTCATGTCAATTCTACCTGCTTAACAATTCCAGTGGCTTTGTTTTTTATTCACCTCCCAGGTGTTCTATTTTAATAGTCACCTACTGGGTCTCCTTCCTTCCTCTAGGCCCCTCCAGTCTGTGCCCCAAACTGTGAACAGAGCCAACTACTCCTTCCTCTAGACTAACAAAGCACATTATCTTCCCTCTACTCTAATACTTACAATAGCACATATTATGTGTTGTAATTATCTGTTTACATGTCAGTGAGTCTCCCACTGGATTTAGAGCTGCTTGAGGGCAGGCTCCCACTTTAACTTGACTCACCTTTAATTCAGAGTAAATGAATGCATGTGACGATGTTTGGTCATCTCTAACAGAAGGACAGCGAAAGACACAGTCGCCATAACTACCAGAAAGGCTAAAATTTTAAAAGGCAGAAGGGAACTCTACCTAATGCACTGTGGTAACCTAAATGGGAGGGAAGTCCAAAAGGGAGGGGATATCTGTATGTGTATGGATGATTCATTTTGTTGTGCAGTGGAGGGTAACACAACATTGTAAAGCAACCATACTCCAATAAAAATTAATTAAAGAAAACATTACAGAAAAAAAAAGGCAGATAAGATAACCAACAAGGACCTACTGTATAGCACAGGGAACTCTACTCAATACTCTGTAATGACCAAATGGTAAAAGAATCTAAAAAAGAGTGGATAAGGAGTTCCCTGGTGGCCTAATGGTTAGGATTCCAGGCTTTCACTGCCGTAGCCTGGGTTCAGTCCCTGGTCGGGGAACTGAGATCCCACAGGCCACACGGTATGGTATGGCTGAAAAAAAATAATAAAAAAATAAAAAAGAGTGGCTATATGTATACCTGATTCATGTTGCTGTACACCTGAAATGGACACAACACTGTAAATCAACTATACTATGACAAAAATTTTAAGAATACATATATATTTATATATCTATATATATAACTGAATCACTGTGCTGTACACCTGAAACTAACACATTGTAAATCAACTATACTATGATAAAAATTTTAAGAATACATATATATATTTATATATCTATATATAACTGAATCACTGTGCTGTACACCTGAAACTAACACATTGTAAATCAACTATACTTCAATAAATAAATATTTTAAAGCATAAAGATAATTAGATAATATTTCAATTTTTTTTAATGTTTTGTTTTTTTTTTTTTCAAAAAAAAGGCAGATAATACCAAGTGTTGGAACAACTGGAATCTTACATTGCTAGGCAGAGTGTAAATTGGTACAAACACATTGGATAAGTACTTGGCAGTATCATAAATATAGATAGATACACGTCCTAAGAAACAAGCAAAATTCACTCCTAAATATATTCCCAACATAAATGTATAGAGACGTGTACCAAAAAGACATATACAAGAACGTTTATATAGCACTATTCGTAATAGTTTCCAAGTAGAAACAACATAAATATCTATAAGCAATAGAATACTACACAGCATTGAGAAGCAAAGAACTATTTCTATTTTTAAAAATGCATGGATAAATCTCACAAAAATAATGTTGTGTGAAAGAAGCCAGACAAAATAATATACCCTATAGAATTCCATTCATATGAAGTTAAAAGACAGATAAAATTAATCTATGGCATTAGTTGTCAGGTTAATGACTAACCTTGGAGGGGACTAAATGACTGGGAGGGGACTTTAAGGGGGCTTCTAGGGTGCTGGTAATACCCTGTTTCTTGATCTGGGTAACAGCTACAGAGGTGTGTTCATATTGTAAAAGTTCATTAAGCTGACACTTATGATTAGTGCACTTTTCATGTGTATACTATACTTCCTTTAAAAGTTTACTTTAAAAAAGTATATCTTGAACAACTTTAGCCATCTTCTCGACTTCTAAGATTTCTTCTGTTTTTGAAAATGTTTGCATATTCCATTTATGAGTTGCCTCTTGAAATCCTGTCCTCCATTTCGCAATTTGTGTTGTCATCCCTTGCGAGGTCTATTGCTGTTCTCCAAACTGACCTCTCTGCCTCGCATCTCTTTCCCCCGACACACAGTTCATTCTCTATGCTAAAGCCAGCTCATCACACCCTACCGTCTACTCAGAAGCCTTTGGTGGCTCCACTTCATGGAATGAAAGTCATTAAGATGCAGCAACTGCTTGGGAGATGGAGGCCTGGGAGAAAGGGAGGACTCAGCAAAGATTCTTTACAACTGGGTTACCTAGAGGTGGTGTCCTGAGCAAAACTAGGCAAGGCAAGAAGATGCGTGAGCTCCGGAGGGAAATGGTGAGCTCAGATTAGAGCACAGTGAGTTTCAAGTCAGTGGCTAACAAATTGAGTGGAGCTCTAACGAAAGATTAAACACAGTGGGAAAGATGGATAAGTAGTGAAGGGTAATGAATACCTCAGGTCAAACCTATACAAAGGGGGAATGATTGTAAAGAACAAGGAGTAGATTCTCAACAGATAATTTGACTCTGAAGGAAGTTCGCCCCAGCTATAGTTGATAACACCTGAAAACTCAAATCAATGCAGCAAATGTTAGCTCTGCTCCACTAACTCAGAGCCCCACTCCTCCATGTGCAGTTAGTACTGGTCAGGACCTGCAGCTGGAGGGGCCACCCAGGAGCTGCAGTGACTCCCAGTGTCCTGCAGATCTATCTGTGTGGCCTGCCTAATCCAACGCAAACTCCAGGACTGGGACTTCCTCCCATCAGAGTCTCTAATAGCCAGGAGTCAGCAGAAGAAACCACGGCCCAATCCCAAATCCTCAGCTCCTCCCCAGGTATTTAGGATGGAGAAAAGACACCGTTCCCTCTATTCTGCCAGCAAGGACAGAGTCTTGAGATCCTTCTGTGGACCTCACCCTCAAAGGTACCACCTCTTAGCATCATGCCCTTTTAGATCAAAGTTCTCATTTTTCAATCTGTCTTCAGTAAGCTCGCCAACCCTTTATTCTTAAACCCAGAATACCTCTTTTTCAGTGTTTATTATATATTACTAAATTGGGTTAGGGGGAGAAGCCGGTTATAATATATCTACAGTATGTTCCTGTTTTAGTTATAAGAAATGTACATATTTCTATGCTTATATAAGCACATTTGAATATATATACACACACATAAAAAAAATGGAAGGAAATACACCAAAATGTTAACAGTAATTATATTTTAGAAATGAGATTATGGGTAGGTTAATTTTCTTGTGTTTTTCTATGTCATGTCATTTTTAAATGTATATGTATTATTATTATTATTTTTTTACTAGAGGTAAATCCTCCAATGTCCTTTTTTATTTAAAAATTGAAAAGAGTTTCCATTTCCAGTATGGTGGAAATAAGTCATTAACAGAACAACCTCCCTAAAGATGGCAACTATAAACTGAGGAAAATGCCAAAAAAACAAAAAAGAGAAAAAAAAACAAAAGAAACCTAGAGATTCTGGAGAGTGAAAAAAAAGTAGCATATTTTGGATGGAAGCTGAAACTGTGAAGAAAGGCCTAGGGCATGGGGTGAGTTTCCATTTTTACAGCTTGACCCTGAGCACAGACTACTGTTGCAGCATGGCACAAGACAGCTAAAACTCCAATAGAAAACCTGCCCTCTTTCTGGCCTGAAGAATCAGATGTCAGAACCCAGGGTAACTATCGACACCTGAAAATGCCAGGGGAATCCTGGAAATGAGAGAAGCAGAACAGGAAAGCCCCTTAGTCCGTGCATAAACTCAGCCAAGTTCTCTGTGGCTGATCCCTGGGCCCTTGAACCATGCATACCTGGGTCAGACTCAAGTCTTATTATAGCTAGGGTTAAAACATTTGAACTGATAACTGAGCTGATGTCCTCGATAGGTGAGACAGTTTGCAGTCTGAGGCTAACCAAGTTAATTGCTTACTAAAACAAAAAATCAACACTTTTTGGAGGAATCCAAAAGTCTCAACAATTACAATGCCTGGTATACAATCTGAAATTACCCTACATACAAAAAAAGAAAACAAACCAAAGAAAAACAGGAAAATGTTTTTTGACATTTCTCTTGACAACCCACCCATTGTCAAGAGAAAAGACAGTCAGTTGAGTTCAACACAGAGATGACCCAGATGTTAAAATTATCAGACAAGCATTTTAAAGGAGTTATTATAACTATAGTCAATGAGGTAAAGAAAAATATGCTTGTAATGAGTGAGAAAAAGAAGGAAATCAATGGAAATTCCCTGGAAGTCCAGTGGTTAGGGCTCCACACTTCCACTGCAGGGGGCACGGGTTCAATCCCTGGTTGGGGAACAAGGACCCTGCATGCTGTGTGGCACGGCCAAAAAAAAAAGAGAGAACAAAGATCAGAAAATAAAATTAGCAGAGCCTCAGGGATCTGTGGGACATTATCAAAAGATCTAACATATAGGTAACTGTCCCAGGAAAGAAAAAAACAATTTTTAATTATAGCCAGAAACTTCCAAAATTCAGTGAGCCCCAAATAAGAGAAATATGAAGGAATATGAATATGAAATATGAAGAAACCCATGCCTAATGCAGCATAATCAGTTGGATGAAAGCCAAGGATAAAAAGTAAATCTTGTATGTAGCCAGAGAGAAACAAAATATTACACATGGGGGAATGATTATTCAAATGACCACGGTCTTCTCATCAGAAACCATGAAAGCCAGGAGACAGTGGCACAACATCTTCAAAGTGCTAAAAGAAACACTGTCAACCCAGAATTCTATAACCAGTGAAAGGATCCTTCAAGTGAAGATGAAACAAAGACATTTTCAGAGAAAAGAAAACTAAGAGAACTCACTGGCAGTAGACCTGCACTATAAGAAATAAGAAGTTCTTTATACAGAGAGGAAATAATGTCAGAGGGAAACTCAGATATTTAGGAAAGAATGAAGAACATCGGCAATAGCACCTAAATAGCACTCACTAGTCAGAAAGTGTTCATTTAGTCAAAGAGCTAGATATAAAATACTAACAGTGGTTTAAAGGGCTTAAAGTAGGTGTCAGAAGAATTTATTGGAAATACAGAGCTCACACAATCTCAGTAAGGCCATAAGCAGTTTCCTACTATTAAAGACATGGTTGGTCTCCCTTCTTCCTCACTGTAAATGTGTGGAGGCTTTAACGAGTGAGGGTGGTATCTCAGAGCTGGTCCAGAATGGATCACTTCCTATGTGCCACAGGGAGGTCTTGACTCGTGATGTCTTATCTGTACTGGGATGGTGCCTTCTCTCTTCAGGGCCATTTTTTACTAAATATTAAATATTGCTTTTGCACTTGTCCATAGGGGATACACATGCACCCCTGGACACCTGTAAACTTCTAGATATAGCTAGATTTTAAAGTGTGAATTACATATAAAACTCAAATGCGTTCGTCAAATTTTATTGAAATGGAATGGACAAAATTAAAACTACGAGATAATATTTTAAAACAATTACAAAGATGATTTTAAAACAATACTAAAACAAAAAACCACAATAATGACGGAATTGTGGTTAAAATGTTACCTGTATACAATGTTAATGCAAATTGGTTTAACCTTCTTGAGAAGCAACATGTTACCAAGAACTAAAAAAATGTTGATCTCACTCTTGGAAATTTCATTCACTGCAAAAACTAATAAGAAGCCCTGTGTATGAAGGTGTTCAGTTCAGTGTAATTGTGAACAGTGTGAGGCTGAAAGCAACCATTCCCATTAAGAGGGGAATGATTAGCAAATGACTGTCCATTAATGGAACAGAAAGAATATTAGGAAACTATTAAAGTATATTATGTGAAAAATAAATAACATGTACAAATGTGTACTGTGATGTTCAGTAAGAAAAGCAAATCATAAAATTACTTATCATGATTATGACTATGCACATACGTGTATTAATTCCTTCAAGAAAACTTACTGAACACTTACTATTTACCAGGTGTAGTGCTATGTACCGGAAACACAAAGGTGAAAAGACATGATCCCCTGCTTTCAAGGAGGCTTGGTCTAAGTGGAAATTACACAAACAAACCGAAAGGTGTTGTAACTCACAAAATGCTTTTGGGAGGGGGAAGGAAGTTAAAGCCTGCTGGAGAAGTAAGGAAATACTTCAAAAAAGGGCTAAGACATATGCAGACAATAACAATAGAGAATATGAAAAAAAAATCAGTTGTATTAGGGAAGAGAGATTGGGAGTCATTTATCTTTGTACTTCCAAATTTCTTATAATGTGAAATGTTTAAATGTTTTTAGAAACAAAAAAATTGAAGATGTAAAAAATGAAAACTTCTATATTTGGCTGCTGCTGTGGGAAAGGTTTATGTGAAACAAACCACAAATATGTTGTAAAAATAAAGAAACTAAATCTTTAAAGAAAAATAAAAAAGGCTCTCTGGACATTCTCCCCCATTCTCACTTCCCTTAGGAACAGGGCAGGAAGCTCCCCTGAGTGGGCAGCAGCATCTCCTGGCCCCCCAGCATGACACCACACTTAAAATATCCACCCCAGATGGTTGTTGACTTACCTCCTTGCACTGGGATTATTGTTAATAGTCTGGAGTCTTTGTGGGGTGTTTTTTTTTTAACCTGAAGTTAGGAAGTGGCCATGCCAGAACTTTTCGGATTCCCATGGCAGAATTCCACATTAGTGGGTTGAATGGTGGCCCCCCCAAATATATGTCACGTCCAGAAACTGTGGCTGCGACCTTATTTGGAAAAAGGGTCTTTGCAGATGTAATTAGGCTAAGGATCTTGAGATGAATTCATCCTAAATTCAATGACAGGTGGCCTTACAAGAGAAAGGCAGAGGGAGATTTGGGACACATAGGGGAGAAAGCCATGTGAAGCCACTTTTATATATATAGTGTGTGTGATAATCCCAAGCTCCTAATTTATCTCCCCCCCCCCAATTTCCCTTTTGGTAATCATAAAGTTTGTTTTCAAAATCTGTGAGTCTGTTTTGTAAATAAGTTCATTTATATCATTTTTTAAAATTAGATTCCATATGAGTGATAAAATATATTTGTCTTTCTCTGACTTATTTTGCTTAGTATGATAATCTCTAGGTCCATCCATGTTGCTGCAAATGGCATTATTTTGTTCTTTTTTATGGCTCAGTAATATTCCATTATATATATGTATTTATTTTATTTTGCTTAGTATGATAATCTCTAGGTCCATCCATGTTGCTGCAAATGGCATTATTTTGTTCTTTTTTATGGCTCAGTAATATTCCATTATATATATGTACCACAGAAAAGGAATGAATATATGTATAACTGAATCACTATGCTGTACACCTGAAACTAACACAACACTGTAAATCAACTGTACTCCAATAAAATTTAAAGGAAAAAAACCTCACAACCTCTACGAAGCTATTTCCTCATCGAAGCAATGAGGATACCTACTATCTTTCTGGGGTCCTATGAGGAATAGAGATAACACAGGCAAAGTGCCTGGCCCAGAGTAGTAATTATAAATTGTTTTTCTTCTTCTCCCACCACCCCTTCCCTCCTTCTCCTCTAATATGAAAGCTTTGCAGACAATACTTCTTCCAATCCCACCTGGCCTGACATCCCTTGACTCCACCCAAAATGCCCGAAACCGATTTTCTCAGCATGTGCCGTGAGCCCATTCCTGCCTCAGTGCTTTGCACCCCTTTGCCCCACCTACAAGAATCCTCTTCCTCCTCAAAGGCACAGCTCAAGCTCCCCTGCTCCAGGAACTTTTCTGTCAACTCCCAGCCCATGGTCCTCCCTCCGTCCTCCAAACTGCTACAACACACACTCTCTGAACAGTTCCTCTCACTCTCAGTGGGCTTCGGTTCCTATCTGTGCAGCCAGTTCCCACATGCGATCAGGCACTGTGGGAATTGGAAAGCATTTCCCACGGAAACAACGTTACAGAGAGTAGCCAGACTAGCAGAAAGTGTGCTCAATACTCTACTGGGCTTTGCGCTTCTGGAAAGCAGGCCCCACACGCATTCCAAGTATTATAATCATGACCCATTACGCGCAAGGAGGAACAATATAGACGGTGCCCCGCTGTCCTGGCCACACCATCCTGCGTAGCTGCCTCCTGGGCTCATATCCATCCATTCCGTCCCAGGAAGGCTGCCTGTTCCCCAGGGCCCTGGTCCGGGACCAGACCACCCAGACAGGTGGCTACGGGTGTCCAGAGAGAGGCCACCAGCCCAGCTGGGCACCTGGCACAGAGATGAACCAGCCTGACAGGCAGGAAGTGCTTGCCAGACCCACCAGGGAGGAGTGGGCCTCCTTGCCCTTGTTTGTGGCTAGTGGTAGTGGCTGCAGGGGGCAGAGGGACTGGAGGAAGGGCGGGCCTGGCCCACACTGAGGCCCCAGTGAGCCCGGGCGTCTTTCCTGGGACAGGGCTGCCTTTTCAGCCCCGCCCAAGCCTGGACAATCAATCACTTGCCTTTCAGCGGGGTGAGGCGCAGAGATGGGCAATCCTTCTGGCTGCAGTTGAGAGCTGGGGGCTCTTCCTCGGGCCCACAGGGAGGTAGAGGGCAGCTCAGCACTTTGCCTGGGGCTGGAAGGACAAAACTGGGTTGTGTCTGGGTTAGTTCTTTTAGCGTCTTCGTGCCTTCTACCCAATCCTGAAACTAGCTTGATCAGCATCACCTGGGTGCTTATTAGAAACGCAGACTCTTAGCCCCCCACACCTACGCATTCAAAATCTGCATTTTTTTTTTTTTTTTTGCGGTACGTGGGCCTCTCACTGTTGTGGCCTCTCCCCGTTGCAGAGCACAGGCTCCGGACGCGCAGGCTCAGCGGCCACGGCTCACGGGCCCAGCCGCTCCGCGGCACGTGGGATCTTCCCGGACCGGGGCACGACCCCGTGTCCCCTGCATCTGCAGGCGGACTCCCAACCACCGCGCCACCAGAGAAGCCCCTAAAATCTGCATTTTAATAAGATCCCCAGGTGATTCGTATGCGCATTAAAGTTTGAAAAGCACTGCCTTAATTGTTCAAGGCGGAATGGAGTGAAACCTGGATTTGCAATTTGACGATTGGAGACAGCAATGGTGGATTTCAGCCACTCTCCAAGCAGAAAAACTTCATCAGCAAGGCTGGTGTGGATAAAAGCCAAATTCCCTACAGCCCAGGCCAGCCTTCCAAAACTCCAGAGGTGGAGAGTTTCCAGCTGAGATACATGAGGGTCTTCTGACTGTGATGAGTGTCCATAAACCGGGGACTGACTGCACTTGTATTTATGTGTGTTTGTTTTATCTTCTCAAGTGGACTACAAAGTTTAAAACGTCAGGAATCATCCTGTATATGTATGAGTTTATCTATTATAGGAGGAAAATGGTATATATTTAATGAGCACAAGCTCTAAAGTAGGCAGACATGCCTTGTAGGCTCAGAATTTCCAAACTTACAGTGTGGCCTTAGCCATGGGGCAAGCTCTTTTGGAAACTTTCAGTGACTCAGTTTCCTCATCTGTAGTACTAGTACTAGTGAAAATCTACCTCCCAGGATTGTTGGAGGATGAAATGAGTAAACATCAAAAGTGTACCTGGTAAATAACCGGCCCTCGAGGAAACAATCACGCCTTCCCCTTTGAATCTCCCTACTCCCAGTGCCTAGCTCCAGGCCAGCAGGTTTTAAATGCTAAATAAAAATATGCTAGCTGATTGATCACCCAGATGGTCCTGAATAAAATACATTCTCAATAAATGACTTGCTGTTTTCTTGCTGCTGTTTTGCCAAATATCAAAGCAAATCACCCTTGTTATGGAAATTTGGGGAAAACACAGGAAGGTCTTAAAGAAAAGTCTAGCTCTTTTCCTACCACCCCCCACTCACCCGGAGGCAGAGGCTCCGGCGAGTTCAAGATTCAGCTCCACTGGGAACCCAGGGCCATGGCCCAGGAAGGCATTGATGCCGGAGCAGCAGTAGGCATTACAAGGAGTGCTGAAGACGGTCCGGTCCGGGATGACCTAGCAAGTGGAATTCGAGAAGCTGCCAAAGCCTATCTTTGTGAGCTTGCATCCAGCTGGGAT
Source organism: Lipotes vexillifer (assembly GCF_000442215.2). NCBI lineage: Eukaryota > Metazoa > Chordata > Mammalia > Artiodactyla > Lipotidae > Lipotes > Lipotes vexillifer. The sequence goes on along the minus strand of NW_006789873.1, from coordinate 890,254 downwards.
GAGCCTGTGTATGATGAGTCGGTTGGAGGCCCTTTGTGCTGAACACCAAAGCAGCCTAATTAAGGCTAGTGAGGACTGGTAACTAGGGGATTGCATACACCTCTGTAAGATTGACAAGACGCAACTCAACTGTTGGTTGCAGTTGTGTGGTAGTTAAGGACTATAGCAGAGTCTCAGGCCAAGGATGTCGTCAAGGGGGAGTACTTCAAGTGCAAGAAACAAACAAATAAAAAACTTGGCTTTTGTTCCTCAAAAAAACAAACAAAAAAAATCTGAAAATTTTTGCTCTAATACCACCACCCAGCAACAACATAACATGTTGATGCTAACATTTTGGAGTATTTCCTTTCAGATACAAAGATAGAGATAGAATGAATAGGAAGGTCATAATAATTATCTGTTATTTCTGTTGTTTTACACGAAAGTTTGTTGGTCTCTGAAGACAATGGACCCCTGGATTTCCTTCCTTGCTGAGTGCTGGGTGTGTGGGTTCTGGACCCAGGCCTTGGAACCAGCCCAAATAAGACATTTCCTTGGTTCCATGGCTCGCCTCAGTCACTCAGATCACCAAATGATGTGTGTTGCACAACCATACTTTCCTTTTTTGTTTGTTTCATTAAGTAGTACCTGGTTCTCAATGCTAACATATTTATTTATTTATTTAACATCTTTATCGGAGTATAATTGCTTTACAATGGTTTGTTATTTTCTGCTTTATAACAACAAAGTGAGTCAGCTATACATATACATATGTCCCCATATCTCTTCCCTCTTGCGTCTCCCTCCCTCCCACCCTCCCTATCCCACCCCTCTAGGTGGTCACAAAGCACCAAGCTGATCTCCCTGTGCTATGCGGCTGCTCCCCACTAGCTATCTATTTTACGTTTGGTAGTGTATATATGTCCATGCCACTCTCTCACTTCGTCCCAGCTTACCCTTCCCCCTCCCTGTGTCCTCAATTCCATTCTCTATGTCTGTGTCTTTATTCCTGTCCTGCCCCTAGGTTCTTCATGACCATTTTCACAACCATACTTTCGAAGACTCTGTGCAGACTAGAAAGTCGTGAAATACGAACACATTTGTATTGGTGAACATTCAAACCTAATCTATGTTTCCAACCCATTTTTTAGCGAAATAATGAGGAGTTGAAATAAGGGGCTAGGGGACGAGTGCCTTGGAAAATTTCACTCTGGCTTTGTCTACCACAGACCCTCTAAGCCAGGCACAGTTTCCACTTTAATTGAGAGAGAGGGGAGGTAGCTGAAATTGAGCAGGAGACATTCTTTCATTAATCTAGGGGAGTGGACAGCCTGTTAGGCAAACAGGAATGCTTGCAATCTCACATTCACTACTCTGGTCCCAAGAGGAGCTGGCATCCCGAATGAGGCAGTGGCTAGCTCTAAGGTACCTGGCCTTCAAATAGCTGAGGATTTAGAAATCAGAATTCGTGTTAGGCCTTGGTAAATGGCCATCAGGGCCAATCTATTCAAATACAGGCCGGGATTTTGAGGACCCTGAGCCCCTACTCCCCAGAGAATTTGAGGATGTGGGCCTGACCCCCAGGCTTTTGTGATCTGGATAAATGCTGTTTCTCTTCCCTCCTTTGTCCAAATCTTATTCACGATCCTGAAGGTATTAAGTTTGAAGTAGAAAGGCATGGTTTCAAGTCCTTATTTCTGTCACTTGTAATATATGTGAGACCTTGGCTGCTGCACTGAACCCCTCAGATCCTCAGTTTCCACATCTGTAAAATGAGGCTAATGATATTACTTCTCTCCTTGGTTTAGTGTGAGGATTCATTCTGGAGGGAACTCCAGAAAGTTCCCTGGGCTCAGGGAATGCGTTCAATCAATGAGAGTCAGAGTGGGGGATTCCCTCCCCCCTGTACCTGAGAGTCTCTGTCATTTCTTTAATCCGAAATTCACTTCTCTTTCATCTCTTCCCAAATCCTTGATGCTGATTTCATGTCTGGAGTCCAGCCTCTTTTGCTTCCTATTGGTCCAAACAGCTGCTAATAAACACGGTACATCTTTCTCACACCTGCTGGCTCCACCGTTTAGCCTGACTCTCCCTGTCCCTTCCTTTCCATGGAGAAAGAACTTTCATTCACTTCTTCCACTTTGCCATTTCTCCTTAAACATCATTACTGGGACAACCTCCCAGTTTTTTATTCACTAAGCCGTCTTTCTTCATTCAAATCCCACTCACTTCAAAAGCCTTGCTTAAAAAATAAAACCAGAAAAAAACTAGTAATCAAACTCAAGGGGTGGGGAGGAAAGTGTTCCTTTCACTCTCAATCAAAGCATAGTTACCCTGAAAAAAACAATCAACATTTTTTTTTTAAAAAGCTGAGAGCCTGTGCTGGGAAGGGAGTGATGAAAAAACACTGTCACGTGGTCAGTGTATATTGGTTCAACCGTTTGGAAAGCATTTGGGCAAGATTTATGGAACCATAAACATGTTCATACTCATTAACGCCATATTTCAATTTCTAGAAGATGACTTTAAGGAAATCGTAAGAAATTTGGGTGAAAAGGCATTATACTAATATATATTCATTGTAGTGTTAGTTACAATAAACATTGGAAACCACCTAAAGGGCTAACAACAAGAAAACTGTAAAATAAGTGACACTGAATCCCCTAGGTGTAGTGCACAGTTATTGAAATAATAACTATGAAGTATCTGCCTAGAAAAGTTTTTAGTGTGAAAAGCAAAAAGGTACAACAAAGTGTGTGTGTGTGTGTGTGTGTGTGTGTGTAGAAATAAATAGGGAAAGACTTTAAAATGTTTGTAAAAAACAGCAAAGTACTACCAGCATCTGTGCTGAGGAGTTGTAATTATGAATAGGGAGGGATTTTCTTTTTCTCTACTTTTCAAAGGTTCTGTCATGTGGTTATATTACTGTTATAAATATATATAAATTATGTTACTTTTATAAATATATATCTGAAGCCTCCCTAGAATTAAGGAGTTCAGAACAAGAAGTTCCCTTCCCAAAGAAGGACCACCACAAACAGCCCTCCACCCTTGCCATGTTGGTGAAACCACCAAGAAACCAACCCCCCCAAGGGACCCTATTTTGGGATCCACTAATCCCAAAGCTAGAGCCTGGAAGATGAGCCAGGTCTGTGCCCTTCCTCCATGGGAAACACTTGCTAAATCTTGGGCTTGCAATGAAACACCTGGAGGATCCGGAATGGGAGGCCAAGAGGAGCTCTGCTCTGGGCCTGTCCCTTCCCCGCCCCCCTCCCCATGCCTGGGGGAAGGGAATTCTAAGGGGAATCAGGGAAGAAAAAACTCTGACTCCAGGCTCTTAAGAGACGGTGAATTGGGGCAAATACTTCCCAGGAAGAAAGTTTTAGTGGCCATTTGGAAAACTGAAAGAAGCAATTCAGGTGTGTGTGCTCCCACAGTGATTGCGAATTAGGGCTTTCTCCAAGGCATGGACTGGATTTAGGAGACAAAGGAACAGGATTGGAGCCAGAGTGTTCTAGGGTTGGAAGGGACTTAAAGAGGAAGCCGGAAAGGAACTCAAGTTTCCTGAGTGCTGGCTACTATGTGCCAGACACTTTAAAAACAGTATCCCTTTAATCCTCAGGATAGCTCAGTCAGGAAGGTATTATGGTCCTTGACTTTCCAGGGGAGGGAACTGAGGCTCAGAGAATATCTGTCCAAGGTTACACACCGGCCAGTGGCCGAGCCAGGAGGCAGACTTCCAGCTGTCTGACTCCAGAGCCGTGCCCTTTCCTCTAGGTCTAGGTCAACCCCTTTCTTTTGAAGATGAGAAACCTCAAAGTCTGGGAGGGGAAGTGATTATACCTTGTTGCAGAGCTCTTCAGAAAGAGGACAGGACTTGAAGCCCAGTCCTGTGATCCTCAGCCCAGCGCTGTTTCCACTTCCCCGCAACAGGGCTGTCGCCCACCTTTGCCCGGAGGCTTCTGCCTAATCTGTCGCAGGAAGGACCCCTTCCACAGGGCCCAGGAGTGGGCTCTTGTCTAACACTCGGAAATGAACTGTCCGAGGAGACTCACGTGCTGACAGAGCAGGAGACTTTATTGGGAAGGGGCGCCCGGGGGGAGAGCAGCAGGGTGAGGGAAACCCGCTCTGCCGTGTGGCTCGCAGTCTCGGGTGTTATGGTGATGGGATTCGTTTCCGGGTTGTCTCTGGCCAATCATTCTGACTCAGGGTCCTTTCTGGTGGCGCGTGCAGCCGCTCAGCCAAGACGGATTCCAGCAAGGAGGATTCTGGGAGGTTGGTAGGACATGTGGACTGGCGTCTCCTCTCTCCTTTTGACCTTTTTCTTCTGGTGGTTGTCTCTGGCCAATCATTCTGACTCAGGGTCCTTTCTGGTGGCGCGTGCAGCCGCTCAGCCAAGACGGATTCCAGCAAGGAGGATTCTGGGAGGTTGGTAGGACATGTGGACTGGCGTCTCCTCTCTCCTTTTGACCTTTCCCATATTCTTCTGGTTGGTGGTGGCTTGTTAGTTCCCTGTTCCTTACCAGGACCTCCTGTCCTAAAATAACTCATGCAAATTGTTACTGTCCTTGCCTGGCCAGGGCGGTCGGTTTCAGTCAGTGTTTTCCCTAACAAACCTGCTGCTTCTATCAAGTTCCCCTTTCTGGGGCAACTCCTGCTTGAGTGGGAAGCCCAGGTTGATGTCTCTCTGGGTTCTTTGCAATTTGGGACTTATTGTTATTAACATCACTATTATTTTTATTTCATTTGATCGTTCGTTTCTGCATTTCCTCCCGGGCTGGGAGTATTTGTGACAAGACATTATCTGTGAAGTAAGGAACATGTAACTGAATGCAGAAAAGCTGTTCACCCTGGGGCTTTATGTTTGAAACCAAAGTCAGCACGACCATTGAGTGTATTATCTGGATGATATCTAATACCACCGCTTTAGAGTGTGAGAGTGAACCCTTTTCTTAAAAGAAAAAAAATCAGAAAAGAATATTGACCTTCCTAATGTTTCCCAGCACAAAGAAATCCATCTACTGTAGATTCCAAGACAGACCAGACCAATATGTTGACATGCTGGGCTCAGATTTCATTCCTGAAAATCTGGAACCTTATGCTGTATAAATAACATGATCTTTTCCTTCATTCGAATCACAGGGGAGAACAACTGCTGGCAGATCTCAGACTTTGCCCTCCCCGCTAACTGTCCCCACAAATCCTCACTTGCTACCCACAAGTCATGATTCGCATATTTTCATTTGAAGAGTTTTGAAACATTCTGGAAATCATAGGGGGATAGAGAATCAGATCCTCCTGAGACATACAGTAAGGGGAAAAATTTTTTTTAAGAAAAAAAAACAAAAAGAAATGTCTTGCATATATATGTGTATATTGAAATAATTCATGGGACTTCATAGTACATTTTCTAGCATTGCCTTGTCAGATATAGAAGCACTGTTAGATCTGTCCTCATTTCCCAGAAGAACAAACTGGTGTGCAGAGAAGGCATATGTCCAAAGCCATGTAAGGAACTGGTTAACTTTGACTTCTGGTAACGTTCTCACTTCTCTGGGCCGATCAAAAGAGCTAAATACCATATTTTAGTCTTGGTAGAATAACTTTCTGCCTAAACCCCTATCATTTCCTGGTAAAAGCTTTGATATTACCAAAGTGATTATTAGAAGTCGATATCATTGTAAACATGTTTACATGTCTTAGAGTAGTGTTACATTTGCTACTGTTTAAATTACAGCCAAACCCTCTGATAGAATTCGACATTATTGAAATAGCAGAAGAGTTGAGGGCAGTGGCCATTCCTTATTCTTCTCTCTATTCCCAGAGTGCTTAGCACTGTGCCTTGCACCTTGGGTCATTCATATAAACCAGCTGAATGCATGGAAATTAGCCTATGGCCCATTCCTAGGCTGTTGCCTGTGGTACATTTTCAGAGACGATGGAATGTACTGTACAGATAGAACTTGGGTGGAAGCTGAGTGACCTTCAGTGAGTCATTTCAATAAATATCTTGGGAGTAGAAGCAGGGTCTCTGACACTCTACTAGTTTTTTCCATGCAGACTTACCCCCCTCTAGTCCATTCTCACCAATACGCCTTCCAGTGTGTTCCCATTGTCATCAAGTCCAAACTCCTCATAGGGTCTTCTATGGCCTACCATGCCAACTCCAACACCCAGGTGTCCCCATCTCCTCCCCACCTCTGCCCTGGGCTGGAGCCAAATGCTGTTAGTCTCTGCTCCCCCGCCATCCAAGGCCAGACTCTTAGATGCCTCAATGCTTCTCCCTTGAACACCCAACTCTCCCCTATTCTTAGCGAGTGAACTTCTACTCATCCTTTGTTTAGTTCTTGCGTCATCTCCAGGAATCTTCCCCTATTTCTGCATTCAGAGTGCAGCATTCCCTTTCCTGCGCTCACACAGCACCCTGTATGTCTGTATGTAGCACATGCAACACTGCGTTGAAATACATTGCTTAGGTGTCTGTGTCTCCTGCGAAAGTGTGATTTTTTTGAGGGCGGGGACCGGATCTTGCTCGTTTCTGAGTCCATGGTGCCTAGCACAGAGCCTGGTCAGAGTAGCTTGGCCCATTTAATGATGTCTAAACTGCCCTGAGGAGTTTTAGTGGGTGAGACCACAGCAAGAGTGCAGTAAGGGTGTTCTCTCTTAGTTGGGGGAGGAGTCAGAGGGAAAGTCTAGCATTTCTGGGGCCTCCCAATCTCCTTATAAGGAGGAGTTTTACTTCCTGGAGCATTAGGATAATAGTCAAACGTCACTGTTGCCTGTTTCGCCCCACTTCCCACCCCTCCACTCTATTTACACTCTGCCACACAACTCCACTCCCCACTATAAAGTTTGGTTTTCTCTTTTCCTGAACCCAGGCCATGGCAGTGAAATCCCGGAATCCTAACCACTAGACCACCAGGAAACTCCCTAAGGCCTGGTTTTCTGTGAGTAAGATGCAGGGGCAATAACTAACTTTAAAATCCGATCAGATATTTTAAGATCTACCAGGAGACCTCACCCATCCTGCCAAACAGCAGCCTCTCAGATGGACTGGTTGTCTTATAGAATGATGGGGGAAACTGGGTCTTTCCATGAGTCGAGGTCAGTTACTACCTTAAAAGTGGTAAGATCATGCTTTCAGGAAATAGGGTTTTATTACTTTCCATCATGTAATAACAGTAAGAAAGTGTTGCCCAAAGAGATTTGGTTCACCTCTTTGAATGAACATAAGGAAATAAAGTGAAACAATCAGGTTACTATAAGCAAAGGATTCCAAGTGGGTGCTCAAAAGACATTTGGTCTCTTTAGTAGGGCTAGTGTATGATTAACACACATTTGATATGATTTTGACTTGCAAATCTCTTTTCATAGATGTTCCAAAGCAGTAGTATCCAGTAGAACATTCTGAGATGATGGATATATTCTATATTTGCATTGTCCAATATGATAGTCACTAGCACAAGTGGCTGCTAGGCACTTGAATTGTAGCTAGTGCAACTGAACTGAATTAAAAATTTTTCTTTATATGTATAACTGATTCACTTTGCTGTACAGCAGAAACTAACACAACATTGTAAATCAACTATGCTCCAATAAAAAATTTTTTAATAAAAAATAATTTTCTTAATTCCAATGAATTTCTTTTTAAATAGCTATGGTTATCTAGCACTTAGGGTTAGCATATTGGACAGTACAATTCCAAAGTAAATCTAGGCCCAGTGAAGGTCCCAATCACCTTGCCACCTATAGATCAAGATCAGTTTGTCTCTGGCAAACTTTCTTTTAACAAAGCAGTTATTATTATTATTATTTTTGGCCACACCACACAGCTTGTGAGATCTTAGTTCCCTGACCAGGGATTGAACCTGGGCCCCAGCAGCGAAAGCGCTGAGTCCTAACCACAGGACCACCAGGGAATTCCTACAACAAAGAAATTTTTAGAAAAATTACTATAAACACTTTCCTGAAAAGGGAAAAAAATTCATTATTCCTAATCTTAGGATTGTTACAACTACTGATACATTTTGGTACATATTTTTCCCACTTTGCCCAGGTTGCTCATTAGGACCTTGGGCCTTTTGGCAGTCAGAAGGCCTTTGCAGGGCAGCAATAGCCATGTGCTCTTCGGTGGACCCCAGGGACCCTGGGGTCAGCCATGGCTGGTTATCCATAGCGTCACATGAGTGCTTCCAGAGGGGTGAGCAGAGGGGCCGAGGCTGTTCACTGTGGAAGCAGCAACCATCATGGCATCCCAGTTGTTGTTTTTTTTTTGGCGGCACGCGGGCCTCTCACTGCCGCGGCCTCTCCCGTTGCGGAGCACAGGCTCCGGACGCGCTCCGCGGGACGTGGGATCCTCCCGGACCGGGGCACGGACCCGCGTGCCCCGCATCGGCGGGCGGAGTCTCAGCCACTGCACCGCCGGGGAAGCCCCGGCATCCCAGTTTTGACTCCCCAGGTGGCAAGGTCTGCTCTGTGTTCCAGACTCACGTTCTGTTCTACCTTTAACTTCTAGAAACTCACCTCCAGAGGTAGATTCTGGAATAGTGGAGCTGGAAAGACCCCTAGCAATGAGCTGGTCCAACCTGCTTAGAACGTAGATGAAGAGAGACACAGGGCCAGAGACTGAAGGAGACTGGATCCCGGACTCTCGACTCCCAGTCCTTGCAGCAGCTTCCCAAGTCCAGTGACCAGGGCTTCTTCCTCCTCCTGGTACTGTCGCAGCACAGCCGCTGGGAGGGACCAAGGCAGGAGAGGGACCGGATGTGATGCGCTTCCCCTCTCCCAGATTTTCTCCTCTGTTTCATTTGCTCAGCAAAGTAGGAGCAAGTGCCCATTACTACATCTGGCCTCTGTCCTTTGGGAAGCCCCAGCCAGATAGCGAGGCCACCATTGCCTCTCCTGAAATAAGGTCCTGGTAGCCTGTTCCCACCGTCCCCTTCCCTCCGGGCCTTCTCAGAATGGCCTGGTTGAAACCTGAGCCCAGTTCAAGAAAGGTTCCCACAGTGGAGGCCACCTCTCTAAAGGCTCCCATGGCACACAGGAGGAAGAGCCACATTCCTCTAAGGAGGCAGTCCTGGCCCCAGGTTGGGTAATTTGCCCACATGCTTCTGCCTCTTAGGGGGAAGCCCTCCAGCTAGGGTACACATTCACGACTCGCTCTACGCCCTCTTAGTTTCTCTAAGAGCCCTGGCCATCACGGGGTCTCCATAACTTGCAAGTCGGGACCCTGTTGCTACTTTCCAAATCCCCTAGCCCCATTTGCTCCCAGTAAATTTAAACAACTGCATGAGTGCGTCTAAACTCCCCTTTGTGCTATAATTAGGCTGGAACAAGGCTCACCCCAGGACAGAAATACAGTATGCAGAGGGTTATAGCCTGCTGCTGGTCTCCACAGTAGGGAAGGAGCGACCTTTTGAATAGGAGGATTAACACATTAGCACATAGATTCCTGCTTCCGGGGAGGGTTGAATTCTAGGATAAGAGGTCCAGCTTGTAGAAAGTGGGGGAGGGGAAGGGGGAAGCCGGCACACTAAAGACTCTGAGTCCCCGGGGTACCTGGGGAGTCGACACAGGAAGAGGCCCACAGGCACCAATCAGAGGAGCAGAGCCACTCCAGACCTTCCCCGGTTCAGGGTTGTGCCGGGAAGCTGCAGAAACCCAGGAAGGAAAAGCCTCTCCTGCCATCGCCTCTTTATTCTTCCCTGTCAGGTAGTGTTGGCGCAGCTGGCAGGCTGCAGCAAAGCCCAGGAAACAGGAGCACTGAAGCCAGCCTCACAGGAGTACCCGGAGAGGCAGCTGCGTGGCCTTGGGCAGGTGCCAGCACTTCTCCGCCGGCCTCTGTTCCTTCATGCACACAATAGGGGATATTAACATTCATCTCAGGAGGTTGTTAGGAAGATTACATGAGATAACACAAGAAAGCACCTAGAAATGAATAAGTAACACCTAGCAGGCCCTCAACAAATGATAAGGCCTCAGGCTCCAACATCCTCTCTGCCACCCACGTTGACAAGAATTTCCTCAGCAGATTCCCCACTGATTCTTGTCTTTGACTCTGTCTCCAGCTATGTCCCAAGACAGTTGTCCCATGGCTGTCCCCTCTCCTTGCCCATTTAGTATAGGGGGCAGAGTAGGAATGATTGTGGCCACCCTCCTACTTCTCCTTCAAAGGGCTCAGCCCTGGAACACGGTGGGCCCAAGTTGGTGATCGGCTCCGCCCTGCTGCTCTTCACAGGAACTCGTGGAAACGAAGCTCTTGATCTCCTCAAGGGCCAGAAGGGAGGTGATGGTGGCCGGGAGGGGACCCGTAGGGTCTCTGTACCCACTCATGAAAATGCATTGAAGTGGGCTCCGAGACAGCAACAGAGGAAGTCAACAATCAAGGGGCTAGGTGACAGGTTCATTTAAAAGAGAGCAAGAGAAGTTGGGACATTACCAGCTTTCGACCCATCCCCCACCACTTAAGAAAGATGAAAAAGTAGAGAAAAAAACTTCAAAAAAAAAAACAACCTGAAAAACTTTTAAAAACCAAAGAGAACCTAACAATAATAAACTCTCAAATCTAACAAAAACAGCCAAGAAACTCAGGGAAATGTCTGGGTTGTTGAGTCCCTAAAATAATGAAAAGCTTTTCCTTTACCTCTAGGGTAAGATTGGAAGGGGGCAGGGAGGGAGAAGCAGGAGGGAAGAGATATGGGAACATATGTATATGTATAACTGATTCACTTTGTTATAAAGCAGAAACTAACACACCATTGTAAAGCAATTATACTCCAATAAAGATGTTAAAAAGAAAAAAGATTTGAAGGGGGCAAAAGATGTTTCACACCCCAAACCTGCTGGACAACCACAACTCTGCAGCTTAGATACGAGGCAGGGTGCAAAGCAATATGAAGGATGGCAGCGAAGCACCCCTTGCCCTGCAACAGATTTGCCTTCCCCAGAACAGCACAGGGCCAGTTCATTTTCATGGCTTCTGCTTGCCCTGTTTAGTTGAAGATTGACAGATGAGGCCAGAAGACAACTCACTGAACGTCTATAAGTCTCAGTTTCCTCATCTGTAAACTGCGGGTGGGTGACAATACCTGACCTGCCTTCGCCCCAGTGGGACCCTGGCATCTGAGTTTTCATTTGAGATCTTAACATTCATTGAGCGCATATGTCCCTGGGGTGTACTGAGTCTTTGCTCCTTTGAGTCCAAGAAATGAAATCCTTTGTAAATTATAAATTAATACCCCCCCAAATTATTATTATTGAAAGTAGCACTCCAACGTCTTGAATGCTTTCTTTAAAATGAATGTTCATCTAAGGACTGAATACACTTAAAACTTAGATGGGACTCAAGATACAGGCTCTAGGACTTCCCTGGTGGCGCAATGGTGAAGAATCTGCCTGCAAATTCAGGGGACATGGGTTCGAGCCCTGGTCCGGGAAGATCCCACATGCCGCGGACCAACTAAGCCAGTGCGCCACAACTACTGAGCCTGCGCTCTAGAGCCCGTGAGCCACAACTACGGAAGCCCAAGTGCCTAGAGTCCCTGCTCCGCAGCAAGAGAAGCCACCGCAATGAGAAGGCCACGCACCGCAAGGAAGAGTAGCCTCCACTTGCTGCAATTAGAGAAAGCCCACGCGCAGCAACAAAGACTCAACACAGCCAAAAAATTAATTAATTAATTAGTTAATTAAAAAAAAATAAAAAGAAGGCTACACAGATCCTAAAGGGTGTCTTATGGCCTGATTGTCATCTTGTTCTGTCTAGCAGAGCTAATATTAAAAAAAAAAAGATATAGGCTTTAAATCTGCCTCTCCAAGTGCACATCTCCAGGTTGAGTCTATCAGGCCTGAATGGCTGAATTCTGCTTTGTGAACAGCCACTCTTTCAGAGAATGATGATTTGTGTAGGGTCAAAGGTCAAGAATGCTAATTTCATGTTTTTACTCTTAGAGTACCTTTAGGGGACTGGCAAACTACTGAAAAATGGTTTGGAGTTTGTAAACGTCTTGTATTTACTTGCCAAGTTTGCTTGGTGGCAGCTCTTCGTTGGAGCAGAAGAATGTACTTGCCTTGGAGAGTGACTAAACAGGTGGGATGCTACAGCCAGAGGGCCTGCCTGGCACCCGGGAAGCCCAATAACAGAAGGAAGGCCCAACACCTGGAGTGCCCAACTCCCCGAGGGTCAAAGTGGGAGCATCTCAACTCACCCCAGGAAGTACTTGGTCTGGAGCCACGTCCCCTCCAGGAGACAGGCTTGGGGGACCCTACTTAGATTTCTAAGGGAAGGAATCCCCATTGTACAAGCTGGTACTGGCACTGGCCCTGGACCTAACAGCCACTGAGGTCAGGATGCCAGGATCTCATATTTAGTCACTTTGTATTATGGGCGGTTAGGGCTTTGGTTTTGCAAATTTAGGCAGAGAAGCAGGATTCCTGGTTAGGAGGACTAAATCAGAAACTTAAACACTTACTCACATGGAGAACTCATTACCTTAGCAGGCAACCCATCTAGGTTTTAACAGCTCTAGTGTGTTAGAAATCTCTTCCTTATATAGCATTGAAATCTTTATCCTTGTAATTTCCACCCTTTGTTCCCAGTTTCTCCCTCAGAAACCACATGGATTAAACCTGCTCTCTTCCCACCAAGAGGCCTTAGGAACATTGTTCCTTGACTCTCAGATTTGGCTGGGCATTGGCTATAGTGACATGCAGTTGGTTAGATAGATGCCTTTCCATCCTTATGATTCTTTGTGGGAAGGAAATTGCTCCTAAAGGGAGACATGACAGTTCCTAAGTCACGCAGTATCTCAGTGGTTCCACTAGGAATCCTTCCTGACTCCAGGTATGCTCTCCTTTTCCCCCTCCCCAAAGAACAAAAAGGCTCCCCTGAATTTCTGTTATCAACCAGAATGTTGTGCTTTGGCTAATATGATCAATAACTCCTTCGCCAACAGAAGCAAACATCACACAAAACCCTTTACTGCGGTGGGAGTAGTAGCAACCAGAAATGTTTACAGTATTAAACATACCTTAAAAGGGCAGGCTTGGGGCTTCCCTGGTGGCGCAGTGGTTGAGAGTCCACCTGCTGATGCAGGGGACGCGGGTTCGTGCCCCGGTCCGGGAAGATCCCACATGCCGCGGAGCGGCTGGGCCCGTGAGCCATGGCCGCTGAGCCTGCGCATCCGGAGCCTGTGCTCTGCAACAGGAGAGGCCACAACAGTGAGAGGCCCTCGTACCGCAAAAACAACAAGAAACAAACAAACAAACAAACAAACAAAAAGGTCAGGCTTTTCAAAATAGACACCCCCATCCTCCCACCCCCACCTCCCCTTCCCCACTCCCTTTGGCTTCTAGCACTTTTAATAGGCAATTTGGGGGGGACTTCCTTGGTAGCCCAGTGGTTAAGAATCCGCCTGCCAATGCAGGGGACACGGGTTCGAGCCCTGGTCCGGGAAGATCCCACATGCCGCAGAGCAACTAAGCCCGTGCGCCACAACTACTGAGCCTGCGCTCTAGAGCCTGCATGCCACAACTACTGAAGCCCGCATGCCTGGAGCCCGTGCTCTGCAACAAGAGAAGCCAGCGCAATGAGAAGCCCGCACACGGCACCGAAGAGTAGCCCCTGCTCACAGCAACTAGAGAAAGCCCGCGCGCAGCAATGAAGACCCAACGCAGCCAAAAACAAATACATTTATTTTTTAAAAAAATAGGCAATTTGGGGACTTCCCTGGTGGTCCAGTGGCTAAGACTCCGCACTTCCACTGTAGGGGGTGCAGGTTCGACCCCCAGTTGGGGAACTAAGATTCTGCATGCCGTGCGGTGCAGCCAAAAATATTTAAAAAATAAATAAAATTAATTAAAACAAAATAGGCAGTTTGCTGTCAGAGACTCAATTCCACAGAAGGTAACCTGGGCCTACGTTGGAGAGGTAATTATATCCAATCTCCTGAAGGAGATGACTGAGCCACCGCCCTGTATCACCTTCCCACACCCCCATCTGCTCACAGGCAGGCTTTCTGGACCGAACTGCCCTTGGCATGTTTGCATTTTGTGGTTCCTTTTGCACTGTCTGAGCCAGCCAGCCAGCCGGCCGGGGTCACCAGTTAATGCCACTTAACACTACTTAAGCTGGGCTTCTAACTAGCCTGTTGACCAAGTCCCCAAGGTCAGACAGTCAGCAACTTCTATTGAGCCTCTGCCCTTTGCTGAGTACTGTTCTAGTCGCCTGGAGAGGGAGAGGGAAACAAAAGAAATAAAAGCCAGGGCCCTTGTCTTTGATGGGTTTACAGGCCCAATTAGCAACTCTCTTGAGAAAAGACTTAAGGACACTTACAAAACAACACACAAGTGGGTATAATAGGGAGGGGAGTAAGCCAAGGGGAGATTCTAAGTTCCTTGAGGGAAGGGCTCTGCCTTTGTGTCCCCCCAGGAAGGACCTCTCCACTTCCTCATTAACCTTTTGTTTGGAGCAATTAAATGTCCTCCTGGGCCATCTCTGCGTGAATACTTGCATTTTTATCCTCTTTCCCTCTGGTCTCAGGCTCAATGATCAAGTTGACAACTCTGGGGACTTCATTGACTTCAGATGGGGGTATTACAATATCTTGCTGAGATGGCTGAATAGGCCTTTGATGTCATGTATATCCATTCAGATCTCAGCATTCCATCAAGGAGAGGAATGATAAAGCTTTCCTCTGGAGTGTCTTCCCCTACTGTCTCCTGCTTTATAATAATAATAGCAGCCTCTAATAACTGAATACCTACCCTATGCCAGACACTTTACATATGTTATTTCATTTAATACAATAGAAAGGATTATTATTAAGTTAAATGAAAACAGCACTATCAGTATTTTATTTGTTCAGAAACATTAATCTGCAAAAACAAGAAGGCCTGGGTCCAATCCGGAGTTCTTCTGCAGGATGGTGAAAAATAAATGTAAAGGGGACACAGAAAAAAATACCAAAGGAATAAAAAGTTCTGAACATACAGATGAGATCCAACTATAAAACACGCCATCACAGCCACATCTCCCCACAGCAAAATGCTGGCGAAAACTCTAGGCAGTGTTACATTGATTAAAGTAATACTTAGATCAACAGAAATTGACATAGATCATGTTTTTTGAAATGGATTAAAAAAAAAAACGATATGGCACATTGACGTAAAAAATGAAGGGAGCTAATATTTGTCATCAGTATATTGTGTTCAAGCTTCGCAACCACTCTCTGAGGAATGCCCTATTCTTATTCCCATTTTTCAGATGAGGAAACTGAAGACTAGAAAGGTTAAATATCTTTCCTGAGATCACATATGAGCAAAATGGCAGAGCAAGGCTTCAGACACAAGTTTACCTAATTCCAAATCTAGGATTCTTCCCTCTACATCATGTTGCCCTCTATCAATGAATGAGTTAACCCAGACAATGAGACAACAGAGGAAAAAACTCAATTGCATCCATCCAGCCCCAGGCAAAGTGCTGAGCTGCCCTCTACCTCCCTGTGGGCCCGAGGAAGAGCCCCCAGCCCTCAACTGCAGCCAGAGGGATTGCCCATCTCTGCGCCTCACCCCGCTGAAAGGCAAGTGATTGATTGTCCAGGCTTGGGCGGGGCTGAAAAGGCAGCCCTGTCCCAGGAAAGACGCCCGGGCTCACTGGGGCCTCAGTGCAACAGTGAGAGGCCCACGTACCGCAAAAAAAAAAAAAAAAATGCAGATTTTGAATGCGTAGGTGTGGGGGGCTAAGAGTCTGCGTTTCTAATAAGCACCCAGGTGATGCTGATCAAGCTAGTTTCAGGATTGGGTAGAAGGCACGAAGACGCTAAAAGAACTAACCCAGACACAACCCAGTTTTGTCCTTCCAGCCCCAGGCAAAGTGCTGAGCTGCCCTCTACCTCCCTGTGGGCCCGAGGAAGAGCCCCCAGCTCTCAACTGCAGCCAGAAGGATTGCCCATCTCTGCGCCTCACCCCGCTGAAAGGCAAGTGATTGATTGTCCAGGCTTGGGCGGGGCTGAAAAGGCAGCCCTGTCCCAGGAAAGACGCCCGGGCTCACTGGGGCCTCAGTGTGGGCCAGGCCCGCCCTTCCTCCAGTCCCTCTGCCCCCTGCAGCCACTACCACTAGCCACAAACAAGGGCAAGGAGGCCCACTCCTCCCTGGTGGGTCTGGCAAGCACTTCCTGCCTGTCAGGCTGGTTCATCTCTGTGCCAGGTGCCCAGCTGGGCTGGTGGCCTCTCTCTGGACACCCGTAGCCACCTGTCTGGGTGGTCTGGTCCCGGACCAGGGCCCTGGGGAACAGGCAGCCTTCCTGGGACGGAATGGATGGATATGAGCCCAGGAGGCAGCTACGCAGGATGGTGTGGCCAGGACAGCGGGGCACCGTCTATATTGTTCCTCCTTGCGCGTAATGGGTCATGATTATAATACTTGGAATGCGTGTGGGGCCTGCTTTCCAGAAGCGCAAAGCCCAATAGAGTACTTCAGTTTCCCAGTCAGTCTCTCACACACAGAGGCATGCACACACACTTTAAAGAGCAGGCCAAAAAGTGTTGTAAGTAAAATTCTAGAACATGAGTGGGAGGAATAAACAGGAAAATTTCACTGTAAGCGATGAAAATGCACCAACTCCTTGTAGGATGGCTTTGCTCCAGCAGCCCACAATTGTGCTGTTAATCAGAAAGCAGCCGAGATCTATATTGTTGCTTTGCTCAGGCTTTTTCTCCTTTTCCTTGTCAATACACGTTAGAGACAGTGTAAATACCATTGGTTTTCAGGGTGAAGCTAGCAGTAAGAGAAAGAAGACAGTCCTCATTGGTACAGTGACAGAACATAACCTGATGGGTTGCACTGACATTGCAGAGCATCCTTTCCTCCCAGCCACTCCGGGCTCCAGGCTGCCAGCCCCATGGGTTTAGCTCACTTGCCCCACTCTCCCCGCAGGCTCCAACGTCCTCCACACTCCTCTCTCTGCTCATCCCCAGAGGTTCCTCATCCTCTAGGCCTTTGTTCAAGGTATTCTGTTCATCTGACACACCCTCCGCCTTCCTCCTACCTCTTTGGGGTCTCTCTGGTGTGGATAACACCCCTTGCCTGGACCCAGGCCCAGAAGGCCCAGCCATCTGACCCCTCCTCTGACCATGAGGACCACATGCTGCCTGCTTTGTGAGTTAACAGTTCAGTCCCCACTAAAAGTGGATGTTCCCGGAGGCCAGGCTGTGGCTGTGGCTTATGCCCTCTTCATAATATGTACTTGATACGTGACTTTTTTCAAAACTTGAAAAGCAAAGGAGTTGTCCAGGGCATGGTCCCTATTTTGATGGCTTTCATCAAAGTGTAATTACCCAGTGGCTGCGTACGTGACTCATAACTCTTGTGACAATTCCTCTATCACTTCATTCTTCTCTTATTTGCACAACCTCTCCTCTCCCCCACCCCGGCCTTTGGCTCAGTGTTTGTGATGGGCCAATAATTCATATTTTTCAGGCCAAGGTAGTATTTTCAAAAATAACACAGGAGCCAACTCCATAGCGCTAGAACTTCTTTCAGTTCTTATATTGTACAAGACCAGGAAATACACATGGAGGTTGCTAGGAAGTAGAGAGATTTTTTTCTTTGGGCCTCCACAAATTAGAAATAAAAGAACCCATGGGAAAAGACAGGTTCTGGAAGGCTCAGAAGAGCTCTTCGAGAATCTGCTAAATAATATTTTTGTCTGCTGTTTGTAAATGTGACTCACTTTGAAACCATCTGTCATGCAGTCCTTTGGAGAGAGCTGAGAAGTATTTAAATCTGACTGAGCTAGACGACCATGGGCTCCCCTTCCGTGAGTGAGTCTTTGAATGAATGTTTTGGGGTTTTGTTGTTTTTGATTTTGCTTTTGCGGTACGTGGGCCTCTCACTGTTGTGGCCTCTCGTTGCGGAGCACAGGCTCCGTTTGCGCAGGCTCAGCGGCCGTGGCTCACGGGCCCAGCCGCTCCGCGGCATGTGGGATCCTCCTGGACCGGGGCAGGAACCCGCGTCCCCTGCATCAGCAGGCGGACTCTCAACCACTGCGCCACCAGGGAAGCCCCCAAAGCAGTGTTTTAATGGGCCCTTGCTGCACGTTGTCCAGTGCATTCTTTGAAATGTGAATTTATCCAATTGTCAAGTAACATTTAACATGGAGTTGAAAGAAGGGACAGGGCAAGGAATGGCGAGGCCACGGTGCAGTCTGTAGCTGTGTTTCTTCACGGAATGGGCAGAGAGGCTGCAATGCAGGTGGGAGAACCATGTTTCTTCAGGGGTCTGGGGTGGAGTTAGAGATTTTGCTGCTTTTCCTGCCGTTTACGGAAGGAGCCTTCCTCAGGTTGGGGAGGACTCTGGCCAGCTGCTCCTCATTTCCTAGTAAAGGGCTAGCTTTGTGCGGGCAGAATTGGGCACGATGACAGCTTAGTACTTCAACCTTTATAACATTTCTGTTTTCACTGCTGTTTAAATTACTGGCAGGAGCAGCAGCAGCTGTGGTAAAAAATTTGAAAATCATCAAAAAGGGCTTCTTCATGTAGAGTGGAGAAGGTAGATGCAGAGAAAAACTCCTTTCTTCCAACACCCAAAAGACTAATTCCTGGTGTTTCACATGTGCGGTGGTGGGTCACCAATGGTCTCTGGGGGACATGCCTTGTTTGCCAAGTAAAACTGTAAATTTCTTGAGGGTCAGGATCTTGTCTGGGGCAAAAATCAAGCGTCAGACCTGGAAGGAACTCCAGAGCCCAAATATCAGAGATGAGAAAATTGAAGTCAAGAAAGTGGGAAGTGGCAAAGTTAGGACTCATCAGAGGCCTCCAGATTCATGGCCCAATGGCTTCTTACTATACCGTTCTCCAAAATGTGCCAAATGCAGACTACTCAACTACTGTGCCACAGAGGACAGCAGGCTAGAAACTTCTCTTATAATACCTGGACACAATCCATGATAAAGAAAGTATGTCAATACCCAAAAGAATTGGAAACTGGTACTCAAATACATGTACATGCATGTTCATAGCAGAGGATGAATGGATTAACAAATTGCAGAATATATACACAATGAATATACTTATAACGATTTCTTTATGCATCTCCTTGGTTATTTCCTTAGGATAAATTCCTGGGCATGCAAAAAATGGAAACCACCCAAATGTCCATCAAATGATAAATGGATAAACAAAATGTGTATATTGTATATAATGGAATATTATTCAGCCATAAAAAGGAATGAAGTACCAATACATGCTACAGTATGCATGAACCTCAAAAAAAATTATGCCAAATGAAATGGGCCAGACAAAAGGACCAATATTGTATGATCCCACTTATATGAAATGTCCAGAATAGGAAGATTAATAGAGAGGAAGGAGGAAAGGAGGAGTTATTACTTAATGGGTATAGAGTTTCTTTTCAGGGTGGTGAAAAGGTTTGGACATAATTAGAGGTGGTCGTTGTACAGCCCTGTGAATGCACCAAATGCCATGCAATTGTTCACTTTAAGATGGTTAATTTTATGTTATGTTAATTCCAAGTCAATTAAAAAAAAAAAAGAAGGAAAAAAAGCATGTCAGCATCTTAGCTCATAGGTCTAGGCCGTATCTGACTGCTGGCTGCCCCAGCATCCCACGTGGTCTCACTGGGACACAAAGAGTGTTATAAGATCAGCCTGGCAGTCAAGAGCAGGGCTTTAGTATCAGAATCAGGCACGGTTCTCAGCTCTGCTACTGGTCATCTGGGTGCCCTCAGGCAAGAGATTTAATCTCCCTGAGCCTCAGTTTCCTCAGTTTCCTGTAAAATGGGGATTCAGACCCTACCTCATGGAGTTGCCACAAAGATTAAATAACATATAGCAGGTGCTCAAAAGGTGGTAAATAATATTTTGAGGGAAGGTGTATAGATGAGAAGAAATCAATAAATAGTAGCTGTTATCAAGGGTAGGGCAGCAACCTCTTCCACCAGCCTGAAAGAAACAACAAAGGAGCCAAATGAGTATTGGACCTTAAAAGTACAACATCTAACAGTATTCGGCTCAGGGGATGTGACTGTCGCACCCTATTACCTCGAAGCAGTTGGACAGCCAGGAACTCGGGTTCTCCTGACTATTAAAGATAGACTATGCTCCTCAATAGAATTTGTAGCTTGTACTCTTTATTTTATTTTATTTTATTTTAGCTGCATCGGGTCTTAGTTGCGGCACGCGGGATCTTCGTTGAGGCACGTGGGATCTTTCGTTGCGGCTCACAGGCTTCTATCTAGTTGTGGAGTGATGGTTTTCTCTTCTCTAGTTGTAACATGCGGGTTTTCTCTTCTCTAGTTGTGGCCCACAGGCTCCAGGGTGCGTGGGCTTTGTAGTTGTGGCGTGTGGGCTCTGTAGTTGTGGCGTGCGGGTTCCAGAGTTAACCCCTGACTAGGGATCCAACCCGCATCCCCTGCATTGGAATGCGGATTCTATACCACCGGACCACCAGGGAAGTCTCCCTGTAGCTTGTACTGTTGACTTTCTCCCTAGTTTCCAACCAAGTTCTCACTTATGTAGTTTCTACCTGGTTTTCCACTTTCAGCTCTATAGTTGGTAATGCCACCATTTCAGTCCTGGGATGCGTGTGTCTATACAGTCACTTATGCTTCATCCTCAGATCTCCCTCCAGGACTTGGTTCATTCATTTTTCCAGCTTGTCAGCTTCTGAGCATCCTGGGCAGGCCTTGCCTGGGTAATTCAGCATTGCATTCTAATCATCACCCACACCCATGCCCACCTGAGAGCCCTGAGGTGCGAGATTTCCAGAGTAGCTGCTTGGTAAATGCTTGAGAATAATGCAAGAAGAAAGAAGACTTTTGTTTAAGTGAGCCGAGGTATAATGTAACTAACAGACTGGGAGCATTAGGGAGGAAAGAAAAAAGCAAGTAAGGAAAATGAGAGCTTCTCTTCACCAGGACAGTGATGCTCATTTTAAAAATATATGTTTATTCAGGGCTTCCATGGTGGCACAGTGGTTGAGAGTCCACCTGCTGATGCAGGGGACGCGGGTTCGTGCCCCGGTGCGGGAAGATCCCACACACCGCGGAGCGGCTGGGCCCGTGAGCCATGGCCGCTGAGCCTGCGCGTCCGGAGCCTGTGCTCCGCAGCGGGAGAGGCCACAGCAGTGAGAGGCCCGCGTACCGCAAAAAAAAATTAAAAAAAAAAAAAATATATACATACACACACACACACATACATATATATATATATATATATATATGTTTATTCAAACTTACCAAACAGGAAAGGGGGGGAAGGGATAAATTAGGAGTTTGGGATTAGCAGATACAAACTACTATATATAAAATAGATAACCAGCAAGGACCTACTGTATAGCACAGGGAACTATATTCAATATCCTGTAATAACCTGTAATGGAAAAGAATCTGAAAAAGAATATATATATATGTATGTATGTATAACTGAATCACTTTGCTGTACACCTGAAACTAACACATTGTGAATTAACTACACTTCAATAAATATATATATGTTTATTGTTTTCGAGACTGTAAAAATCACACGTTTTTACTGTAAAATACAGAAAAGTTTCCAAATTTTATGTGTACACACACACACACACATACACACACACACACACCCCTCAACCCTTCCACTGAAAAAAATTATAGTTGTGGTTTCTTGTATCCCCTTCTTTTGTATAGCATACATAAAATGCATGAATCTGCAATGTATAGACTGATGAATTTTTACATACGTACACACTCATGTAATCACCACGAGGTGGTTACAAGATATAGAACATTCTAACGCCTCAGAAGGTTTTCTTGAATTCGTTTTTCATAAATATTGCCTAACACCAGCAAATTTTAAAAATCATATCATTTGTACATATTTATTAAAGGTGGACAACCTGACACGAATCTATACTTCAAAGGAAATAAAGTTAGGTGTCAGAGACATGAGAGCATTTAAATCGGAAATTTGACTTATGAAAACAAATTTCTCTTGATGCATTTTGTGGCTGCCTCCTTACCTTGCCCCTGAGAAGTCAGGGCAGATCAGGCAGGGTTCTCTTAGAGGTGGTGGAAGTGGAAGAGTGGGGAAGAGCCTCTTTCTCATTTCTGCCGACTCGTGTGCATCCTCCCCCTTCCCCCCAAGCCACGTGCATGCTGTGTACTCGGAAAATTAAGAAAATGGCAGTTTGAATTCTGGAAAGTCAGTCTGGGTAAGGGAAACTCGTGTATGTCAGCAGAGGGACGTGGGCAAGGCCAAACCCCTGTGCTGCGTGTGCAGCCTGGATTCCGCGAGAGGCCCGGAATGTGTGTCCAGGTTTAATGGTTTCCTTGCTCATTTGAATGTGTTATTGTTCGAGCGGCTGCCGTTCTGTAGACATTACCCATCACTGGTTAGAAAATGACAATGTCAAACTATGTCTGACCCTGACTCTCTTCAGTTCTTTTTATCTGTGGTATCTCTTTGGAATAAAAAGGCCTGCTCCCCGCTGGGTCTTCTTAAAAATGCACATTGTCTCTTCACATAAAAGCAGGGATGATGGAGCTAAGGGAAAAAGAAGAAAAAGAAGAGGGGGGGGGAAATAAATAAATAAAAGAAAAGGCATTCATTCAGTCTTCTTAGGTTTGAAGTGCAAGTCCAAAAACCTGTTGGGCTAAATTGGCACTTCATTAAGAACTTCCTTTAAAACATTCTGGTGCTTTCTAAAGGGGGCTTGGTTCTGTGGTAGCTCAGTATCCTGATGCTCACAGAGGAACTGGTTTCAGAATGTTCAGGGCCAGTGTTGGGGAGGGTGCCCTTCAGCTTCTTGGAGCCCTGCAAGTGTGAAGCTGCCACCAGACGGCTTGTCTGTTTATCTAAACAAAGCAGAGAATAAATATAAAATGCACTAGGCAGTGCCATGTGTCCCTGGGTGTCCTTTGCCACCTTGAGCCACAGTGTGCCCGATACCTAGGAGCCTGTGTTCTCAGGTAAAATCCTGAGTAGAAGCAGCCAGGTTAAACAAACACCGTTAATATGGCCACTGTTCTAGTCAGAACCCATGTTTTGCCTCTGACAGTCTTTCCCTGGCTTGAAATTTCAAACAAAAAAGGAAAGGTCAGGTTTCAGGTGGACTGACTAGACAAATGCCAAGGTCCCTTCCAGATCGCACATTCTAGTAGCCTCTACTCAGACCATGCTGGGTTTTCTGCCTCCATGCTACCTTTTTGCCTGTGCGATTTTCTCATCAGCTAGGCGAGATGTGGAAGAGTTACATAAACAATTTTGAAAAATGAATGTTCCAGAAGCGCCTTCACAATCTAAATGCCAAACACTTAGTACTTTTATTTAATCAGAAGGATATGAAGAAATAATTTTCTTTCCATCAATGAACCATTTATGTCCACTGGGTAAATTACAGAAGGAACTCTCTCCCAATTATATTGAAATACACATTTTATATCTAAAGCTGCAGGGCAAATTACAGCCAACAGCTAGAGTTTTGCCATCACATGGAAGTGTACCCACTGAAAAGTGGTTTGTTTTTCCCATTAATTAGAAATCCTCTCTATAAATCAGACTATAAATAAGAGCTTAGGTGTACAGAAGACCAAGACCAGAGACAAAAGATCTCTTCCCATACCACCTTTGGTTTTTGTTCTCCTACAAGCATGAGACATGAGTCGGAATTTTTACAAACTACATACTTCATGAAACTTTTGCCCCAGTAATAAAGTATGAGAAAATATCAATATCAGTAGATATGTGATTATTGCATAAAAATGTCCACATTACTCTCTGGGCCTCAGTTATCTCATCAGGAAAATGGGGATTATAAGAAACACCTTCCCTGTAGTGACAGAGCCATAATGTATGAAAGTAACTCAGATCCCTCTCTGCTCTACAACTTGTATAATTCAATGCTAATTATGGACCAATACAGAGGTAATTCATGTATCCCAATACAAAATTATCAGACTAATTTATCATCCCGCTAAATAGCATTCAATGCTGACAGGGCTGGATCTGCACCAACTGTGAAGTAGATGGAATTTATAATAACCATAATAACAATAGTATCGGCTCATATTGATTGAGCCCCAAATTTTAGGCTCCGTGAGAGAAGAGCCATTGTTTTATTCATGAATATATTCCCAAAGCCTGAAAGAGGATTGATCTTCTAAATATGTGTTGAATGAAGGAATGAGTGAATGGATAAATAAATGGATGCTTTGTACCAGGCTGTATGGTAAGTGCTTTCCGATTATTTCAATGAATAGATATTTTCTCCTCCATGCTTGGTGCTGAGGGCACATATAGGAATTTGACATGCTCCAGGCCAAGAGGAATGCTTTTCATATGTTTTCTCTTGTAATCTTCACAGTGTAGGCATGACACATGAGAAAAGGGAGGCTCAGGGAGGGTAAGTTACTTATCTAGGGACACACAGACAGGAAGTAGCAGAGCCAGGATTCAGCTCTTGGACTGCCTGACCCTATAGCCTCGCCTCTTTCACTGGGCAACACTACCTTTCTTCTGTCTGTCTTGTATTTATTTTCTGCTCTTCATAAAGAATCCCCGGATGAGGAATCGTTGGGACTTTATCACTTGGCTGAGAAGACTGCCATGGCCTAACTTGCCTCTTTTCAGTCCATCCTATGCCTCCTCACTTCCTCACTTCATTCTTTCGAATGCACTACTTGTATCTTTTCACTCTCCGCTTATAAATCTTCAGTGTTGATAGGGTCAAGATGGCACCATCCTCCCAGGGTAATGTGCCCCCCTTATCTGGCACCGTATTTCATGATAGTCACCCGGATGAACCTGTACTTGGTCAAGATGGTGTCTTCACTGGCCTCATAATCCCCAGTCCTCGTTGCCTAATGATTCTTCCCCATCCTTCATGGTCCAAAAGGAGACCTACCTTCTCCACTCCTTTACACATCAGCCTTGCACTGTCCTCGAAGTTTTCCTGGGCATATTCTGGGCTTGGAACATAGTGAGAAGTGACTACATCATTGAACTTGGACTCAGAGGACCTCAATTTAAGACTCCGAGCCAGTTTCCTCACCCGTAAGTTATGGAAAATAATACATGCTTCACAGATAATACACGTGGAAGCAATACCTAAACTCTGCCGCACTAAACAAATGTGTTATTATTGTGAGATTGTCTTCCTATGGAATTCTTTTTTCACCAAAGAGTGTGACACTTGGAAATCATGCTATAGGAAGATTGATTTTGTGACAGCCCCTGGGTGGATGGATGGAGGGAGAGGTTGGAGATCTCTTAGGTTTTGGCTCTACAGGCCAGACAAAAGGTAATAGAACTTGGACAAAGGTTGATGGCTGTTGAGTGGAAAGGAAGCCCCAGGCCAAGTTTTTAATACAGAGAGAGGGAGTGTGGCATCTATGGCCTGGGGAAAACAGGGGGCAACCCTGGCACAAACAGGAAAGCATGGTGGCTAGGTACCTGGAGTTGGTGATTAAAGCCGTAAACACAGATGAGCTCTCTGAGAGAGAAGGAAAAGTAAGGCAAGCTTCAGGCACTAGAGAAAGAATACTGAAGGGAGGTCAGGAGTAAGGAGACAGGAACAGACCACACACATCAACTTCTTCAAAGTGGCTGATCCTTCAATTACTGGTACTTCTGTAAATTTCCAGAGGGACCAAGAGGAGAGGGGCCACCATGAAACAAACAGCAAATTGGGATGAGTGTCCTGCGGGTCGTGCATTGCCTTCTGCTCTCTTCTCCAGTGTCTTTCTCCATGTGGATATGGATCTTTCCTCCCCAGGCAAGATGCCAGCTCCTCGAAGGCCTCTGGTCTTTCAAGTTTCTAGGGCCTTCGCAGAACCAACCTTTGTTCACAGAAAGTGGTCAGAAGACACTACTTGCTTGGTTGCTTGAGGAGAGGTGTGGAGCGAGAGAGGAGACTTACCTGGTGAGATCTAGGCTGAAGACAGGCTGAGTTTGTCCAGGAAGCTTTTAAGAGTTCTGAAGTAGTAACTAATTTAAAAATCAGGAGATTTCAGGGAGTTCCCTGGTGGTCTAGCGGTTAGGATTTGGTGCTTTCACTGCAGTGGCTCGGGTTCGATCCCTGGTGGGGGAACTGAGATCCCGCAAGCTGTGCTGCCTGGCCAAAAAAACCCCCCAAATCAGGAGATTTCAGATACAATTCTAGGTCTTTGTTTTCCCCTGGGAAACTGCCCGTCAGGTGAACCTGACAAATACCATCCAGCTTCCCTTTTCTGATGGCCCAAAGCTCCTCCTTCCCTCCCCCCACTCCCATTCCAGTTTTCCTGTGCTCCTTAGTAGAGGTGTATCTACTCTGTAAGTTCTCTGAATGCCAAAAAATGGATTGGGGTCTGCAACAGGCATTTACACAGAAGGCCTAAAAAACCCTTTGGAGGCTGGGGGTCGAGGAATCCTCAGAGAAATCAGGACGTCTGCTAAGGCACAAATGTGGTAGTCATTTTATAAAGACAGTGTTCTGGAGGCCTAGAAGCAGGAGCCATTAGCTCTGCTTGGGGGTATCTATGAAGGTTTTCCAAGAAGAGGTACTATCCCAGCTGAGTTTTGATGGATGATTATGAAGGACTTGTCCAAAGAATGGAGGGGAATGAAAAGGTATTCCCAGCAGGGGCAGGGTGAGGATGCAGGCATGATGGAGAATGATACAGGGTTGGGGAGGCCTAGTGAGAAACCTGGTAATGTAGACTATGGCCCAATAGCAAAGATCCAGAGCTGCTGAATTACTTGGCAATTGACCTGGAAAGCAATAGGGTACCACGGGGGAGAGGGGCAGGGTTAAGCAGGGGAGGGACATTGTTCAAGTGATGTCAAAGGCTCACTCTGATGGCTGCGGGAGGGTTGGGTACGGTAGGGGGAAAGACTAGAGGCCCACAAGACCTATCCTAAGGGAGGAAGCCACATCCTACTCTTTGCCTATTTGGCAACCAAAGCAGCTTCCCAGCAGGCCAAGAGAAGGGCCCCCAAAGCTGAGAGAATGGACCTAACTCAACTAATTCTTAAGGACAGCAGCAGTGAGTACATACTTTGTTCCCTCTGCCCGCCAGCGAACATACCCCAGTGCTGCATCAGGAGAAATGCCTCACCTGGGAAGACCAACTGTACCACAAATACAGTAAACCGTGCGTGAACTCCTTTTGGCTTGTATGTCTCCCCTCTCTCTAGGGCTGGGCAGCATCTGGCACATAGTAGGTGCTCAATGAATATTTATTAATCTGAAATAGGGACACTCATATGGGATTCAGTCAAAGGCCGTACATTTTTTTCAGTCTTGGTTCAGCCACTCAAGAGCTCTGTGGCTGTGGACAAGCCACATAACTTCAGTGACACTCAGTTTGTTGATCTATTTATTATTATTATTATTTATTTTTGGCCATGCCACGTCATGTGGGATCCTAGTGCCCTGACCAGGGATCAAACCCGCACCCCCTGCATTGGAAGCACAGAGTCTTAACCACTGGACCACCAGGGAAGTCCCTGCTGATCTATTTTAAAAATCAGTATGGGAGTGTGCCTGGAAGCACTTTGCAAACTCTAAAGTACTATATGACCAAAAGTGGTGTATCCATAAAATGGAATACTATTCAGCCATAAAAAGGAAGTGCTGACACATGCCACCACATGGATAGGTCTTAAAAACATGATGCCAAGTGAAAGAAGCGAGACGCAAAAGGCCACATGTGACGTGATTCCTTTCATATGAAATGTCCAGAATTGGCAAAGCTATAGGGACAGAAAGCAGATTAGTGGTTGCCAGGGGTTGGGGAGAAAAGGGAATGGACTTATTGTGTTTTCTTTTGAGATGCTGCAAATATTCTGGAACTAGATAGCGGTGATGGTTGTACACCAGGGTGAATGTACTAAATGCCACCAAATTGTACACTTTTTTTTTTTTTGATCGCACTGGGCAGCTCGCGAGATCCTATTTCCCTGACCAGGGATCGAACCCAGACCCTGGGAGTGAAAGTGCGAGTGCTAACCACTGGACCACCAGGGAATTCCCTGTTAATGTATTTTATCACAGTTTTTAAAAAGCCCCCCAAAAGGGCTATAAGAAGGTTAATCATCCTGAGAAATTGTTGATTCTTGCACTCTACCTGCAGACCCCAATCCATTTTTTGGCATTCAGAGAACTTACAGAGTAGATACACCTCTACTAAGGAGCACAGGAAAACTGGAATGGGAGTGGGGGGAGGGAAGGAGGAGCTTTGGGCCATCAGAAAAGGGAAGCTGGATGGTATTTGTTTCGTAGATTGCCAGTTGTTCACCCTGTTTGTATTTACATGAAAGGAGGCTTTGAAGTGGGAGCCGCCTCTGAGCAGGGCTTGGGGTTCCTGGCTTGTGTGGTAAAGTTCAGACTTGTCCAGATCCGTTTCTAGCCAGAGGTTACTGTTTCTGGTGGAAAAGGCTTAAGTTTTGGTTAATAATACATGAACAGGAAGAGCCGAGTAAACTGGGGGACAAGGAATGAGTTCCCCCTGGACTTGGTATGAAAGGAAGCTTTCTCTGATTTGAGCTTCATAGTTTGGGAGTATCTTTTTCTCGCTTACAGTGGCTGGGTTTCATTTTATTATTAATGTTGGTTGCATCTCAGATCGTATTCTTTTTGGTAAAGAACATCTTTGAGTAAATGCATCAATCAATGAAAGTTAATAGTGCTCTGGGCTAAGCCCTAGCAATGCCTTGAGGACCTGACGGTTATCCGTTTAAGGAAAACCTGGACCACTTGAAAGTCCCTCGAAAATGGCAGGAAATTCATCTGTAGCTGAGTTTGCGTATTTAGAAAGACTCCTCTCCTAGCTGCAGAGTTAAATGTTATGCCAACCCACCGAAACTGGAAATTTAAGTTCCACTTATAGATGGGTCACAATCTGTCTGTTTCTGCTGATGATCTCCAAGAGTTAATGAAATGTAAAAAGAGTCTGCAGTGGGCTTTCAAAACAACAGCTATAGCTACTTTCTACAGCTCCTCACAGCCAACCACGTCAACGAGGTTCGCAAACAACAGTGGAGGAAGTCTCAACAAACCCCATGAGGGCGATAATTGTAATGATGGTTCATATCTTCACCCTATGTAGTTTTATGGGAATTGAGAGTCTAGCCAAATAATAAGTTCCAGCCCCTTTTATCTGCCCAGTTCCCAGCACACTCCCGAGGTGTCTGAGTCGCTTCTCACCCTAACCTCTTACTGCAGATTGTAACAATAACAACCGTAATGACAAGTTCTCAATCTGCACAGTTCCCTTCATTAAAGGAGCCCTAGAAGCTTCAAAAACACTCATTAATGGAATGTGACAAAGCTTAGAAGGTGGGAAGACTCACCCATTTCCAGTTTTCAGGTGGCTAAGTGGAGACAGGGTCCCAGAGAGGTGTGAGACTCTGTTAAGAGGCTTAAGGGCAGAGGGGAGGGGCTACCTTTATTCCATGTCACCTGGGAGTCAAGTCCCGGGTT
>NW_006789873.1:823231-860814 GCF_000442215.2 Lipotes vexillifer | reverse complement strand
CGGGTTCGGCCCCCCCCCCCCCCCCCGCCCCCGCACCAGCTACATGCTATCAGCAAGTCGCTTCTCTTCTCTGGGCCCCAGTTTCCCTTCGTGAAGGAGGGTTTGGGCCAGAAGGTTTCCAAGGTCAACCCTGAATTTGCTCTGCGGTTGATAGGGCAGCGGTTCTCCGGCTTCAGGGTTTGATTAGACCTGTAGCAGAACCAGACTGGGGGCTGGGGGGGGCTGAGAATGCCTGCCAGGTTTCCGAACAGGTCGGTGCTCCATGAGCACCGTCTGACGGAAAGCAGGTCTGAGGAGGCCAGGTGAGGCTCTAGGGCCAGCTCGGAGTCCCAAGTCCCTCTGGTGCCCGCATCAAACAATGAGATTAATGCCAGCGCTTTCCACTCCTAGCCCAGGAGCTGGGCGGTTACGAGCGTCCTCCAGGCTGCGGGGTTGTAGCAGCGGCGGAGGGGTGCTGGTGGTTAGGTATCGAGGCCGGAGGGCTCCGTCCGGCTTTGGCCCGCGGGCAGCGGGTCAGGTGGCCGCGCGCAGAAGGCCTAGGACTCGGACGTGGGTTTCAAGTCCCCAGCCTCTCAGTCCCCTGGGACTTGGGCCCTTCACCCCGGAGAAGTCAGCCTGTCCTCCCCGGGTGGGGGGCGGCGGGCAGGCTCCCCGCCTCCCGGGAGGAGGGAAGGAGGGAGGAGTCCCGCGGGGCGTGTCGCGCGAGGGCGTGTCGCGCGAGGGCGCGTCGCGCGCCCGGTGCGGGCCCCCTAGGAAGTGGATTTGGACGCTCCGGATCCAACCCCGCTTCCAGGTTTTCTCCCGTCCCGGCCCTGCTTTGCTCCCGCCTGTCTCCGGCCCCCCCGCCGCCCGCCCCCTCCCCCTGAGTGCCGCCCGCTGGGCCAAGTTTGTCGAGCGTCGCCGCGCACGCCGGCCAGTCAATCAGCGGCAGAGCTGAAGAGGGCACAGCCGTGCGGCCGAGGGCAGAGCGAGCCGAGCCGAGTCGAACTAGCAGGGCGGACCAGCGCCGGGCAGCCCGAACCGCGCGCCGCGAGCGCCCGCCGCCGCCCCTCACGCCCTCCTCGGCCCCCGCGGCGCCTGCCACCTTCCCCTCCTTCCCCGCGCCCCTGTCCCGCCTCCGGCGAGCCCGCCCCGATCGCTGCCCCCGCGGAGCCGGGAGGTCACCGGCCCGCGCCTCCGCTCCCCTGGGCCGCGCACCGCCTCCACGCCCTCCTCCTCCTCCCCAGGCTGGGCGCCTGGCACCGGGGGCCGTTGCCTGACGCGCAAGGCCCAGCTCCACTTTTCGCTCCGCGTCTCCTCCTCCTCCTCCAACTCCTCCAACTCCCCTCGCCCTCGGACTCCGCTCGCGAGCCCTCGACTCCGCGCCCGCCCGCCACTCTCCGTCCCGCCCCGAAGGTGGGAGCGCGTCCGCCCCGGCCGGCACCATGGCACGCTTCGTCTTGCCTGCGCTGCTCTGCACCCTGGCCGCGCTCAGCGCCGCGCCGCTGGCTGCCGAGCTCAAGTCGAAAAGTTGCTCGGAAGTGCGACGTCTCTACGTGTCCAAAGGCTTCGACAAGAACGATGCCCCCACGCACGAGATCAACGGTAGGTGGGAGCCCCCGGGAGGCGAGCGCAGAGACGGGACAAGGGGCCGCAGGAGCCCCCTCGCCCCGCCGCCCCCCGCGCCGGACGCAGGTAGCCGAGACGGAGAAATGGGCAGGCGCGCCAGAGCGAGCCCCGACGCAGAGCGTTCCCTGCGGACGCGGGGGCCCCGGGTGCGCAGCAGGCGGAGGGGCGCCCCCGAGTTACCAGGCGGCACTCCCGCGCTCTGCTTCCTTCCCCCACCCCCCCTCCGGCGGTCTCCCTGGTCCCAGGAAGCCCCAGAGGACTCTGGACCGCAAAGTGCGTGTCACCGGCTCCCTCGCCTTTTCCGGGTTGAACTCCTTACTGGGCTCCCCGCTTTGTTGTGTGGATGACGAGAGGTCGGGTAGGGTGGAGGTTGCCAGGTTCCGGGGGGCGCAAAACGTGGAACTTGATGTTTCATTGATGTTCTTTCAAAACCCACTCCCCGCCTCTCTTCCACCGCTGACACGGATTAGGAGTTTTAGTAGCTACAGCGGCTTTAGAAGTGGCCTTTAAAAAGCAAACGACTCTCCACTCCCCCAAACCCTGACTTTTGGGGACTCTCCTGCTTTCCGGAACGTGTTGGACGAGAAGGGTATTATCCCCCCTTTTCTTTATTTCTCACCTCATTTTAAGGGTTAATTGCACTTTAAATTACAAACATTTGAAAGGACTGATTACTGGAAGCCTGGATCTCAGTTGGGAGATGGTTATGCAAATAGAGACCGCTTAGCCTGTGAAAAAGTTCACCGGGTTTCAGCGCTGGGGGTGCGTGGGGTGTTTGTGAAAGCCCTTCTTGGAGCGCTGGGGAGGCAGCTTTGCGGCGGGTGCCCTTCGCCCCTCCTCGCCAGGCTGGCGGCGGTGGCCGGGCCGATCCCCTCTGGGTGGCACTCATTCGCAGAGGCCAACTGTTGCGCGCAGTCCCGCGGGCCGCGCTGGGGCCAGCGGCCGCGCAGGTAGCCTCTTCGCCCCGAGGGTTCGGAAAGAACCACGAATCTAGCTGGCTGATGGCCAGCTTAACCTAACGGAGAAGTGAGCGATTCGAGCCCCGGGGGCCAAGCCTCCATTCCAAACCTTTCATGGAAGTGAGCAGAGCGCGCCTTTGCCTCGCGGTGTTGGTCACCCGGGTGGGGCGGGCAGGGGGCCGGCAGCCAGCAAAGGAAATACTGTAATTTCAACCAGGCGCTTCCAAAGGCTTAGGAAGACTTGGGGGTCATTTTTTGGGAAGGGCTATTAATAACCTTGGAGATTAAGTGCAGTCATCAATTACATAAAAATTGCAAAGGTAGTTGAGGGAAGTTGCTGGGCACTTTTCGAGTGTGACCGGCATCTATCTAGAAATAGAACCTAAGAAATGGTTGGAGCAGCCTAGGACCCCACGCACCTTGGGAGTTATCAAGTAACTCGCACGTTACTGATTAGAGACTGTTTGCCCTTGAGCTGCTTGTCTTTTGGGGAGCTCACGTCTGTCTTCACAGCGGCACGATTTTATTGGTTGTAGAGCCCTAAGAAGCCCTCTTTCTTTCCCCTCTCCCTTCCGCCCCGCTCGAAAAAGTAAAGTTGAGTCAGTAGCCACTGAAGCTTGGGGGCTCCACAGGTCAGACCTGGGGTCTTTGTGCCCTTCACGGTTTGGACCCGGGGCCCAGCGGAGACGATTGGCGTGAAGGTTACAGTTGTCATTCCCACATTTTGAAGGGATAGATGCAGCGATGCACTTAATGGGAACGTGACAAGTTTTCATCTTCTGCTCATGCCAAACAATATGTGCCTTTGAGGTGGACTGGAGGCGTTCGGGGAGTGGGCTGTGAAATTGTCCTCCCCACTTTCTCCAACTGTGTTCTGTGCAGGCTTGCAAGGGCAGGACACCTTCCCCCGCCAGCATCTCAGGAAAAAGGAAGTTTGAAGGGTGCCCAAGGACAGTGCTAGGTGTTCCCTTTGATTGTCATGGTCCCCAGAAAACACCTGAGGAATGTTTTTGCATAAATATTTCTCTGGGCATATTCCCCCTAAAGATAAGAGCGTTATTAGTGACCAGGAGCAGGAAATGGAAGCTAATGTGCTCACACCCAAAACATTTTATTCTTTTTGTCTTGTCCTTCATCTCCCTCCCAGGGCTGCTGCTTTTATTTCCCCTTTTGAATGACCTACTGGACTGCATTCTCCCGAGGAACAAAGGAAGTGCCTTTTTAGCTGGAATCCTTGGAAGACCACCAAGGACTTTAGCTCATGCAGTGCAATTTCGCACCACTTTCAACAATAACAAAAATGCATGACTGAATGGCTCAAAAATGTGGAGTGTTAGAGGCATTCATTTGAGTCTAGGACACTGTCACAACACAGACAGACCCAAGTAAATACCTTTAGACGGCCAGTATAGAAACGGGGGTAATCTTTACCATCACCCTGGCCTCTCCAGCTGCATACATTGTCGTTGTCTTCCCTGGGCTCCACTCAGATAATTTTGGTCATTTGGGAGAGCATAGTCAACGTAGCGACTTGAATGAATTAATTGCCAGGCACTTTCCTTGGTTGGGGCTGTGTGCGTATGTTTTCTTAAGTGCAAAAAGTCCAGGATTGTTTTCCAGGCAAAGGGTCACAGTGTCTGGGTGCCTAGCCCCAAGTTTAAGGTTTGATTCTTGATGGCCTTGCACTTGCCTTCTAGAGGTTTGAAGAGGCTTTGAGAATACTCCACGTTCTTAAGGAACGTTCTCAGTCTTTTTAGATCATAATTAAGATAATTTGATGTGCTCACAAGGGTGTACACAGCATGCTAACAGGGCTCCGACCTAGGTCCTGCATTGCCTATCCACTTGACCCCTGAACTTAACCAAATAATGCGTAGCCCAGATGCCATGATCAAAAGGGATCTTTAACACAAAGGATGGGTTTTTGTTCAGCTTTCAATGGGCATATCTTTTGGAGCACCTACTCTGTGCGATATTCTGTGCTCAGCATCATGTGGGCAGCAAGAAGGATGGGAGGGCCTCTGCCACCAGGACCTTCCCAGGTAATAGGGAGATAAGCCTTGCACACACACGATTGGAATACAACATGGTGCGTGATAAGGACCATATGAGTGGTACAGATGAGAAAGGAGTACACGGGGAGTTCAAGGGAGAAGGGATTTGGGACTAGGCTATTAACTTACTAATGGTAGTTCAATAGTGTAAAAAAAAATAGTATTTATAACAAGAAATTGTAAAATCTTACCATTCTCATTGCATCTCCCTCCATAAGGACAGGATAAAGGATATGCAACAATTGGCATTTATTACTAATCTAATCTTTGCTTGAAATTGTCTTGAAGAGTGACGCAGTTGGTTAGAAACCTGCTTCACCTTGCCAAAGGTCCCTTCCACAGCGATATCGAATGATACCAAGGAGAACTTTGCATCACAGGTGTGATTTGGGAGTTTTTATTTTCCTGTTCCCATTTATGCTCATGACCAGTGCACCTGTGAGTGTGCGCGCATGCTCATATGTGTACCTCTGAGAGAATCACATAAACTATGTTAGGATTACATGGGAAAACGTGTGCTGGAGAAGTAGGAATACTTTCTGATACTGCGTTGATTATTCCATGTAAGACACCCAGCATGTCTTCAAGAATTGTATTCCCTCTTACCTACTTTAAGTAGATGGGTTGGATTTTGCAGAGAACTTGTGATTTTTCTCACCTGTCAGTATAGAAATTGTCCCAAGTAGTACAGGGACTATCTCCTGGACATGCTCAAAGAAGAACTTGGTAAAAGTTCTGGCTTATGCAGCTCAATCTCTAGTTAGAACATACAACTATAAAATGTTTGATTCAGCATAATTACTATTTTCCTTTTTTGTTTGACTCACATTGGGTTGCATGCAATTTCAGGATGAGCTGGAGAGTAGACTGAGGAATGAAAAAGGAAGGTTTTTTTTGTTGTTGTCTCAACAAGGGAAACATCAGTGTTCATCTAAGTCAGTTGGGAAGGGGTCTGTGGCTCCCCAATAACATCTGTTTTAGCCCTGAGGTGGTTGCCATATATGTTCACCAAAAATGCATTTTGGCTTCAATGAAAAGATGAAAAGAGCTAGTGGCTATTAAGTGCTTTCTCTGGGCCTGGTCCTAAACAAGATTGTCTCATTTAAAGTCCACAGCAACTGTATAAAATCAGAATGATGATTATATTCATCATCCCCATTTTACAGACAAACAGATTCAGAGGGATTTAGAAATCTATTCGCAGTCTTACAGCTAGTTAATGTTGGAGGTGGGATTTGAACCCTAGGTCTTATCTGACCCAAAGTATAGTCTATGCTGTGTTGTACAGATAATGGGAAAGTACCTTCCCAACTCCGATAGGGGGCTGGTCTTAGAAACATAAGCTATGAGAGGACCAGCAACTAACTGGTAAAAGACCATCATCACAGCACTATGCTGATGCTCTAGTAGAGAGATCCAGTCATGTCCTTTGCAGGCAAAGTGTTGTACCCGGACAGAGATGATCTAATGTTAACATCAGAAGGACTGTAAATTGTATTTCCTGGGTCATGGGGAGCCCACGATAGCTTCTGAGGAGGGGAATTTCATTAGTCAGGCTGTTTCAGGAAGATAACTAGTGGCCCTGCAGAGTTCAGCCTTGGTGAGGCAAGGGGAAGGCAGGGAGAGCTGTTGGGAGGCCGTTTTAAATAGTTCTTAACTGCCTCTTGTCTGTTACATCGGATCCATGGTCTTTGCACACAGCTGTCTTGTTTCCTAGTTCATCATGTGTGCAGGCACATGTGTGTCTTCTTGCCTCAACTGTAAGTAACCTGAGGACAGATGGCAGCTCCTGGCATTTTGTGTGCCCAATGGTACCAGGTGCGCGAGTGCGGTGCAGTTATTTGTTAAACAGGTAGGGGGATGACAGATAATTGTATCGCCTTGTCTGGCAGGACACCGGTGCTATCATGGGATTATACTGCCTTGGTGATAGATCATCATCCCATGGTCTCTTGCTCTCCTGGGAAGCTTTTGGGTCTAAACATTCTGAAGTGAAATAAATTTAGAGTAAGTCTCCTAGAAATGTTGTTATAACTTGGAGAATGTTTTTATTCTTTTGGGAGCGTACTTATCTTCACCACTTCATTAGTAACTGAGCGTCATAGGCATTTTTCAGAAGGATTCGGAATTCTGTTTTTCTTTCCGCCTCGAGATATACTTCTTTAAGAAACAAACAGTTGAAACTTGTGATTAGGCAGTTTAGAACAAATGGAGAATAGTAATTTAACACCTTAGATTCAGCATATAGAGCTGTCTGATGCACGTCAATTACCTTTAAAAAAATAAAATCTTAAATTTGTTGTCTTTACCAAGGTGAAGAACACAGGCTTAAGGATATCAGTATTTTATATAAGCGGGGAATTCCCTGGCTGTCCAGTAGTTAGGGCTCCGCGCTTTCACTTCCTAGGCCCTGGTCGGGGAGCTAAGAACCCACAAGTCGTGTGGTGTGGCCAAAAAAAAAAAGGCAGACACACTAAGATACGAACAGGTAAAAACTAGCATTTTCAATTCCACTTGGCTAAACATCTGTTGCTTACTATAGAGAACATGAAAGTGCAAAAAATTCATGAAGCGATTCCATCTTGGAGGTAATTTGAAATATATTTAAGTTCTGATGCATTTAATTCAGCAATCTGGTGGGAGAGAAAAATCAAAGAGATCCATCAACCAGGTATTCAACCTTTGAAAACGAAACTCTAACAAATGTTAGAAATTAGGGAAAAAATTGAATGGAAGAGTTAAAAAAAAGTCAGTAACCTCCAGGAAGCCTGGAAACTATGTAAAAACATCTTATTGGAAGCCCAGATAAATGTGTGCCAGACATCAAAAAGACCAGCTGCTTGGGGGAAGAAAAAAAGAACCCGGCATGACTAACTGGCAGAGTGAAAGAGGTGCTTCAGGGAAAAAAGGCATCTTTCACAAAATGGAAAGTTTAAGCCAGCAGAAGAGGGAAGTCCACGAGGTATGGCAGGGCAGGTACAAACTAGAAATTAAGTGAGCTGAAAGAATCAGAGGTGAGCCTTGCCAGGGATTTGAAAAAGGGCCCATGTGATGATGATGGTGAAAAGGGTGGGCTGAGTCCAGCCTTTTAGAGGAAAAGCAATATGGCTTCTTTAAGGGGCAGCCATGCCTGATTAACCTCCCAGAGATCTTTGAAAGAAGCAAGTGGGTGGATACAGGGAAACAGACCTAGTTTAGATTGTCAAGAATTATGCAATGGGATTCCAAGATGGAGTATATTCAGAAAATGCATTTACTTTGGGATAGGTGAGGACATTGGTTTATTGAAAAGAGGAGATAATGGAGGAAGGGCGGGGGGAGAGGGAAGAAACCCCACTGTCCCAGGTGGAGTAGTTTACATGGAAAGGCCATGGTTTTTTGAAAAGAGCAGTTCTAGCCTAGCTCTGTGACAAATCAGTTGTCTGATACCTTTGGTGAGGTATCTTTCTCCTCGATTTGAAAAATGGGAGTGGGGTTGTTAGAATACTGGATTACATCGGTGATTCTCAACCCTGGCGACGCTTTAAAGCACCTGGAGATCTTTTTTTAAAAAATTAATTAATTAATTTTTGGCTGTGTTGGGTCTTCGTTGCTGTGTGTGGGCTTAGTTGAGATGAGCCGGTGCACGGGCTTCTCATTGCGGTGGCTCCTCTTGTTGCGGAGCACGGGCTCTAGGCACATGGGCTTCAGTAGTTGTGGCTCATGCGCTTAGTTGCTCTGTGGCACGTGGGATCTTCCCGGACCAGGGATCGAACCCGTGTCCCCTGCATTGGCAGGTGGATTCTTAACCACTGCGCCACCAGGGAAGCCCTTGGAGAGCTTTTAAAATCCACTAGTGCCTTGGCATCACCCCAGACCAATTAAATCATACTTTCTGGCAGTGGGGCTAGGTCTTGGTAACTTTTTAAAAGCTCCTCAGTGGCTCTAATGAGCGGCCATGGTTGAGAACCAGTGCCCTAGATGATCTGTGAGTTCACTTCCATCTCTGAGATTCAGTGATTCTGAATTTGCCAATGAAATTCATCACAAAGTGTTATCTCAGAAGAGAGCTTTGATTTAGACCCAGTGCATGCTTGTTTTAATTTTGGCTAACTTGGATTTAAGAGGAACGTCTGGTTTATTTATTTATTTAAAAATTTGTTTGTTTATTTATTTATTTATTTATTTTTTGGCTGTGTTAGGTCTTCGTTGCTGCACGCGGGCTTTCTCTAGTTGTGGCGAGCGGAGGCTACTCTTCAGTTGCGGGGCACGGTCTTCTCATTGCGGTGGCTTCTCTTGTTGCGGAGCACGGTCTCTAGGCACGCGGGCTTCAGTAGTTGTGGCTCGTGGGCTCTAGAGCCCAGGCTCAGTAGTTGTGGCGTGGCGCATGGGCTTAGTTGGTCCGCAGCATGTGGGATCTTCCCGGATCAGGGCTCAAACCGGTGTCCCCTGCATTGGCAGGAGGATTCTTAACCACTGCGCCACCAGGGAAGTCCAGGAACATCTGTTAAACTTGGGAAACATTTTTTAATCAAGACGCAAGTATATGCCATAACCAGTGATGCTTTGCTGAGGGTGGAGAGATAAGACTAGGACATTGAGAGCACTTTGGAGAGAATTAGACAGGAATCCAGCCTTGCTGTTGTTTATTGATTGTCAGTGTGCTAGGTGATACTTCTTCCCCTCTCTTTATTGGTAAAATAAAAAAAATCTCTTTATCCCTTACTTTAATGTCCTCTTTGCCATGTGTTTATTCTCTTCAAGTATCTTATCAAGAAATAGAAGTACAGTAAATCCCTAGGCTTCTGGCCGGCACAACCATCCAGAACACAGCTGGGAATGTGGAAGTAAGCAGAAAAGCTAAATGATGGAAACAGCTGTCATAAAGCCCATGCATTCTACTTGGAGAAAAGGCCTTCAGAAATTTATCATCCACAATCATTGATTTTTTTTTTTTTTGCGGTACGCGGGCCTCTCACTGTTATGGTCTCTCCAGTTGTGGAGCACAGGCTCCGGACGCGCAGGCTCAGCGGCCATGGCTCATGGGCCCAGCCGCTCCGCGGCATGTGGGATCCTCCCGGACCAGGGCACGAACCCGTGTCACCTGCATCGGCAGGTGGACCCCCAACCACTGCGCCATCAGGGAAGCCCTGCAATCATTGATTGAATAGCTCTTCTATCAAGAGCAGAATGCTAGGTGCTGGGGACTCAAAGAGTTCCTTTAAAACCAGAATCAAGCTTTTTTGAGGCACTTACATTCAAATTAGGTAGATAGGGTTTAAATGTGGGAAGATAAAAAGTTTAGGTTACCTGACTTCCCAGCACTACTTGCTACTCCTTACCTGATTAGGAGTAGCAAGTAGTGCTGGTTGGGTTGTGGACCCATCAGAGGAAGGGATGGGTTTGGAGGCAGGCAACCACTGGACCGCCAGGGAAGTCCCTCAGGGCAGTATTAAATAATTGTATATTCTGATTTAAAAGTTCCGAAGGTTTTTTTTTTTTTTTTTTCCTGCACCATGTAGCTTGTGGGATCTTAGTTCCCCCACCAGGGTTTGAACCTGGGCCCTCAGCAGTGAAAGCGCAGTCTTAACCACTGGACCACCAGGGAATTCCCAGAAAGTATATTTTAGAAAGAGCAGACATCTTCTAAATACAAAAATTGCTCTTGAAAGCACATTACCTTTTTAGAGCACCTAATTTCCCAACAGTGCTGGGTCAATAAGGAGTCAATTCTGTGTGTCACTTTGTCCTTTTCTGGAAAAAGAAAGTATTTTACTATTAATATTAATACCACTGAGTATTATTAATTCAGTGGTTTACTCACTTCAGAGCTTTTGGTTGGTGATTTTGTTCCTCTGCACCTTGTCTTCTAATCCCCCTAGAATGTCAGATTTTGCTCTTACTGCTGTTACCACCTGCTGTGCTCAGCTTGGGAAACTGACATGATGACCTGAAGCCACTAAAGGCAAGAGTTGGTTTTGAGTCAGAGGTGACAGGTTTAAATATGTGAATATTGGTTTCCCTTTTATACATTTACCAAACTAAGTAAATGGATAATCGTATTTAAAGAAACACTAGAAGTTAAGGACGGGAGTACTGTATTAAGAACGAGGACACATTTGAGGGTCCTTGTCTCTGATGAGGTGGCTGTTGGAACCTTTAAAGGAAAAGAAACTGTTGCTGCCCGGTCACGGCCGTGTAGCTCCTTCTTTTATCACACTGCCCGGCACATGGTAGGTGTTAGAGAAATGTTTGTGGTTCACAAAGAAGTTCAAGCATGATTTGTGACTTTTGTATTCATTCTGGGAATGAATATTTCTGTTCATCCATCCCTTTTAGTTCAATTAACTTATTTTTAGCTATTTATTTTAAAGTTTCTAATACGTTTAGTCCAAGATGCCTAAGTGAGAAAGAGAGAAAGAATCTTTTTTTTGTTTGTTTTGTTTTTTTACTTAGAATGCAGTGTTATTTCTCAGCTTGCTCAGAGGTGGGAGCTAAGTATTTCATGTGGTTTGTTTTAATCCTGGTAGACAAATGGTTGCTGCTTCTTACATTGTCTATTCCAGACATTGACAGGAACTCCGCTGTACCTGCAGAGGTGCTTCTAGAAAAAATAGCCTTTGCTCCTGTTCCTTGCTTTAGACTCTCAGCCAGGTGTTCGGGTCCCTCCCCTTCCCCAGGCAGTTCAGGTTGGGCCCCAGGCAGGCTTGCCGTCTTTGTCTAGTCTAGCTCAAGGTCACCTGGTCCCCGCCTTCATCCCAGCCATCTTTTCATGCCAGTCCTTTCTCCTCCCAGCTACTTTGTCCGTTGGCTTTCGCGAGCCTCTTTAAGCCTGGCTTCTTTCTTGATGTTGGGCTTCTGTCTACAGGAACAGACTGGGAAGTGGTTTCTTTTGGACTGCAGAGGTTTCCTTAGTTCTCCAAACCCTTGACGTCGGCATCCCAGCAAGCATCAAGCCGCAGAAAAAACTTTCCCTTCAGTTATCGTTTCCATTCCACCACCCGGGTTTGTCTCCGTTGAGTTTTCAGTCTGGTGTTTGGTTAGAGATGAAAACAAAGAACTGTGTCCTTGCAAACTGCAGTGTGAAGCATGTGGTTAACAGTTACTACTTGCAATGGTCCAGCCTGAGTGGGAGTATCATTTTTCTTGGCAGTCACTTCACAGAAAGTCCTGCTTCTTTGGTGCCAGAATAAGCAGTCATTGCATTCCTTACAATTTATAGTCAAATTATTATCTACTATTGTTAAAATTGCCTTAATTATGGAATATTTCCCCATTCTAAGATTTTAAAAAGCAACGCAAGACAATTTTTCACTGGTGTACTTCAGAAATAGTCCTTAAAAATCACTCTCTGACTAGGATGTCAGAGGCTATGATGAGCAATAGTTTTTTGTTTTTATGGGGAGAATTTTTTTTTAAGGGGAGGAGTGCAGTGGGTTCACTTTAAACCGAATCCTAACTAAATGCCCCCAGCTGGCTGGTTGGTTAATATTCTGCCTGGTTTATCCCTAGTTTGGAAGTAACTTTCTTTCTGCCCTGCCTCTTCAGGTCCCACGGGCCTGGATTCATTCTGGTTAGAAGGCTCTACTGGTGGGAGGTGGGTTGATCATTAAGCAGCGTGGCCATAGGAGAACATGGTCTTGTGTCTTTCAGGTTGGAGGGCAAATGAAGAAATCGGAACCTTCCAAGATAAGAGACTGTTCGTTTTCTTGGGATCAGAACAAAGGTTTAGGTGACTGGGTGGGAAATGTTTCTGTTTAGATGCTCTCTCAGAATCTCTGCCTTTGAGCTCTGCTTTCAATATGGATCCAAGAATCTGTCCTCTTCTTTACCACCTCGATAACTACTGTCCTGGTCTCATCTCCCATCACCTCTTCCCTGGATTATCGCAGTTGCCTCTGATGAGTCTCTCTGCTCTGGCTCTTGCTCCAGCCTCTTCCCCACCAGTTTGTTCCCAGCACATTAGCCAATGTGATCCTATTCTGTTAAACCTCACTCTGACCTTATCACTTGTGCTCAAAGTGCTCCAGTGACTCCCACTGCCACCCAGACCGAAAGCCAGAAGCTTAGGAGGCCTTACAGGGTCTGCCTCTGGCCCCCTCCCATGCCAGCCTGTGCTTTTTATCGTTTTTCCCCATATACTGGTCTGGCTTCCTCAGCAGGGCTGGCTCCCTCACAGGGTTCTGGGCTTTGCTTACCTATCCCCTTCACGGAGGAGCCTTTCCTGACCTCTGTGTAAGCTAGAATGCCTCCCACAGACACTTTGTCCCACTCCCCCACTGCTTTGTTCAGTTCTCACAATCTGACCTAAGGGCAGGGACTTTGCCTCTTTCACTCACTGCTCTACACCTAGCGTCTAGTGTGTTGCTTGGCACTTGGATGTTTCTTGAATGAATGCATCGGTGATTCCTCCTGGCAAGTAGCGTGCTCTTCACCGTCCGAAAGCTTTTTCCTGACTAAGAGCAT
This sequence comes from Lipotes vexillifer, assembly GCF_000442215.2. NCBI lineage: Eukaryota > Metazoa > Chordata > Mammalia > Artiodactyla > Lipotidae > Lipotes > Lipotes vexillifer. Next base: position 847,748 of record NW_006789873.1, on the reverse strand, counting down.
CCTACTTGTGAGTGTGAGGCTACACATCTGACCCTCCATCTGCAGAAAGAGGGTGCCTAGGCCGAAGGTTCATTCAGCAACTACTTTCGAGTACCTCTGAATTGACGGGCATGGTGCTGGGCACTGAGGGTGAGGCAGCGACCAAAGAGGACAAAGGCTTCGCATGCATGGCGTCACGGTCTAAACGGCGAGACACATATTGACTTGGTAATTCTCCAAATCAGTACTTAGTGACAGTTCTGATAACTACTTTGAAGGAGAATTAGTCTTGAGTGCATATTGCACATGATCGGAGTGAAGCTGGAACTTTAGACCCCCCATTTAGGCCCGTGGGGCTCTTCTCACTTCCTAGGAGATGTGCGTTTTACACCATCACAACCACCGCCCCTGCAACTTGAATGGCAGGGTCTGTTCCTGCCAGTGGGTCCTGAGGAAAAGGCCGGAGTACTTGGAACAGCACAGGGGAGATGGGCCTAAGGTAGCGAGGCTTACACGGAGCACTTCTCTGGTTTTAGCTCTTGGCCATCATTTTAGAGACGGGGCTTACGTGGGCACCAGAAAGTGCACGGTGCACTCTTGTGTCACCTTTGCCCGGTTGTCTTCTGTTCTCGGGGTGCTCCGTGGAGGAACCACCAGGTACCATGAGTACTGAAGCCTCCAGGTTTCTGTGAAAGGTCAGCGTCCACTCTTAGCCCCACAGAGACCACAGAAATGCTAGTTTTTAGAAAATATTTTATTGAAGTATAGTTGATTTACAGTGTTGTGTTTAATTTCTGCTTGGCAGCAAAGCGACTCAGTTATACATATATATTCTTTTCCATTATGGTTTATCACAGGATACTGAATATAGTGCCCTGTGCTGTACAGTAGAACCTTGTTGTTTATCCTGTATATAGTAGTTCGCATCTGCTAATCCCAAACTCCCAATCCTTCCCTCCCCCACCCCTCCCCCTTGGCAACCACAAGTCTGTTCTCTATATCTGTGAGACTGTTTTTGATTCGTAGGTATGTTCATTTGTGTCGTAGTTTAGATTCCACATGTAAGTGATATCATATGGTATTTGTCTTTCTCTGTCTACTTACTTCACTTAGTATGATAATCTCTAGGTCCACCCATGTTTGCTGCAAATGGCATTATTTCATTCTTTTTAATGGTTGACTAATATTCTGTGTATATACATATGTATGTGTATGTATATATACACATGTGTATGTGTATATATACATATATGTATGTATGTACACCACATCTTCTTTATCCATTCATTTGTCGAGGGACATTTAGGTTGTTTCTATGTCTTGGCTATTGTAAATGGTGCTGCTATGAACATTTAATATAGCGTGTATCTTTTCGAATTATACTTTTGTCTGGGTATATGCCCAGGAGTGGGATTGCAGGATCATATGGTAACTCTGTTTTTAGTTTAAGGAACCTCCGTACTATTTTCCATAGTGGCTGCACTAATTTACATTCCCACCAACAGTGCAAGAGGGTTCCCTTTTCTCCACACCCTCTCCAGCATTTTTTGTTTCTAGATTTTTAAATGATGGCCATTCTGACTGGTGTGCGGTGGTACCTCATTGTTGTTTTGATTTGCATTTCTCTAATAATTGAAATGCTAGTTTTTTTGACCAGTGAGTGGCTCAGCATGAAGCCCTCCGGCCCCTCTGACTATTTCAGTAGAATTCTGGGTCAGCAGAAATGGGCCAGATGCTCTTGCCAATTGGTAGCAGGATTCCTTCCCTCTCCAAGCCTTTATGAATGGCAACCAACTGTGCAGGTCTCCAAGACAGGGGGACCCTGGCTGTGCGGATGAGTGCAGAGGCTGGCCAGGCAGATAGGATTGTAAGGAAATGCAGGCCAAGTGATAAGTGTTCTAGCAGTTATCATCGAAACAGAATGGGAAGGAGCATTCCCTGCTGTACATTGAGCCCCTCAGAACAGGGTTGTCCCCATTTCAAGAAGGAGTGTATTTCAGAATTTTATTATATATATATATTTTTAAATTGAAATAGGATTGATGGTTTTCAGCATTTTAGATGAGTACTCTGGATAAAAATAGGGCCTTATTTTTGTTAGTATGTTCGGAAATTCCAAGCTCTAATGAGGAACCCTGAGGCTGAATTATGTATAGGCACCACCTTGCGTGCTTGGCAGTTTTACCTACCAGTGCACAAGTAGTCATGAGCTCCCAGTATTCCCAGTGTTTCCCGCTTACAAACCAGTGGTTTTCACCATCTTCTAATCCAGACCCCCTCCTTTTTCAGCAAGGACAGTCTGTATTGCAGTGATGAAGGCTGAAGCCCCAAGCTCTTGATTTAACGCAGTGAACTGGCTGTATCTGTAGTAAATGGGTGTGTATGTTTGTATGCAAGGGCCAAGTCTTGCGTAGATATGCAGATTAAGGTGTTCCCTATTTTATATATGGATTTAAATATGAAGATTTTGGCATATGCCCTATTTTAAATACAATCGGCTGGCACTATCAATATATAAGGACAAGTTGCCTGATTAAAAATAGAAATAAGCATTTTGTTTCTTGTTGTCCAATCAAGCAAATGGTCCATATGCTGTGAAGTACTCATGGTTTGGACTAAGATGTGTGGGTTCATGCTGGGGCAAACCAGTCCTTAGCTATCTAAACATAGCTTTAAGTTTAGGGAGAAGTGATTAATTGTCTCTGGTTTTATTTTTAAAACAGACACAGCATGGACCATTTTTTTCCAATAACCTCTTAGTGTGTCTCTTAGAGCCCAGAGGTTTTCTTCGTTGCTCCTAAGCTCAAGAATGAAGTAAAATACAGTGAGATTCTGGGATAATGGAGGCTGAGGCTAAGCTTGTTTATCTCTGCTGGATCTGTAATAAAAGGGTTTCCTAGGCAAATGAATGGTGTAAATAAGATCTTAGGAGATGTTTGACACCTGCATAGGGGAAGCGAGGATCTCCAAACACCTCAGGAACAGCCATTTTAATTGAAACCATTGTGTTAATTACAAGTATCTCTCTGTTTTTTGAAGTAGGGTCTCTAAGTTACTTTCAAACTTCGATGGTGGGAGAGTGGGGAGAAGTCACTTTGGGTTTAAAAGTGATAAATCTGTGTTTCTTTAAAATATTGTATAATTCAACTCCTAGTCCCTCCAATTAGTCAAATTTATAGAAGGCATTTCTGTAATTGACCATAGCAACATGAGCAACTAATGGCAGTTCCGCTGTTAGGGCAGGATATTTGTTTTCCTTCTTGAAGTCCCAGCAGCTGTTGTATCCTCAGAGTTTTCAGAAGGGAAAAGCAACCCGAAAAATTGAGATGTGTTTTTCATGTGAGAGGAATGCAAGCTGATCACTAAGAAAGGGAAATGACTGCATTGGCGCAGTTATTAATTTCAGAAATGTCTTTGAATCTGTGCTATATGCCGGAGTGTTACGCCAATGTTTTGTGGCTTCCTGGGGTGACACTTAAGAAATGTAAGATTTAGATCCTGTATTTTGCCAAATATGAATTGCCTCAGTATTAAGTGTTTTTCTTAAAAATTGGTTGTAAAGGAATTTTTCACCATTTTCAAGTTACTTGATGTGTGATCAAACCTTAAATTTTCATAATAGTGTATATTTAGTAGTGTACGCTCTTGTGGAAGAAAGCAGAACCCCAACTGCAGACAGCTTCCAAGGGACCATTAAAATGTCCTTAAAGTATTTCACTTGTATAGTCATTCTTGGAAATGAAGGACAATTTTGATCCTTAATTTAAAAAAGGAAGAATAGGGCTTCCCTGGTGGCGCAGTGGTTGAGAATCCGCTGCTAATGCAGGGGACACGGGTTTGATCCCTGGTCCGGGAAGATCCCACATGCTGCAGAGCAACTAAGCCCGTGCACCACACTACTGAGCCCACGTGCCACAACTACTGAAGCCTGCGCGCCTAGAGTCTGTGCTTTGCAATAAGCCCGCGCGCCTAGTGCCCGTATGTTGCCACCGCAGTGAGTAGCCCCTGCTTACCACAACTAGAGAAAGCCCCCACACAGCAACGAAGACCCAATGCAGCCAAAAATGAATGAATGAATGAATTTATGTTAAAAAAAAAAAAGGAGTTACTCCCTCTTAATTGGAGGGAATATTAAAAAGAAAAAAAAAGGAAGAATAGGTACTTCCTTGGCCATCCAGTGGTTAGGACTCCAAGCTTCCACTGCAGGGGGCACGGGTTCGATTCCTGGTGGGGGAACAGATCCCACATGCTGTGTGGCACAGCCAGAATAAAAAAACAAAACAAAACAAAACAAAACCCCAGGAAGAATAGCAGCTAAATGTAAAAGGTTGGAGATTTCTTCAAATACCACATCACTGCAGTACGTTTTCTTGGTTGTATTGAATTCTGTCCACTGAAGTAGTCGACTTTTGTGCTTTTGTTCTTTTCTAAACAATTTATTGTAACCTTGACCAGGCCTTTCTCATCTCCTTTCTCTTCTCTTCCTTTCCTAATATTTGTTTTGTTTAATCAGTCAATATCGATAAATTTTTTTGCATTTAAAAAAAACAACCAAGAGGGACTTCCCTGGTGGTCCAGTGGCTGGGCCTTCAGCGCTCCCAATGCAGGGGGCCCAGGTCCAATACATGGTCGGGAACTAGTTCCCGCATGCCATAACCAAAGATCCCGCATGCTGCAACCAAGACTCGGTGCAGCCATATAAATAAACATTAAAACAACAACAACAGCAACAAGAGGCTAACGTGATTTCATTAGCCCTCTAATTGCTTTATTAATGGTCCGATCAAGAGCAAGGGTGCTGGTGACCGGTTCTTCAACCATATGTCTTTAATTTTTAAAGATCTGGCAGGGCCTGAAACTTTGAGAAGTCATGTCATTTTCTTCCAAGATTTTAAAAATTTAACTGTAATATAAACCCTACGTACTTAAGATTATTTAATCCATATTCAGTAAGATTCCTACAATCCTAGTGATCATCATTATTTTAGTTACAATAGATAGTATGTACTGAGCACTCACTATGGGTCTTTTTGGAAAGCATTATGTAGAGTAACCCATTTTATATAAACAGAAAATAAAAAGACACGATGGAAGGAGAAGGGAATGAGGAATTCTGAAAGCAAAAGGCTTATGCCAGTGAATGGGCTATATGCCAGTAGGCTTTCCAGGTAGCATTTATCTGAGAAAAAGAAACCTGACAGTTCTTCAGGCAGGACACTTTCTTGTTGTTACTAAACCTGGAAATAATTTGTTATATAGGTTTTTTACGTAAAAGACATCAAACAGTGTAATAATCAGTGTCATCAATATGATGTCATTTATTGTACTGATCTCCCATAAAAACCCCAAGAAACAACATTTGAGAAATTCAGTCTGGCTTTCAGATCCATGGTATTATCTTCAGTCTAAAGAATTCACCTCTTTTATCTTTCTGGGTAACTGCTTCCTTTTTGTGTATGAATTCATATCTCTTGGTCTCTGAGTCAGAGCTCTCCTGTAACAACCCCATGATAGCAGCAAGTACAGCCACCTGCAATGTCCAGAAAACCAGAAAGAGTTACGTACCAGTGGAAGTGAGAGCCTGTGGGCTGAAGCCACTTTAGATCTAGGGATTGAAACCATTTTGGGGAGCTGGACAGCATCTTTGATTCTTCAGGCATTTTTCTTCTCCCTGTCCTAACTCTGCTCTCAGGACTTTGTACCTGGCACTCAGAATTGTCAGAGTGTCATTTGGCCTCCAGAGATTGCTGTTTATGGTAGGTTACATATTTTCCAATTGAAAAGATGATATAGCAGTAATAATAATGAGTAACTTTTATATCCTTTGCACATCACAGCCCAATCCCTATTCACATGTACACGTTTTTATGTGGCTTAAATGATAGTACTTGGTGTATCTACTATTTTTCCAGTTTGATTGAGATATAGTTGGCATAATGATGTGATTTACATATACCATGAAGTGATTATCACAAGTTTAGTTGAACATTCATCATCTTGTATAGATAGAAAATTTAAAAAATAGAAAAATTTTTTTCTTGTGATGAGAACTCTTAGGATTTCCTCTTTTAACAACTTTCATGTATAGCATACAGCAGTGTTAATTCTATTGATCATGCTGTACATTACATCCCTAGTACTTATTTATCTTATAACTGGACATTTGTACCTTTTGACCACCTTCATCCAGTTTCTCCTGTATCTGCTATTTTTAACATAACATGAAAAATGCTTCTGTAGTTCTATAGAATTCAAATTTTCTAATAACTGTATGGTAGTCCCGGAAGTTGATGTACCAGAATCTATTTTACGTACCCCATACGGCTGTTTAGTTATTTCTGGTGGTTTGTAGATGTGTGTGTTGGGTTTTACATTTAGCACAACGATGATCATCTTCATCCCTATGTGTTTGGCTTCTGTTGAAGAACTTCCTTAAGTTAAATTTTATGTAAATCTGTTTTTTTTTTTTTTTTTTTTTTTTTTTTTTTTTTCTAAATTTTTTTTTTTTTTTTTTTTTTTTTTTTTTTTTTTAATTTCAGAAAGCTTAAAGAAAAAAAGGGAAACGTTCCCCTGGTGTCTCAAGCGTGCTGGCGGCACACTCCAGGCTCCTCTGTTCGGGTGTGCAGGGAAGAGAGAGGAGAGGAAATCTGAGGTTTAACCCAGGGACTTGGTCAGCTCTAAGAGTTCAATTGTTTTTCCAGCATTTCCCAGATGCACCCTGTCTCAGCTCTTGCCAGGAACCTACATGTACTTTGGTCCCTAAAAACCTAGTTCAGCAATAATCCCAGAAACAGCTCAAATGTTGGTTGGTGGGAGGGGGGATTAAACCTGAAGGTGAGTGTGAATTAGCTGCTTGCAGGGCAATGCCTTTTTCTCTGGTTCTTCTGCCCTTTGATTGGAGGAGGGTTTCCCACATGTCTGTGTGTCCCACTTAAGACAAAACAAAGGGGAAAACCCCAAACAAAACCCTTCCTAAAAACATTTGTCATCTAAACAGAACTTCCTAGAAAGTGGTGTCATTTTTTTCTCAAAAGGAGGGGCTTGTAATAACCCTCCTTCTCACTCCTCTCCCAGTTTTTGACAATGAGAAGATTTTATGACTATTAGTAGTGAAATGGCTTAATTCAGCTTCTTATTCTTTATGGAAAATAACTTTGCTATGCCTAGTGTCTGTCTCTGGTCAAAGGGCGTTTCCTCTGTCATTGACTTCCACGGTTTGTCTGCTTTCAGCTTTGTGATCGGGAGGGTACAGTCTCGCCTTTTAAATTGTCCGCTTCATCTTTTATCTTTCAACAGGTCCTGGAAAGAAATCGTCCAACGGCTTCTTTCCAGTGTCAGTTTTTGAAAGATCCGTGGCTTGCTTTATTTTGACAGGTGGCTGGTGAAAGAGGTGCTTACAGGGTGGGGTAAAGGAGGAGGGGCATCTCAGTGCAGAGAGAGGAGAGATGTTAGCTGCTGCTTCTGGGGCTTTCTGACACAGGGCGAGTGATTATTGTGCTCTTTCTCCTCAATGGGACCTTGAGAGAGGAGTTTGCCGACAAGGCCTCCAGTTGGAAGACAGCTGTACCCTTTTTAGGACCATTTCGGGGTCTTTGCCTTTTACTGGGAGCAGAATTAGAATCTGGAGCGGATGCAACTGTGTAGATTCATTTCCGGTGATGGTGAACAGTAGTGATAAGTCATTCAAAAGCTAGGTGTCTTTATTTGGGGGAGCTGTAGCTTGGATCAGCCCCAGAGGCCAGGCCAGCATGGTATCTCCGATGGTCTCAGCGACCCTGGTGTTCAGGGATATCTTCCAATAGTTCTGATTTGCTTTTAGCCATGCTTGCGTTAGTTTCTACCACTCCTGGGGATGGCAAATTGACTGTTGACTGCCTGCTGGATAAGTTAGTGCTTCTTTGTTATAACTGAAGCAACTCCCCAGGTCTTTTAACCTTTGGTTATTGGTAGCTTCCTGAGATTGTCACTTCTAGGGTTAATGGGCCTTTATGATGTCCTAAGAGTTAGAATACATATGTATCCTTTTCCATCTTCTCTCCCGTACCAGACTGCCCTCTCTCCCCATCCCATTCTACCGCTGACTTTTCATCATTCCAGTTTCTGTCTCCTGAGCCTTCAATTCAGTTTACGGCTTGTTTCATTTGCACAACCCAGCATTATACAAGAATATTCCAGGTGGTTGGAAGAGAGGTAGGAGAGTGTTTTCTGATTCCCATCCCCTCCCTAGGTTCGGGGGCAATTTTTTTTGGTGTTGTCGACTACAGTACATTTAACAGATTAAGCCCTGTTAATAATTAAGAACAAGATGTAAGGTTTAAACTGGTCTAAAGAATTAACCAGTAAAACAAGTGAAGCTAAGACAATACATAACTGGAAGGATTTGGGATCCAGGAGCCTCTTTTCCAGACCCTCTTTTTCTCGCTCAAGCCCAATCCTGGCTTCCAAGTGGCCTCTTGGGGAGGAAACTGAGGGATCAGTAACGGTGAAAGCAGGGAGCAGAAGTCGGTCCACATTGTCTTTTTGTACTAGAACACTGTGGTAACAAAGGCCTCTTGGAAAGAGGGCCATCTGCTGAGGCAGGGAAAGCTTTCTGTCTGCCATGAAGGGGGATGCTTCTTGGCATGGGGTTTTAAGAAATTCACTGTAAATTAGAAAGCCTTGATATTAAAGAAAGTGGCTCAGTGTCCTAAGTGAAGGCAGATGCTGGCAGTAACAGCAAATAATAATTAAAGTTTTTTTTAGGGGGGGATTTCGAGAAACTTGACAATATGCATAGCTCTTAATTCCTTTTGCTGTGACCTTTTCAGAAGTTCTAAGCTATTTCACTATGCCGTTTGATTAGAATATTTACATTCGACTTTAAGCTGATTGGTTTGGTTTGGTTCGGTTTGGTTTCTCCTGTAAGCAGACACAAGCTGTAACATAAGCACAGAAACATATCACTGGCAGGCAGGAGAGAGCCTTCCTTGGATGGCCTGTGAGTCAGGAAGCCTGGGTTCTGCTCCCTGCTCGGCCCCTGACCAGCGGGGTGATGGGCATTCAGTAAGTCATCATATCAGGGCCTGGTTCCTGGTGTTCATTAAAGGAGGGCGTTGCACTAGATTATCACTAAGATCCTTTCCAGCTCTGATGTTCTGTATTTCACTGCAAATGTGTTGAGAGCTGATGAGATGATCTGGAAAGATGAGAGGAATATAAGGAAAGCCCTTTCCTCATTGCATATGTATTCTCGAATACAATAAAACCTTGAAATGAGCAGTTCTGGGTAACTGAGCTTTCTGAATGGTTTTTGTCTCCTTCCTCGCTGTCAGCTGTCATTCTGTATCGCTGTCAGCATGCCGGCTTTTAGCAACTCCTGTCCCCCCTTCTTGGCTGCTTCCCTTGTGTTCTTAGAAACCGTAGCATTAGGCTCATCAGAACTCTGTGCCAAGTAAGTGGAGAGAAGCTGTTGGGAGGGCCTCTCCTATGACCCCAGCCCGTGGATTTTGGTTGATCAGAGCTTTTTGGGGCTTATTTTTAGGTTCCAGATAGGCCATGTGTCACTCTCTCCCTGTTTGTCTCAGGCTAGACATTAGTGTCGTTAATAAGCACATTTCTTCTCTAAGCTAATTAGTCACAGTAGGTGGATGAGAGGAGGCGCGGAGGCACTGAGACCAGGAAGGGGCCGGGGACTCAGGGTGTATCCCAAGGTGTAGCCAGATGGCTAGACATGCATCAGAAGATGCCTCGTTTTGTAAAGGATCAGAGAAGTGGTTGGGAGTGAAGAGCTAGGCTAAGGAGCTGTGGCTTGGACTCGAAAGAGAAACCCGGCCCAGGCGGGCCTCTCTGCTTGAAGTAGGGTGCTGCCCCGGCCAGTGTGTGTATGTTTAGGATTCGCTTGTCTGCTTGGTGCCCGGAATGTTGCACTCGAGCTTCTGAAAAGCTACAGACACGCTGCTTGCTCCCTGTGACTCAGGACATAGTCCCAGAGTGGGAACTTCAATCAAGCCAACCCTGCAGAAAGTTCATCAGCAAGACATTAACATCCCGATATGCTTCCTTTTTCTGAATTTTCTTTCAGTGGCTCCTGCATGAGACAGAAGTGAAATGATTCATCATTACGTTCAGAATAGTCTCTCTGGCCATGAGGCCAATAGCAGTACATAACCCACGATCCAGGCGGATAACCCACAATCCAGGCGGATAAACCTTGCCAAGTAAAAGAAGCCAGACTACTCATTCGCCAAGAACAGCAGGACTGTCAGGTCCCCTCCCCACCAACCGTGGCACACGTGTTCTTCCTTCTGCCTAAACTTGCCCCCTACCTACTTCTGCCCATTGAATATTCTGCGTCTCTCGCAAACCTTTGCATTCATTTTCTCTGATACCCATGGTTGAACATCTCCCCTTCTTGCCCCTAGCATTTTGCTAGGAAGGAATAGATGGACGAATGAATGGACATTAGAATTAGAATGAACTATTCATTCACTTATTCTGTAAGCATTTATACAACATCTTCTATGTGCCCAACTAAGTGGCAGTTACTAGAGATATAAAAAGACAGATCGTGTCTCAGTCCTCAAGGAAATAATCCTCATCTCCTATGAAAATTGGCTATTGGTTTTATTACCTCTCCAGGTTTGGAAGCTCCTTGAAGTCAGGCATCCTGATGTCTTGCTCAGCTCTATAATCCCCCATCATGCCTCTCAACACAGTACAGGAGCTCCATAAGTGTTTATTCGCTTGATTTGAAAAACACCCAACTTTTGCCCATGAAAAGAAAAAGGGCATACATTCCCAAAAGCCCTTTCCAAAGTGTCGTTGTTGGCGTGGTGCTTTGATCTAACAACAGCAGGCGTGTTAGTCTTTGAAGCACACACTTCCCTCAGCATCAAGTGGACTAAAAACACAGAGGGTTAAGACCAGTCACTGCCAGCCAGGTACAGGAAGGGTCTTCTTTTTACTGTGAAGCCTCCAAAATAAGGACTTCTGCCCATTTGTACTTCTGGATAAGTGCACGTTCCAGCCTGCCACCTATCTTGTTATGCCCAGAGTTGATAGAGTGCTTTAGCTACAAATATGTGCATCTACTGAAAAGCTTTGATGCCATCTACTCAGCTGTAGGAAGGCCTAGCAGAAGAATTGTTTCAGGAAGAATGAGGCTTTTAGACCACACAGTGGTGTTGGAGAAAACAACTTCTAATTATCTAGTTCTTGAGTCTAGTGTGAAAATAATATAGCTAGGGATAATTTATTATGCTGAATGTAAATGGGTGTTCAGAGTTAGAAATTGAAGAACTTACTGGAGGAATTCAAGTATTTAAGACCTTTGATTCAAGCATCAGCACTGCACTGAGAGTTAGGAAAATGAAGGGCTGCAACCTCACAGGTCCTACATATCATGTGATTAATTATCAACAAACCTTTCAAAGTATGATGATAAAATTAAATCCAGCTCTCATTTATAGGAAACCCTGCCTCTAGTACAAATTATAGACTTACGAGGTTTATCTAGCAAGCCCTGTCCTTTAAGTGCTATATAATTATTCCTAAACCTTTCAGGAAAGAATTTGAGAAATAATATTTTAAACCCATAAGCTATAGTTCACTAACAAGTTGGAAATCTCATTTAGTCTTCTGTGCTTGCTTGCTGGCTGGCTGGCTTATTTATTTATTTAATGTTCAAAAATTAACCTTTACTCCCCAGAAATGCTTCCAATTCTCTGCTGTTTCTACTCTGCCAGACAACTATAAATAACAAGGAATTAATATCACTACAAAATGCTTCAGGACAGTTATTCGCAGCATGTAATTGAAACCCACTGCTGTTTTCATGCCGCATGACTACAATAACAGAAAATACGGGGAGACCAAAGGAGAGACTCTCAGCTCACCCCAAGGATAACCGGACGCCTTCTCCCATAAAGCCACTTTGCCCTCGTGAACTGAGGCTGGTGTGTTATGGCCAAGTAAGATTTAGTGGACATCTGTGAAAACAGGCTCCTGTCAGGACACAGCTGATCAGAAGTCACAGTGAAGATCTGAATGCGGCCCATTGGCCCATAGCACAGGTATCCTCCTTCATGGGCTGCAGATCCCAACATCTGCTACCACCAGTGGGCTGGGTTGCATGATGGACCCGTCAGAGGGAGGGACTGAAGGCTTCTGGCTGCTGTCCCCCTCAAGTCTTCCCACAGAATCTGGTCTCTAATGGCCATAATTAGCTTGGGGTCCAGAAGCACTGGGTGTGAGTTTTTTTCTAAAATCAAATTCTAAAATCAAATTCTGCATAAAAGGAGCTCTCATCTCAAAAACATAAACTAAACGGACTAGAAACTGGAGGCGGGGGGTGGGGGGAGTCCTTTGTACTCAGAGAATAGGTACTTTTACTTTAAGTGTGCCAGAGTGAATTAGGACTATTAATGCTTTCACAACTCTGCTAGTTATTGAGCCGGTCCTTAAAACAAGGGAGGCAAGGGGGGATCTGAATAGACAGATCTCTGACTTAACAGCCACTTCTCAGGTTGTTCTTTAGGCTCTGAGCATGTGCACCTGCCTCTCATTTCCATTCACGTCATTAAGAGCTGCATATCATGTGTAATACAGGACCATCAGCGTTCTTTATTGCTGTTCTTTGAAAGGGAATAAAATCATGTCCCTTTCATTCTCCCTGAAACACGACGTGTTAGAATTAAGGGCCCTGGTGCTTTGCCCAATTACTTTTCCAGATAAAGTTTCTTGATTAATGTGCCTAGAAGTAATTTTAATTTAAACAAGCAAATATGTATTCTTTGTTTAAACGTTTTCCAATTCCATTTGTGTCCCTGGTAGAGTCCTCTGAAGGAACTGCTTAGATTTAAAAACAAAACGAAACCAAACCAAACCAAACAAAAAAAACCCCAAAGAACAGAAGTACCTCCCCAAATCAAGTAAAATGGACGCCGGTGCCCTTAATGCTATTTCACAGCCACAAGGCCCCTGTATCAAAAAGCTGCTGCATAAAGAACTAGCACCAGTACCCTCAGCAAAGCTGAAACCCCAGTCCTATCCCTCTGCCAAACTACTATTATCAGTATTTTAGGAATGTCCCTTAATTTTAGCATTAGCTTAATAGCACATACACATAGATAAGCCATCCACAAATCAAACATGAGTTTTGGCTCCCTTGCTTTTTGGGATGTAGGTGGGAACAGCAAAAGGAGCTCAGCAGTTAGATGACCTGTATTGTAACTGGTACAGAGGGCCTATTCTGGGATAAGCTTCAGGGAATCTTATCGATATATCAACTTCACAAGCATCTTGGAAGAGGATTTATTTCTTCATTTTTCTGATCAGAAACTGAGCCTCAGGTTTTCTGCCTGTAAAACAGGATACTACCTTCGACAAAAGAAAGTAATATATGGGAAGATGCTTCAAGAGCCGTATGAACCGTGTGAGGTGCCATTATTAAGACAGTTACTTCTGAAAAAAAAAAAAAAAAAAAAAAAGACAGTTACTTCTGTTCTGGTTATACATAGGTACTTTCAAGTAAAAATCAAAACTAATGAGCCCAATCTTTTGACTGTTCCTGATGTTTAACAACAGAATTTTTTAGTGTTTCTGACGTTTCTTCGAAGACCACCTCGATTACAAACATTTTTAGACTCCTTTTCCCCAACCTGCCACCCCATAAAAATTGATTTGTAAACGCCACTGCAGGTCACCCTGTTTTCGAGCAATACTGCGTCCTTGAGCGAAATGCTCTACTTACAAAGTCAAAAAGGACACGTTCCTGTGAGGCAGAGGCTGTGTTGCCCCTAAATACATTTTCTTTCTTTACTCACAAGTTGGAAAGGTGCAGGGACTTGGTAAGGAAGTAATATTAGGCTCTTGGAGTCATCAATTACCTGTACTGAGATACATTTTGATATTTTTATGCAAACAGATGTGCATTCATTATGAGTCCTGGCTTAGGGTTCTCTGGCCCTGATCTGAGTCCCCTCTTGAGTTCAAAAGGGCTGCTGAGGGGATCCTGAAGGGCAGTGCCTCCCAGCAGGGTCTTATAGACTAGAGAGGGCAGGCCCTAGTTTTCAAGCTGGGTCCAGATACTCTTCCTGTTCTGTGGGGAGTGGGCGGTAGGTCAGAAAGGGGAATGCTGGCTAGTAAGAGATTTGCTGGGGGGGAGGGGGTCAGGGCTGTATGCATGTGCCTGAGATGTGACATCTGTGCTGGTAGCTTCTTAGGGTTCCTGGTTACTCTGAAGGTCCTTGCTGACACCCTTGGGGAGTGATGTCTGACCCGGGACCTTTCGAGGTTCCTGCTTGTACATGTAGCGCAACGTCTGAAGCCTTCTGAAGCCTTCCGGAAACGCTTTACATGTGCCAAAGACAAGGCCCCGAGTCTGCTTTTGGCCTGGGCTCTCCCTCCTACTCAGGTAATTGTGCATCCTTATGTAACCTTTCAAACTGAAGACTGAGACATTTATAGCAACCCTAAAGTTCCTCTCATCTCTTCTCACTTTCCCCTTTCAAAGTTTGAGCTTTGAGGTCCGGGGTGTGTGTGTGTGGGTTTTTAGAAATGAGTTTAATTCACTGCAGATTTAACAACATCGTATGTATGGCCCTGCTCCCAGCTTCAGCTGAAGGACATGGCTTTGTTTGACAGAGATCCTTGAGACTTATTAACTTTTAAAAAACAGTTAGCATGATTCCTTCCAGGAAAAAAGAAAAAGATTGTATGGCTCCTTTTCATAAAGGAGTCAAAGTTGTCACAATTAGTTAGGGCTTTTTTATTTTGTGCATGGCCATTTGCTCTGGGTAGTGGGTTCCTATGGACACATTAAAGTGCAATTCTTTGTGCACTTTTAGTTCTCTGAAGAAACTTTTCACGTTGCATTTTCACAATAATAAGCATAAATGTTTTTGAAAGGGCTTTTTAACTTTAAGAGCAACTCGTAATATTTTTAATGGACTTTATTTTTTAGAGCACTTTTAGGTTCACAGCAAATTTGAGCAGAAAGTACAAAGAGTTCCCATGTACCTTACGCCTCCCCACATGCACAGCCTCCCCTGCTATAAACATCCTGCACCAGAGTGGTGCATCTGTTACAATCTGAGCCTACAGAGTTACATCAGTGACCCTACGTTATCACCCAGAGTCCACCCTTTACATTAGGATTCTCTCTTAGTGTGGCACATTCTGTGGGTTTTTGACAAATGTATAATGACATGGATCCACCATTGATACATTACAGTATCACACAGAATAGTGTCACTGCCCTAAAAGTCCTCTGTGCTCTGCCTATTCATCCTTCCCTCTCTCCCTGCCCCCAACCCCTGGCCACCACTGATCTTTCTACTGTTTCCATAGTTTTGCCTTTTCCAGAATGTCCTATAGTTGGCATCAGACAGTATGAAGCCTTTTCAGATTGGCTTCTTTCAGTTAGTAACATGCATTTAAGCTTCCTTCATGTCTGTTCATGGCTTGATAGCTCATTTCTTTTTAGCACTGAGTAATATTTTATTGTCTGGATGTACCACAGTTTATTTATCCATTCACCTACTGAAGGATATATTGGCTGCTTCCAGATTTTGGTAATTATGAATAAATCTATAAAGATCTGTGTGCAGGTATTTGAGTGGATATACTTTTCAGCTTCTTTGGATAAATGAGTATGTTTAGTTCTGTAAGGAACTTCCAAACTGCCTTCCAGAGTGGCTATACCATTTTGCATTCCCCCCAGCAATGAATGAGAGTTCCTGTTGTTCCACAGCCTCACCAGCATTTGGCATTGTCAGTGTTTTGGATTTTAACCATTCTAATAGGTGTGTAGTGGTATCTCATTATTGTTTTAATGTTCAATTCTCTTGTTAGTGATGATGTGGAACATTTTTTCAAATGCTTTTTTTGCCATCTGTGTATCTTTGGTGAGATGTGTCTACTCAGGTCTTTGCCTCACGTTTTTAATCAGGTTGTTCATTTTCTTACTAATATTTTTTCATCCTATGACAGATGTTCATTTGTTCTCTTCTAACTGGCAGCTAGACATTTTAATTTTGGTTACATATCTCACCTAAGATATGTAGGGTTTAAGGCAGATCATGCTTGGTATATGTTACCCCGGGCTTGCTGAAGGATTCACTTTTATTAACATGACTCTGGTGAAAGAGCAGGTAAAAGTTAGTGATCAATTAAGTGTGCAGCTGCCAATTAATCTATTGAATGTATAAACCATATCAGAAAATCCAGTTAGTTCTGCTATAACACAACGTATTCATTCCTAAAAGCCACTCTGCTATGTAAAATCATGCAGTAAAACCACAGGGCTTACTGGGAATATTGGGGTTAGGGTCCAACAATTTAAAAAAAAAAAAAAAAAAACTTCACCAGTGGCACATTTTAAAAGCAGGAAACCTAAGAAAAACAATAGTCTACTTTTCAATATGCTAAAATGGTTAAGAAATATATAAAAACTACAATAAATACGACACTTTACCTTAAATAACACCTGAAGTTTGCTTGTGGACACGGAGGTGGGGGGTGGTCAGAAGGGTCGCAGACTGTGAGTCCTGGTGAAGTGGTAGAAGGATGTTATCTGAAGTCAGATGGGAAATTAATAAATGTGAATGGGTGTGACTCAACACAGTGAACTGACAGAGCTGGTGGATGTTTGTGTGTTTATGTGTGGATTCCTACTTGGTTTGTTTCAGCTGGTTGGAGTCCTGCTTTTACCTAGTGTTTCTTGAAGATGAAATCACCAGTGAGGGAACCACAAGTGAGCTGTGAAATTCACAATTATGCCCAAATTGCTTCCTAATTTATCAATGGCATTGGAAGAAATTTACATTTTCAAAACAAGCATTGTAGCTAGTAGACTATAGTTAATATCCTTTGTTGATTTCTTGAGTGGCGGTGTGTAGTAGCTGCTCACGTATGACCTCCTTTTTGTGTGCTGCCCAGAAGTGCTTCTCTTGAGGGTCCACTGACCAGGGCTCTCATCACCAGTCAGTCCCTCCACAAGGGGCCTCTTGTGCTGCCTGGGAGGGCCAGTTAGCATGGGAAGAGTGACTTCTGGTTTTATATTGGTGGGAGAATGCTGGGTTAAGACCTCTGGCTTACTCATAGTTGCCAGCGTGTGGATGAGGCATTGGCCAGCAATGAGTGGCAAGAAGGCTTCCCTGGAGCTGGTCTAACGAAGGCTGGCTGTGTATTTGAGCCCTCAAATGGACTGTCTTCCTAGAGTAATTAAAAGCATATTAGACTCTGGTCTTCTTTCCAGTCTCTGGCATGGATCGTAAGAGGACTGGATTCAGTTGTGTCTCTTTTTTCTGTGCACTTTTCCCCGGATGGATTAAAGAAACCATCTTTTACTAGGGAAACTTTCAATCATGTCAAAACCTCGTTTTCAAAGGGAAAACACCTTAGAGAGGAACTTATTTTCAAATATAGACATTCACATTGCATGTAAGTATATATACAAGTGCTCTAACAACAACAGCAAGATGCTGCCCTTCTGTTCTAGGGAACAAATACATTATTTTCACTTTGGAGGGAGGGATTCTTCAAAAAATACAGATGCTCTGCTCTATGTGTAGTATTTCCTATAATTCCCCTCACTAAACATGCTTTGGCTCTATTATTCTTGGAAACCTTTGGGTTTTTCTGTAGATTGGCTGAGACAGATAGATCCTTAGCCTTGAAACTTCTTGCTCTCTGGGAGCTACATCAAATTTATGGGGCTGCTGTGCTTGATTGGGAATGGGTCCTTGGAATTAGGAGCTGACATTGTAAAAAGGTTAAGGTTTTGTGACGAAAACTCGGAACTGTCCCATCTCCGGGTCAAAGCCATCTAGTTTTCCTGGAGCCCCATATTTCTCTGTTACTATTTCCTATTTAGGACCACTCTCTTCTCTATGGAAACTCCACTGTTTCAGCACTGATTTTCGTGTGTCACCTCCTTTCATTCTTGCAAAACATTGTAAAATTACTCTCCCCCTCCCCCATTTTCCACTTAAGGGAACTGAGACTTATCTAAGTCTCTTGCACAGGATCAAGCAGCATGCAGTTTGAACCCAAGACGTTCGTTCTTTTTTTAACTCTTATTTTTTTTCATTGTGGTAGATTTCACATAGAAAATCTACCATTTTAACCCTTTTCTTTATTTTTTTTGGCCGTACCGCATGGCTTGTGGGATCTTAGTTCGCCAAGCACGGATCAAACCTGTGCCCTCAGCAGTGAAAGCGTGGAGTTCTAACCACTGGACCACAAGGGAATTCCCTTTTAACCATTTTAAAGTGTACAGTTCAGTGGCATTTAGTACATTCCATAATATTGTGTAACAGTCAGCACTCTAATTCTAGAATATTTTCATGTCAAAAGTAAAATCCTGTACCTGTTAAGCCACCATTCTTCATCTGCTGCCCCCCCCCCAACCTCCCCGGCAATCATTAATCTGCTTTCTGTCTGTAAGCATCTTGCCTATTCTGGATATTTCATATAAATGGAATCATACAATATTGGACCTATTGTGCCTGGCTTCTTTTACTTAGCACGGTTTATCCCCATGGTTGCATCTATTGGCATTTTATTCTTTTTATGGCCGAATAATAGTCCATTGTATGGACATACCACATTTTTAGTCCATTCCTCATTTGATGGATGGCCTGTGGGTTGTTTCTACCTTTTGGCTATTTCAATAGTGCTACTACGAACATTCATGTATACGTTTTTGCCTGCAACACCTGTTTCAGTTTTCTTGAGTATATGCCCAGGAGTGGAGTTGCCGGGACATATGGTAATTCTGTGTTTCATTTTTTGAGGAGGTGCCAAACTGTTTTCCACGGTGGCTGCACTATTTCACACCGCCATCAGCAGGTGTGAGGTGAACGCAGGTCTTTCTGACACCAGAGGCTGTGCTCATTTTCTTAGGCCCTACCGTCTCCTAATAATTCCGTCTCCTAATAATTCCGCAAAGGCTCCAGCAGCCCCCTGCCAAGTCTCCCCTCCAGCCAACAACAGAAGCACGTTTCAGCATGTCTCGTGTTTCGAGGGGAAGTTGGTGGTAATATGACTTCGGCTTGGGGGAAAGAACAGGTGTTTGCAATTTGTCAGTGGCCATCTCCTCTTCCTCAGTGTCAGGTAGTGGTGAAGAGGGTAGGCTCTAGAACCAAATACTGTATGATTCCAATTCTAAGAAATATCCAGAATGGGCAAATCCATAGATAGTAGGGCCAGTGACTGCCTAGGACTTAGGCAGTGATAACTATGGTATGGAGTTTCTTTTTAGGGGTCATGAAAATGTTCTAATAGTGGCTGTGGTGATGGTGCACTAAATATACTAAAAACTATCGTGTGGTATACAGTTCTTTTTTTTTTTTGGCCACGCCGCGTGGCTTGTAGGATCTTAGTTCCCCAACCAGGGATTGAACCCAGGCCCCTGGCAGTGAGAGTGCAGAGTCCTAACCACTGGACAGCCGGGGAAGTCCCTGTGTGGTGTACTTTAAATGGGTGAATATTGTATGTCACTAAAGCGTTAAAAATCAATGTCGGCTCTAGAGTCTTACTGCCGCTTATTAGCTCTGACCTTGGACAAGTTCCTTAGTGACTTCTGCTCCAGGGTTCATATGTATAAAAGATGGTAAAATAATAGGTTATACCTACCTCATAGAGTTGTGAAGATCAAAGGGGCTAATATAGATAATATAGTGCTTGGCATGGTGTCTGACACCTAACCAGTGGTCATTGCATGCTGGTAACTATTAATATTAGCATCATAAAATAGTTTTTGAAGATCCAACTGATAGATGGTGTTCATGATGGGACAGGGAAGACAGGAAGTAGGTGGAATTCCTCTTACAATTTGAATTCTTAGTTCAACCCTGCTGCCGAGGGCAGTGAGCGATACAGGACAGCATAATGAGGCAATAATTCGGATAGTAATGGGAGATGAGGTCATGTGGCAGGGGGCGTTGGGTAGAGACCTAAGGGCTAGGAAAAGAATATTGGTGCTGATGTGGGAGAGGAAATTGTATTAAAAAGGCTGCTCTGCCCTTCACTGACAACAGATGTTGGGAGGTCTTGGGCTCTGGGCTCCAGGGTCTCTGACCCCCTTGAAATTCTCTCCGGTTTCTTTGGAGGTCATGATCCCACCGTTGGAGGAGTCCTGGTGTAGATTAGCTCCCTTGGATATGTTTTCCTCTCTCTTTGCCTAATGTCTCCCATACCCAGGAACTTGGAGGTAGGTGCCCATGCTAGCAAAGGAACCAGCAGCTTTTCTAGAGCAACGGAGGAAAAAGCTGGGATGGGATGGAAGGCAGGATCCTAAAAGACAGGGATCTGTGAGTGAAAAGAAAGCAGAACAAAACGCCGAGCTGCTGCGCTGGTCCAGTTGCTCTCAGGCTGAAGGCCCTCCAGAGAGAGTCAAGCCCTTGCCTGTGTTCCAACTTGCAGGCTCCAGGCATGGGACGATGTCCCACTTGAGGGGCACACAAGAGCAAAGACAGCCTCCCTCCCCCCAGTATTTGAGGAGACAGACTCAAAGCAAACACATAAAGGGACTGAGGATCATGTCCAGAGAACATGCTCTCGAGTTCAATGGGCAGGCTGTAAACCGAGTGTGTAAAGTGCCTAGTGAGGCAATATGGTTAAAAGTTTAGGTTCACAGAGTGCTTTCCTGCCGTCTCTGCACCTCCTTTCCATAAGCCGGTGTCCTGCATGGACTCATCGTGTTTTACGGCCGGGAACACCCTGGGCTATCAACCCGCTGAGTGATTTGTCACCGAGAGACTGTTCAGCGCTGGTGTCTGCTTCTGTGAGGGTATCTGTGCTGGATTCCATCATGGGGGTAGGGATGCCTCTGCCAGCTGAAGCCGCACACGCACGCTCTGTGGCCGAGCGCATGCTTGGGCCATCGTGGCAGATACGGGGATATCCTTGCCAGGAGGCTGGCAAGTGTGAAATGCCATTGGCAAGGACTGGGGCCCGGAGCATGCAGCCCTGTTGCCTGGGGCAGGGGAGGGGGTGGTCGTGGGCAGCAGGAAGGGGCCTGGGCTCTGATGTGCAGCTTCTCCCTACCTGCTCGCCCACCCCTCTCCAGCCTGCTGTCTGCCCATCAGCTGTGGGACTGCCAGCCTGAGCACGTGGGCTGCTCCTTGGCTTCGAGCCAGTGGCGAGCTGGGAACCTGTGACTTTGAGACTTGGCCCTTTTCAGTTCTCTTTGTTCAGAAAAAAGTTTCAGCCTGGCTCTCTTCAGTGGCTGCCGAGGATTAGGAGAACCCCGGGGAGACTTGGCTATAGGACAGCTCTCAAAGCTGTGCTGGGAAATTTGAAGAGGGGCCATTTCTCTCTGTCTTATTTCAAGTGACATTCTTCTCTCCTTTCCTAAACGGGTTTTTACTGTTGCAAACCCTACAGCATAATCCCCTCGTGTACTTTTGTGATCCCGCAGCTATGGAGGGGATTAGACCAGTATCTGGACCAGTAAAATATGGTAAGGACCGTTGAAATGGACAATAAGAAGGAAAGTTCAAATCTAGGCGCTTGTTTTTAATGGTTGGACCAGTTAGAGCCTGTGCTTGTTTTCCTGGGTTAGCATTTCTCATTCTTTAAAAAAAAAAAAAAAAGTCTGCTTTTCACTGCCTTGGAGGGAAAAAGAAAGAAGGGAGGCTTTGCTCCCCTGAACAGAACTTGAGAACCGGACTGCTAAACGGCCAAAGGCTATGGTATTCCCAAGTACAAGTGGGCCATTTTCCAGAATGTGTAACTGCTTGTACTTTCCCCAGTTTAATATTGTTAAGAAATGGAAATTGCCTCGGTTGTAAAGTGGTTTCGTATTAAACTTTCTTTTATTAGTGTCAATGGCTTTTAGCTTTTAAAAAATGCTATTTATTCCATGACTATGAATAAATTGTTTTCTGAGAATCTGATTATTAAAAGAGACAGATTTTTTCCATTTTCTGTACACTGCCCTTTGGTATAAATATACGATAAGTGCCTCTATCTGTCTTGTTACCATGTTTCTTTTGGTATCTTGGGGAGAACTTAACTGTGAGTTGCTTCTATTAGAATTATTTCCTGGAGGACACATTAACAAATCAAAAAGCTGTAGATGACTACATATACACATACCGGGGTGCTTGGTTCGGTTTCTGTAATCCCACAATATACAAATGTTGGCAGAATTTCCAGGATCCTATTAATCCTGTGAGCTACTTTGTCATGCATGCTAGCTGATATTTACAAATGGAGGTCTGAAATGGTCCGAAACTTTGAAGATGCTTTATTATGCAGTATGTGAAAGTGGAAGTGTTTGTATTTCTTGTTTTAGACTATACTGGCCAACTGGGCAGCAAAAAAATACACAGTCTCCTAATAGGCTGCAACGATCTCATAACAAACCTGAAGGTTCCTGGGGAGTTTTCACAGCCTAAACCAACAAGGTTTTGTCAAAGGTTTTGCCAAGGTCTTAAACCCTATGGATGGGTTTTCAATATCTGCTGTGAAATGTTGGTCCATTTCTATGTCATCCACATACCTGCTGAATGACTTTCTTAGTTTCTGTATTGTGAGCTCAGATGGAATATGATAGCCCTGCTACAAGGAGCTCCTGGTTCTTTAAGGGCTCTGCTTGATTAATGGGAGAGGATTTGAGCATAATTAGGAATCACATTGCTGTTTGAAGACTGGAAGTGGAAGCCCAAGAAGGGTCACTGATTTGTTCTCAAGGTCATAGAGTCAGACCGAGTCAGCCTCGCTTCCTCTCAACATGTGTAACAGACTGGATATAGGTTGCTTTTGCCCTTTCCCCCACTCTCCCTATTGGATACCTTTTAAAGGTTTCTATAATCAAAGAAGGTCCCGGCTCACCCTGGTCGTGCTCTTTGTGACATCGTACATCTCTCTTTTCTTTCCTCCACCCACCTTCCACTGGTTGTCTGTTTCTCCCACTGGCCTCCTCCCTTCCTGTGTCTTTCATTTTATTGTTGTTGTTGCCCTTCTGCAGAAAGTCTCTTGGGTAGTGTTCATGTGTTTTAGAATAGCAGACGATATTCCAGGCACAAGTGAGTTACCCTTTGGTTTGTATAAAGAGTAGGCCTTTCTTTTTCCTTTGGTTGCTGTGGGGGGAGTGTTGGTTTTGGTCTCTCAGGGACTGGAGTATTTCCCCCCCCTCCAACTCTATAAGGCATGCTACGAAACTTACCGTGTTAAAGTGTACAATTCAGTGGTTTTTAATATAGTCACAGAGTTGTGCAACCATCACTTAACAGTCTATTTTAGAACATTTTTGTCTCCCTCCCACAAAGAAACCCCTCTAGCAGTCAGTCTCCCCTTATCCCCCCCCCACCCCGCCTCAGTCCTAGGCAGCCACAAGTCTGCTTTCTGTGTACAGAGTGACATCCTGAGGGCCCAGTGTATGGTCCCTTCCCTGTGATAAGAGGAGCCGTGTGGCTGCTCACTTCCCCACCTTGACAGTGGCCGTCCTGATTTTTGCCCATTTTTCCTCACTAGCTTGATACATCACTAACTTCTTTAGAGTCCAGTAAGCTTGGAGATGAGTGTGCCCTGCACTCCAGTTCCTATTCTACAGGCCCCGGGATAGGACCTTGGAGAGCCTCTGTGTTGAACTCCCTTTCTGATGTCTGACTTCCTGCAGCCTCGTTGTTTGTCGGATGCCACTTGAACCCTGGTGATAGAAAAGCCCAAGACTGGAAGCCTCCTCAAGGCAGGGACTGTGAAACCCCAGCTCTGAGCCCAGTGCCTGCCTGTGGCATAGGAGATGCTCAGTATTCACTGAATGAGTGAGCTTACACACTGATATTAACGAAGATTAAATTACCCTAGCATTTTGAGACATACCTGTCACTGGTAACTGAGTTCATTTATGCTGTTGTGTACGTGTGTGTTTTCTTTAAATAACCCAACTATGGAATCATTTTAAAAATAGCATGTAAAGCTGTTGTCAGAACAAATTCGGGATGTATCTCATTTTGTGTATTAATGAGATGTATGCTTTCCTCTCAACCTTTTGTTTCTTGTCTTGTGAGTTTGGTCCCTATCGAGGAGAAAACATGATGCTCTGTTTATTTTAAGGGGAAAAAAGGAGACGGTTTAGAGGACGTAGTCGGACTAACGCTATAGACATCAGTACTCGAGGTAGCTGCTTTGGTTCTTCTTAGCGTTTTTCTCCTTTATCTGAGGATGAGCATGTGGTAAGGAATGCTTTTACTTGTCATTGAGGACATGCCTGTTGTGCAGTCAGAAAACAAGTGGGAGTGAGACATTCTATCTGAGATATCTCTGATTGCCGGAACAGCGGGCTTGGTGTCAAAGTTGAGAAAGTGTCAATAAAATGTTAATGGGGAGACTCCAGGAGTCAGGGCATTTTGAAGCTCAGCACATATTCACATCCCTCTGGTATCAGTGAAGATTCCAAAGTGAAACCTGTAGGGTCATTTGGTTTTAATGTTGTCCCACAATAGGATATTAAAAGCCACACACTAAGGAGCGCAATATTGAAAATTGCTTTGAACTTGCAAAGCTTGCTATCTCAACTGTCCCAGCAACTTCCAAAATGTGATAAGCA
>NW_006789873.1:781129-823221 GCF_000442215.2 Lipotes vexillifer | reverse complement strand
GGAATGCAGCAGTTCCAAAGACATGTGCTTGCTCTTAAGCAAACGCCTCAAATGCTCTTAATTTGTACCAGAGACCTTTTCAAAGGCCTTGGCAAGACTTCCCGTTTGGCAGTTACGAGAATTAGTTGAGCTTAACCTCTGAGGCGTGGGGTAGGGTTTGGGGAATGAGCATTTCATCCTACTTTCTCATTGTCAAGGCAGGTGGACCATGGACGAGTGGAAAAGGAATTGGGAAGCAAAGGGGAGGGAATTTGAGAGGATCCTCTTTTCTGAGCTGCCACAACTTTCCCTCCAAGACCACTGTCCCCACCGGGCCCAGTAACCCATTAGTAACAACGTTAACCCCATCAGTGAAAACTTGGCTTTGTGTTAAGCTTTGGATCGTTGGCGCTCCCACCCTCAGGCCCCATTTAGCCATGATACCGCTAGGAATAAAGCCTTTTTAAAGAAATTGTTTGTTCATTCTTATTAAAGACTTTTTTAACAGTCCAGAAGACAAATTCCGTGTTAGGAAAATAAGTGATGCCTATCTGGCTGGCTGTGACCTTGAAGTAATGACTGGCTTTCCTAGAATTAGGATCTGTATTGCTTGAGAAGCTTTTATTATTTTATTTTTTAATAGATCTTTATTGGAGTATAATTGCTTTACAATGTTGCGTTAGTTGCTGCTGTATAACAAAGTGAATCAGTTATACATATACATATGTCCCCATATCTCCTCCCTCTTGCGTCTCCCTCCCACCCTCCCTATCCCACCCCTCTAGGTGGCCACAAAGCACCGAGCTGATCTCCCTGTGCTATGCGGCTGCTTCCCACTAGTTATCGATTTTACGTTTGGTAGTGTATATATGTCCATGCCTCTCTCACTTCGTCCCAGCTTACCCTTCCCCCTCCCTGTGTCCTCAAGTCAATTGTGAAGCTTCTAAGTAGATGGTAGAAGTGTGGGTCAGAAGAATATTTTCAGAGATGCAAAGTATCTACAACTTTGTAGATACAATCGTCAGCAACCAATTTTGAAATAAATAATTCCATCTTCCTCAGGAAAGATGAAGGGATAGTGTTTATCAGTAAGTGGAGACCACAGCTGTTTTTCTCTAACATATGGCAGGGGGATAAAAATCTTTTACTATATTTTGGCATTTAGGAAAATGTTATAATTTTTTTTTTGGAGTGGGGTGTGTGTGTGTGTGTGTGTGTGTGTGTGAGTGAGAGAGTGAGCGAGTGTGTGTGGGGGACACATTCCCCTTTATACCATGTGTCTCGATTTTTAATCATTTCCAGAAAATGTAAGAAACGGGAAGAATTCTGAAGGAACTAGTAAGTAGGTGTTCATATTGAACCAGAAACTGCATTTAATGGTGTTTTCTCCGTGAACATCTAAGAGTTGTTGTCAGTAGTCCTGAAGCTGATTGGCTGGGGGGGATCTTTACAAGTAGGGTTAGATGACTCTGGAGAGAGGGGTTGGAGGATTAAGCTTGGAAGTGGGTCAGGAGATTTCATTCTAGAAAATGAACACCCGCATGTTATGATTACCCTTAATTTATACCCTTGGGGCCTCCTTACAAAACAAAAAAACATTCTGAAGTTGAAAAGCAAAATTTGGGCTTCATGGAGCCTCCTTCGAGCTGTTGAGCCAGGGTCTGGGTGGAGCGGCTTGCTGTTGGGGTAGGGGGCCACACTCATTGCTAGGAAATTACCTGCAGCCCTTTGGGCTCAATTTTAGAATGACTTTTAGAATATCCTGGAAAGTAAATTACTTACCTTGGGGCCTCGGTTTCTGTGAATTGCCTCCTCTGTGAGAAACCTTGTAACTCATATAATGGCCTAAGGTTTGTTAGATTTATATTGATCAGTTTGGAAAAAGAGAAATCAACTCAAGCATGTTTTTTTTTTTTTTTCTGTGAAAGAAATCCTTTGTCCATTAAGGACAAGCTTCGTGTATAAAGATAGCTTTATTTATATTTAGAAATGATAGCTGCGGGCTTTTAAAAACATTAATTAATTTGTTTTTATTTTTGACTGTGTTGGGTCTTCGTTGCTGTGCGCAGGCTTTCTTTAGTTGCGGCGAGCGGGGGCTACTCTTCGTTTCAGTGCACGGGCTTCTCATTGTCGTGGCTTCACTTGTTGCGAAGCACGGGCTTTAGGCGCGAGGGCTTCAGTAGTTGTGGCTCACGGGCTCTAGAGTGCAGGCTCAGTACTTGTGGCGCATGGGCTTAATTGCTCCACGGCACGTGGGATCTTCCTGGATCAGGGCTACGAACCCCTGTCCCCTGGACTGGCAGGCGGATTCTCAACCACTGCACCAGCAGGGAAGCCCTAGCTGCAGGCTTTTCTTTGATGAGCGTTTAGATTCCAAAACCTGAGCATGTTTCAGCACTGGGGAAGGGCGGTTACTGACACTTCCCCCAAAAGACAAAGTGATTTGAGTAAAGCAAAAGAGTTGGTAGTAATATGTACACACATATTGTGTGTATGTGAGTTTTTAGTCCTGAAACTAAAAGTAATTTAAAATAACGAACACCGTGTTTCAATGGACTGTGTATTTGCCTTAAAAAATATCACTATCACTGAGTATGAGTTGCTTCTTAGCAATTTGTAAATCTGCCCTGTCTTATTTAGGCCTAGAAGTCAAGAAAAAAGTAGACTTTTAATTAATAGTTTTAAAATTTGCCATAGTTTCCAATTATGTTTATATTTGAACAGGAAGAAGGCTTAGGACTTTAAGAAAAGTGATGCTCATAAAACACACTGAAGGGGAACTTACTTAAAGACTGGTTTCATATATGTGTACACACACACACACACACACACACACACACACAGAGCAGTAAATTGGGATGCCACAGCTTGATGAATTTTTCAAATATTTTATGAAAGGTTTCAGAGCACTCATGAAACAAAAGCATTAAGGACTGCTTGTCATAGCTAATAAAGTTTGCTTGGATCTCACTTGATTTTTCTGCTTCACTTCACAAGGTAATTGAAACTTCCTTTTTACTTCAAACCCCCCCCCCCCCACACAAGAGCTATAGTCTTAAAAGAACATCTCTTTTGGTTAGCAGTTCTATGGAATTTTTCTGAATGTAGGACTAGGTCTTAAATAGTTATAGAGCTAGTGGTCATTCAGTCCTTGGCAGGGAAATTAGTAAAATCTCTAAGTGGCTTCTGGCGGCTGAATAACATCCCAAGAGGGGAAAATGGCTTATTACAACTGGAGCATTTAAAGCATCTCTTGGGTAAGACTGGAAATTTGATCCAGGTCGAAAAGTAGAGATGATGGAACTGTCCCCCTGGAACAACGAAGGTATGAAAAAAGGAATCTCCAGTCTCCAAAAAAACCTGAAGAACTTAGGTATAGGAACTATGAATTGATGCAGATGAGTCCAAATGATGAGCTTTCCCAGTGATCCACGTCTGCTTGTTTGCTTCTTTATTTCAAGTGGTTCTCTAGAAAAATGCTTTTCTCCATCAAATAAACCGACCTGGAACTCTTAACCAGCTCTTGCAAAATAGCTTCTTCCGCCCTCCCTTCCACCCATGGTTGGTTTGGGGTTGACAGTAAAAGACAAAACAGATTGTTGACTTTACCAGAAAATTTGGGGGACAGATTTTGCTGCTGTGGCTGCCGCTGAGGTGAACAAAAACCTCAGATTGCATGTCCCGTATTCTCAGGGCAAAAGCACTTATTTTGGGAGCGATGTGGGTGGGTTTTGAGGCGCTCTTCTGTTTTTGTTTTAAAGCGTTTGGTAAGAAGACACTTAACTTTGAAATTTTATTTTCCTATGTACTGGCTTGAGAGCCCTGACCTCCCACCTCCACTCAATCCACCTTGTCAGCTTTCATTTTTAACTAAGTAATCAACTAGTTGACATAACTTGCTTATTTTAAAAGCAGTCATATGGGAGTAATTTGGCCTCTTTTTTTTTTATCAAGTCGAGTGTTAATTATTTTGATCTGCCTCTTGAATGGTGGGTTGTTAATAGTAATATTAGTCACAGCTGGGCTGTGAGTGCTTGAGTCCAGATTCCTTGGTTGAATGTTTCATAGGTCACTAAACAATTTTCTGATGAAAATGATTTATTTAAAGCCTAATTCTTGACCTCTGTCTTCCCCCAGTGCCTTAGGATAATTAAATGCTCAGTACTGTACCTCTGACTAGTTACTTGCCATTCAAGAATTCCTCATTTCAATGTTCATATCATATTCAGAAAGAATTATGTGTCTTGGAAGGAAAGCTTTGTAAATACTGGGGTGTTTAATTCAATTTAAATTCATTTTGAAGAGACTAGTACCATGGATTGAGTGACTGCATTATAACTCACTGTGCAAACGAAGGATTTGAAAAATATTTTGACGTTCTTGACTAGGTTTCATGTCATTCTTTATCAAGTGCATCATGATATATTAGGTTTCTTTGCTTAGCTCACACTGTCTAATGTGTACAAGTTTAATATCATTTAAGACAGACTCTGGTTATCTCACATAAGTGACAGTGGTTCTGTGAGAACTATAGCTTCACAGAAATATAACAGGAACTAGGGTCAGAGGCCCGCCAGGGTATGAAAGGATCATAACCTTTCTCAGAGAAGGCAAACTTGACTGATATATTAGTTTTTATAGAGCACTTTATTACATGAAGGAATGTAGTAACAGGACTGAAAGCAAACATATAGCAGTAATAAAGATTAAATCAATTGTATGTCCTGCTTTGGGGGGAGATAAAAGGATGTGGTTTTATATAAAATTACTTAATTATAAGTAGGATGAAAATGTCCTGGTTTTGCATATCAAAAAGGTACAGCTCTTCGTCAACTTACAGTAAGTCAAAAATGCATTTAAGGCACCTAACCTACAGAGCATCATAGCTTAGCCTAGCCTACCTTAAACTTGCTCCGAACACTTACATTAGCTTACAGATGGGCAAAGCCATCTAACACAAAGCCTATTTTATGATAAAGTGTTAAAAATCTCATGTAATTTATTTATTTATTTATTTATTTATTTATTTATTTATTTATTTATTTTGCGGTACACGGGCTTCTCCCATTGCGGAGCACAGGCTCCGGATGCGCAGGCTCAGCGGCCATGGCTCACGGGCCCAGCCGCTCCGCGGCACGTGGGATCTTCCCGGACCGGGGCACGAACCCGTGTCCCCTGCATCGGCAGGCGTACTCTCAACCAGTGCGCCACCAGGGAAGCCCTCATGTGATTTACTGAATACTGTCCTGAAGGTGGAAAACAGAATGGTCGTTTGGGTACAGAATGGTTGTAAATTTATCGATGGTTTTTCCTCGTGAATGCGTGGCTGTCGCTGCCCCAGCATCACCAGAATCTCCTACCACATACCCCTAGCCCAGGAAAAGACTGACATTCAAAATTCGAAGTGCAGTTTCTATTGATTGTGAATCACTTTCTCGCACTTTCCTAAAGTCGAAAAATCATAAGTTGAACCTTTGTTAAGTCAGGGACCGTCTGTACTGTATTTTATGACATGTTGCATGTATACATTTATATATAAGTAGGATTTACACTTGGATATATGAACAAAATCAAGAAGCCAGGTCAAAGTCTAAAGGTGTATCATCCTTGTATCCCTTTATATTGAAGTAATGTCAGTATTTTCTTAGATGATAAAATTACCATGCTCTTAAAAATATTGAGCGTGAAGCTCTAAGTGAATCCACAGTCTTTTAGATGGTAAGTCATGAGAGTACAAAAGATGTCGAAAGGTGATTAATTTTATTAACAGAGCTTTTGTGAAATGAAAACATCCCCTTAGACCTTGGTGTGGAGGAGGGAAAGAATGCGGTGTTTTCAGCTTGGGACATTGCGAGTTCTGTAAAATATGCTGCCTCGCCGGCCCCGGGGTGTCTTGTTCAGGGAGGCCTGCATTTTATCGAAGGGCCTAGATTGGCCATGCAGATAATTGGGATTAAATTAAGACTTCATACGCTGCCAGGAAAAATAATAGCATATCCATTTCATCTCCAGTACGGTTTCAAGATGATTCACAGTTGGAAGATAGATGGCATGGAGTTGAACCACTATGCATTTTCTTTTACCCTTTTATTTGAAAATCTCAGCAAATAGATACTTTACTTGAAATATTATAGGTGAGGGAGGGGCTCATTGTTCCAGTTTGCCCAGCACAGTCCAGGTTCTCACCTGTTGTCCCAGCATAATTGTTAATACCGCCTCCTTTCACTCTCAGACGTGTCCTGGGGTGGACTGTAATTTATGGTCACCCTAAGGACAGGAATCGGTATATTCACACAAAGAACTCGATAATTAAATATGATTTAAAAGAGTCTTGCTCCAAAAAATGGGTACGTGAACTTGCAAATATTTGCTAGATGTGAGTTAGCCTAAGTTAGCAGCAGGTTGATGTCCTGGAGGAGCAGGTTCTGTGTATGTTGGAAGAGCACTTTTCAAAGACGCAAGAAAGCCATCTAGACGATGTCTAAAAAGAATCACTTAGAATAGAAGTGAGGCCTATTCTGATGGCACTCCAGGGCCCCCATTATGAACAGCACCTCTCCTGACCCTGGCTGTGCACGCAGGCACAGTAAGAGTCGTCGGGGCTCAGGACTCACGCGCTGGGAGGAGTTTTGTGGGCTCTCAAGTATCTGCTTCCCTCCACAGGCTTCTGCCTGAGAGTTGGATGCAGTATATGCAACTGCCTTCCTCCAGGGCCTGCCAGTGTTTTTGTTTTTGAAATCACCGATAAAGACAATCTTTTTTCTTTTGTGAACCTCTTTCCAGGGAACAACAAAGAGCAGCCAAGAAGCGTGCTTTTCTGTTTTATTTGTGCATTTTTAAAAACTGCTTACAGTGCTATAGGGCGAAACTATGAATTATGGTTTTGTGCCTGGTGATCAAATCTCCTCAGCCTAGGGAACACCATAATACCCAAGTTGGATAGAAATGTCCAAATAGTGCAGAAGAAGTGTTTTCGAATCAGATTTATGTGTTTATTATTATGGCATGTGGTTTAGTGGACTTGGAACAGGGTGATTGATTCCCAGGCTACATGGGATGACCTTGGATAAGTCACTTAATCCCTCTGTGTTTTAGGTCCCTTTTCTACTTTTCGAGGCTTAACAAAGCTACGGAAATACTCTTCTGGGGTTAAAGGAGTGAATTGCTTGCCTACAGGAGACACATTCACTCACTCAGCCTTGTGTCTCGCTTGCTAAAACAGGAGAGGTCACGGAGGGCTTTACAAGCGCCTTCAGCTCTAACCCTTGCCCTGAGCAGGATGAGATTCAGAATGCCTAGAGTTCCCGGACAGGAATGTGCAACCTAAGTGTAGCAGGAGGTAAGAAGGCCTGGAACTGGCCCGCCCACAGGCCTGCAGGACTATTTTTAGTTCTGGGGCACTAGGGTGGGTCAACTCCTTTTCCAGGGCAGTGTTTTAAACTGGAGCCATGAGTGGCAG
Source organism: Lipotes vexillifer (assembly GCF_000442215.2). Classification (NCBI taxonomy): domain Eukaryota; kingdom Metazoa; phylum Chordata; class Mammalia; order Artiodactyla; family Lipotidae; genus Lipotes; species Lipotes vexillifer. The sequence continues at coordinate 815,783 of NW_006789873.1, read as the reverse complement.
GCCCCTCTGGGGAAGCTTTAAATTGGGCCAGGATGGGGTCCCAGTCCATCCCTGGCTGACATAAGAAAACTGAGTTATTTGGGCAGCAGTGGATAGGGCAGTTACAAGTTACTTACCAGGAGAATATCTCAGTTGAGAAAACTGGATTACCTTGGAGCAGTTGGGAAGTGCTTCTTTTCGCCATCTGGTTCAGAGAGACCATGACAAAGGGAATAGGGCACAGTAGCAAGGATAGAACACATGGCTCCCTATGTTTTGAAAGTACCTTAGTTCATAAGGCCAGATTCGGACCACCTCCGCCTGCTTTCCATGGAGCCCTGTGCCCTTGGAGTTCATTGTCAGAGAGCTTCACGTGTGCACCTTTATGGTCATGGGAACAAGTTATGTTAATCTTGCTGGCTTTCAGTTTCAGTGGTGATTAGAACACTTATTTCTTAGGATTTTCTTACCTTATTCAATTGCAAATGATTTTTCCTGGATTCTTTTAAATGAAAAATTAAATAGAGAAAGACCATAGTACATTAGACTTGGGGCTAGCGTACAGGGGAAACTGAGACCCCCAAAGGTTAAGTACTTTGCTTGGATACAGTTTATGAAGTTGGTCCTCGGGACTTAACCTCTGTTGTGCTAGGCTGGCACTGGGAGTAGGTTAGGCTGGCAGTGGCCATGGGAAGAATGTTTTGCTTTAGTTTATTACCGTTTAATTCATTGCTGCTTTTCAGTCCTTTACCCTTTGATAGAATCAGAATCATATTCTGTTTGTCGGTGGTATAAGTTTAAAATTGGTTTCCAAAGGATAAGTCTGCAAAGTCCGTTTATTTCTGTAGAAATGTCCCCCCATTAGCCTTGGCAGGCCTCCAGCCTTGCAGACGTAATGGACCGAAAACTCTGCTGGTTGCCAGCTTTTGGCATTTATACACTGGAACGTACCAACTGGAACATCCCACAGAGGTAGACATAACTGTAGTCTCATAATTTATAAAAATACAGCTACTCTATTTGGCCTGCTACTAAATGTAGAATGTAGAAGTTGCCGTTGAACACAGAGAGGCAGGGTCGGGGAAGAGAAAGAACACTGCAGAAGGAATCCGAAATGATCTGATCTTCCTAAGAACCTCTAAGGACCTCCATTGACTAAGAAATGAGAGGTTTGGTCTGAAGGCCCTTTCCAGCCCTCCTGTTCATCCAAGTATTTACTGAGAACAACTCAACCAGGTACTGCAGCTCTGAGGACGCTCAGGTGAATAAAAGAAACCATTGGCTGCTAGAGGAGCACCCAGTCTAGGAGCTCATTCGGGGGCCAGTGCTCCTTAGCTCTGCCCTCCATAGGAGGTCCCTGGGTGCCCCTGAGGAACAGAATCATGGGAGCATAGTAAGATCTTAGAGCTCCTGTGAATGTTGGAGCCAGAGCGGGGGTCAGAAGTCATTTAACAGATGAGGTCACTGACACCCAGACAGGGGGATACTTGACCCACATCACCCAGCTTGCCTTGTGGCAGAGTCAGTTTGAGGACCAAGGCTTCTTATCTTCTTCATCATTGCTCTTTTTTTAAATCAATCAACCTATCTATCTAGATATCTATCTATCCATCTATCTATCTATGGCTGCGTTGGGTCTTCGTTGCTGCACCCAGCCTTCCTCTAGTTGCAGCGAACAGGGGCTACTCTTCGTTGCAGTGTGTGGGCTTCTCATTGCGTGGCTTCTCTTGTTGCGGAGCACGGGCTCTAGGTGCACGGGCTTTAGTAGTTGTGGCACTCGGGCTCAGTAGTTGTGGCTCGCGGGCTCTAGAGCGCAGGCTCAGTAGTTGTGGCGCATGGGCTTAGTTGGTCCGCGGCATGCGGGATCTTCCTGGACCAGGGCTCAAACCCGTGTCCCCTGCATTGGCAGGCGGATTCTTAACCACTGCGCCACCAGGGAAGTCCTTCATCGTTGCTCTTTAAATGATACTGTGGTACTCTCTCTCTCTCTTTGGGCTTAACAGAATATTGGTTTGGTGTCATCCATGGTGACCATTTTTTGCTGAGTACAGAGTGAGAATGGTTCACCATCCTTTCCTAAATCATTTTGATCATTTGTCTCTGGTGCCCCAGCTCACTGGCTGCGTTCTCTGAGGGATGCGCAGTAGTGCTCAGGGTAGGCTGCAGTGGATCCCAACCTTTTGTAGTCTGAGAAAACGATAGTGCGTTCTGTAAGTGGGGCAGTGTTCAGTGTGCAGAAGGTACTTGGCAGACCTGTAAATCCATAGATGTTTGGCAATATCGCTAAGACCCACAGGTTGAGAACCACGGAACTGAACCATTGAAAACGTGTGTGTGCCTTAATGTAATGATAACATTTGGAGCTTTCGTCTTGGAACTTGATGTTATGATCTGAAATGCTTTTAAACTTGAGTCATCTCAGTGCATACCTGATCTATGCCTTCATTACATTCTTTTGACCTGAAATGCATGAAGCTGATAAGGACTTGAGAAGGCCGCTCTGATGGCATGTAAACACTTGGACTGATAAATGTCCTGCTGTAGTAGTATATCCTTGCTGTCCAGCTCTTGAGGGATTGCTTATTAACATTTTATCAGCCAATCATTTGCCATTTCTGATCTTACTGTCTAAAACGTGTGCCCTCTAACCTAACATCTGGTACAGGATGTTGCTCCATCTTTTTGCAGAGAAAAGCATGTGAAACAGCTGCAACTATTTAGGAAAGATGAGTAATGCAGAAAATAGTGCATATTTGCAGGTTTTCACAGGGTTGTTTCTAACAAAAAATAAATGAAAAAAATCACAGCCTGTAGGTTTGGAAGACCTCAGACAATAAAATCATTCTGACTTTCGTTTATTAAATGGGGCTGGAAATTCTTCAGACTTTCTTGTTCTGAAGAGATTTACCTGTCAGTGTTGGTATTCAGCATCAGAATAAAAATTGAATAATTTGAGTATGGTAGAGCAGTAAGTCAGGGTCTTCTGGGAACAGATCTCAAATTCAGGCTCTCAAATAGATAGTTTGACATGGAAGCTTGGTAGGATATTGTCATAACTGGGATGGAATGGAAATGGGTAGGGGTGGGTTGGTGGAATAATCCATACTAGACCCCGAGCTCCTTTAGGGCAGGGAGTGTGCGCATTTTTTATCCTCATCATCTGACACAATACTTGAGTGACTAGAGACAGAAAACTGGTGGAGATATAGGTAGAGCAAGCATGGTAGTGGTGAAAGACTAATGAAATTGGGATTAAAAAGCACACGTTTTAAAAATTAGGTGGAAACCACAGGGTGTGCCTACAGGCAGCCACCAAAACTATAGTTGAAATAGAATGAAACATTAAAAACAAATTGGGGGAGGTTGTAAAATTACTTATTTTGCTTTGGGGCTAAAATTCTGCAACTGTCATCAGGGAGAATGCTCTGCCCGGCAGCCTGATTAATGAATAAAAAGAATTTTCAGAAGAAAATAAATCAGTAAGCTCTGTGACTGTCCAATTGCTGCCTCCCACCATCTTTGACAAGAATGACCTTTTACGCACCCAAGCCATTCTCCTAAAATGAATTGATAATGTTTGCATTAGTAGGATCTCTTGTTAGAGAATGAGACTGTCTTAAATTTCTTACTCAGTTTTCAGCTGTGTTAGAAACAGTGGCTCTTCTTAGATTTTCAACAGGATTCATATCTGGATATCTTTGGGATAATTTGTTGTGTTCTGACCTGGAAAGTTGATTATGTTTTCCTTTGACTATTTCTGAAAGATGTAATTCACATGAGAGTTATTAAAGAAACGAGGGGGGGTGTTATCTGATTCTTATTTACTATTTCATTCCAGTTTTACAGTTGTATGTGTGTATTGAAGTTCTGAATGCCCTGGCTAAATTTTAGGATGAAAACAGGAAGTAGTGACTATATTTAAGTGTTTTCTTAGTTGAGGGATTAAAACCCATGTTTTCGAGTTTGTTTTGTTTTGGTCATCACTCCCAATTTAAATGGCATTGTTGTTTTCTGGTGGCCAGAGGAGCTTGTGGAAACCAATAACTTGTGTTTAGCTTGTATGCGAGGTCATTTCAGATGAGATTCTTAACTGTAAAATGTCTATGGATGGCATTCAACATACTTTTTGGCCTGACTGAGTAATTCCACTCCTAGGTACCTACCTAAAGAGAATTGAAACCCTTTGGGCAGAAAAACGAAAAACAAAACTGTAAATTTGGGGATTACTGAGATTTTAGTGCTGTAAAACTGGTTTCCTATTAATGTTTGTATCCAGTATCAAAATAAAAATCTGATACTATAATAAATAGTATAAGTATGCTTGTCACAACATTATCCACAGTTGTCACAAGGTGGAAACAACCTAAGTGTCCATCAACAGATGAATGGATAAACAAAGTACAGGCCTACATCGTTTTATTGTGCTTCACAGATATTGCGTGGTTTTGTTTTGTTAAACAAATTGAAGGTTTGTGGCAATCCTGCATGTTCATGTCTCAGTCACATTTTGGTAATTCTCACTATATTTCAGACTTTCATTATATTTGTTAATGGTGATCTGTGATCAGTGGTCTTTGGCGTTGCTATCGTAATTGTTTTGGCATTTTTAATAATAAAGTATCTTAAAATTAAGGTGCGTACTAAAGAAGGCATGTAAAATTCAGGCATAGTATAGTGTAAACATAACATTTGTATGCACCAGGAAACCAAAAAATTCACGTGACTTGCTTTGTTGTGATATTTACTTCATTGTGGTGGTCTGGAACCAAACCTGCAATATTTCTGAGGTATGCCTCTAAGGTATAGCCATACAATGAAATATTATACAGCCACAAAGAAGAATGAAGCACTGATACATGCTACAACACAGATGAACCTTGAAAACTTTATGGTTTGTGAGAAAAGCCAGTACAGAGAGACTATATATTGTATGATTCCTTTTATATGAAATGTCCAGAAGAGACAAATCCATAGAACCGGACAGTTGATTACTGTTTGCCTTGGGCTGATGTGTGTGTGCAGTTGGAGGGGAGAGAGTGATGGTGACTACTAATATGTATGAAATTTCTTTTGGGGGTGAGGAAAATGTTTTGGAGTTAGATAGTGGTGATGGTTGCAAAACTCTAAACTTACGAAAACCCACTGTATTGTACACTTTAAGTGGGCAAAGTGTATGGTATGTGAATTATATTAGGATTTTTAGATGTTGCAGGGTGGGAGTGGAAAGCAGCATGTTAGCATCGTTTCCAATGTCCAGTTCTCAAATGGCTAATGTCAGGGTTCACCTGACTGATGGGATGGAAGAATTACAAGCTGGACCACAGGAGACCAGGGTTCTAGCCCTAACCAAATAAGTTGATACTGTCCCACCTTGGACAAGTTCATCCACATTTGCAGGGAACTTCATTTCCCATTCTACAGACTGAGGAAATGTGATTTCCAGATTATAAGTCCCTTCCAGTTCTCAGTAGTTGGAAACTTTGATGGCATTTACTTACATGCAACCTTATTTCACTGTTCTCCATCCCCAGAGAATGAAGGGTGATGTTGGGAGTTGAGCGGTGGGAAAAATAGCGTATCCTTTTCATAATAAAAGGATTGAGGGTATCTGGGGAAGGGGGGAAGAAAAGGAGCTTGGCTTAGTCACTTTGGGATGCTATAACTAAAATATCATAGATTGGGTGACTTAACAGAAATTTATTTCTAACAGTTCTGGAGGCTGTGAAGTCCAAGATCAAGGTGCCAGCAGAGTCAGTGTCTGGTGGGAGCCTCTGGGGTATCTTTTGTAAGGTCCCTAATCCCATTCACGAGGGCTCCACCCTCATGACCAAAGGCTCCACCTCCGGATACCATCACAATGGGGATTAGGTTTCAACATATGAGTTTGGGGGGTGGAGGTATACAAACATTCAGCCTATAGCAGAGCTATACGTTTAAAAAACAAATCTGATTTCTCAGACTGTTGGGTGAGGGAATGCATGTGGGGTTAATTCCTATTACTGATCCAGGCCGGGCATTGACAGTGATTTACCCAGGCACCCTTTGGCCTCTGTGCCATGGAAATCCCTGCTCTCCTCATGCCTCAGCTTTCCGTCAGAACCGAAATCCATCACCACCATTTGTTTTACCAAAAGGAACATCGTCTCTGCCCTGCCCTCCCCTTCTGCCCTTAGCCTGGCTCGCCTGACCTGACTTACCTGTTCTTTGTGGTGGGAGACAGCTGTGCAATGGGTGGGAGGTGGAGGTGGTCCAGATCCACAGCAGCACCCATTCATCATTGCTCTGAGAGGAAACAAGGAGTTTACAAGCTTTTACTGAAAAGTCATCATTGTGTAGGTTTCCCGGAAATAAAGATTGTGTGAGCCATCACAGAGGGCTGTTTTCAGGACATCCCTCACAGAGGATGTTTGTTTGTTCCCCCCAGAAATGCTGGCAGTGTGTAAGCTTTTCAGCCCTTCTTTAGCAAGGCATCAGTCTGGTGCTTTTAGTGTCTGACCCTGCTAAAGAAGTAGGAAATGTTAAGAGGGCCTTGTTCTAAAGAAATGATCTCCGAATATCAGTGCTAAGCACCATCTATGACCACACACATGTCCATTTATAAAATGCCCTATGACACTGGGAGCCATGATGGTTTTATATCAAAGTTCAGTCTCCAAATCAGGACCATTTAAAATTGTAAAACCGTCCTGCACTTGTATTGTGTTTATGTTAACACATAGGGTACAGATGTGGCAGGTAACATTTGGTACACTGGCACTTTTAGAATGAGAAATAGTGAGCTACTGTTTTCTCCTGCTTCTTCCCTTCTCTGTCCTTTTCCTTAAAGGTTTTTGTTTCCATTATCATATGTAATTTGTTTGGGGGGGGGGTCTTTTCCTTACTGAGCGTCCTGCCTTGTCACTTGTTCTCTTTTGTGAGAGATGAGCAATTTTTGCATTGGGGTACTCTTAAAATGAATGAATCATAGAATTTATGCAATTTGGTGTTCCAGAAACTTTGGTTATTTCGGCCTTTGATATTATCCAGGTTTTCTAACATTTTATTTCCCTGGAGCACTTCAGACAGCTATGGTGTTCTTCTGGTGTGCGCAGTGGCTTATTCTAAGGCATATGGTTTGAGAAATGGCTCTACTTAAGCATCTTATTTTTGCTTTCTTCTTGGATGTTTCAGATCTCTTTCCTTCACTAAGACCTAGTTGTCTTGAGAGAAATTAAGAATGGTCTGAAGTGCAGACAGCAGAGTCTCTCTTCCCAAGTAGGAAAATATGTGTTTGTAGAAATAAACAAGCCCATTCTGAGAAATAAATTTATTTTCATGTTTACTTAACTTTTAAAAATCTTTTAGCATTAACATGTTTGGTAATATGAATCAGCTGTTTGAAGCCCTTTGAAAGAAAAAACGGCATTATGACCTGGGTCAGCTCTCTGGTCAGTTGTGTCTCTGGCAAGGACACCACACTCAGGTGGAAGGACAAAGAATGTTCTTTTTTGGAACAAAATCTAAGGATCTAAATGTATACAAAACAAACCAGTTTTCGTTAATAAATCACTCCATTGATCTCTCTCTGAATACACCTAGAACTTTTGTGAAGCTCTTGAGTTGTAACCTCGGACCACTGTTGACCTTACACTTGTGGCAGTCAAATATTATGTGTCGGTTGTCTTGCTTCATCTGAAAAGGAAATATTTGGAGTAACAGATTTTTCTAGATAACTGTTCTTTTACACATCAAACAAACTTTTAAAGATGTTCTAAACATCTCAGTGAAAATATTTCTGAAATATTTATCCTCCTGCCTAATTAAACAGAACGATAAAAACCATAACTAATTAAAGAAGACCCAGGGTCACCAGGGAAATCCTATAATAAATGATACTCTACTGCAGTAATGTCCTTAGGGGTTTTTGAAGTATGAGGAGCTATTTGCCCCTAAGCTAAGTGGCCCTAGAAGGTTCTGCCTGTGTTGTGTCTGCCTCTGTTTTCAGCTGTCACTTGAGCTGTCCTTGATTTGGGTTCACTCTTTGTCGTTTTTCACCCAGGGCAGAACTGAAGGTCTAGAAATCAGACAACAGAGTTGGTTAAATATGCAACTGGAATATTTGTGTGCAAAATAAAGGCTGCGTCCCAGAGGGTGGCTCCAATATTCTACAGTAAATTTCACAGACTTTGACTGTTTCTGTTTTCCTCTTTTTGTTGTTGTTGTTAAACCTCGGCTCCCCCCTTGCTCATTGGGTTGTCTAAAGGTTGAGGCAATGTGTGAGCGATTGCTATGCTTCTAGGGTAGTTTACTGAATGAGTGTAACATATCGGGAGTCCATAAAAAATACTTTTAAAGCCTCTCCATACGTGTAATTAAAAAAAGTAATATTCCCACCTTTCCACACCAAACCCTAATTTATTTTCCTTCGTTTCCTCCACCTCCCTTAACTTTTTTTAATCTAACTTCGGAATTTTACTTATCTCCTTTGTATCTTTTATGGTTCAGTGCCAGGACACAGGAGCACAGGTGCGTGGTAATGCTTTCTGTTATGTTTTTAGCACCCTCCGTAACTTGTATATTCAGGGTCCCCTTTATTCAAATGCATATTCTCCTTGCCTCACCAACCCCACAAGCTCTAGTTTATTAGATGAACAGGATTTTTCTCCTTTGCCAAAATATTTGGTGTTCTCTCTCCTCCCAGGCTTTATTTTTGTAAATATGCACTGATTTCACCTTTATTGTAAAGTTGGCCGGCCTACTTGATATGGAAATGAGTCTTACTGGTTTCTACTTCCCAGGGTCCCCTCTGGAACCCTTCTTATGAATAGGAATCGCATTGACAAGCACCAATCTCTTGGGCACAGTGGCTGTTTGTAATGACGGCCGACACATGTTGGCCAAAACAATTTCACCCTTGAGTGACTTCAAAACTGGCTGGTGGATACCATCTGGTCCCAGTGATTTATCTACTCCTGGTTTGTGATTAGATGCAGAGCATCGTGTTTACCACTATTTGATCTAGTACCTCTGACCTGCTGAGTTCAGTGTTCTGGTTTGGGAATGCGAATCTCTTTCCAAGACAAAGAGTTCATTCAGTCTCTTGAGCATCTCCTTTTTAGCCTGTGACTGTGATTAAGTGGGTCCTCAGATGCTCCAAATGGCTTCCTCTCTTACTCTGTTGGCTTTGCAATCTCTTGCAAGTGGCTCCTGCCTAATTTTTATTTTGTGTCTAACCTTCTATGCCTTTTGGGGCTTTTCTCCGTACCCGGTCCGGGACTAGCTTTTTATTCCATCCATGATACCTTTACTTCTTTTTACTCTGGCCTTTTAGCCATGATGAAGGTTCTTCTCTTCTCTCTCACTCCAGCCCTCTCCTCAAAATCTAAGTGCTTGGGAGCACTTACTCTGAAGTAACAATAAGGAAAGGTCCCCCTCTCCCAACCCCGTATTTTCAAACCAGTCTCCAGGCATCTTGCTTGTTGTTTACTTTTTGAACCCTTTTTCTCTCCCTCAGTAATGCCTGGTTTTGTCATAGCTTCTTACTCTAAAATGGGAAAAATCCATGTAATTTTGAACTTTTCTTTTCCTCTCCCATGGCGTTGTTGAATTTCATAGTGCTAGGATCCCCACTACACACTGTTTATCCAGTTCCTTGGTGCCTAACTAACTTCTATATACTACTCAGGAACAAGGCCAGGGTATCTCAGGCCCCCGTCCTCCCCTCCCTCCCTGAACACCCCCACCCTATGGAAACATTTGTTCAGGAAGCATTTTTCATCTTTCCAAACCTTGCCTTCACATCCTGGCAGGTGAGTATTATGTTGATGAGTTTTCCTTTTCTCACTCATGTCTGTAAATTACATGCACAATTGTGAAGGGGAAATGCAGGGAAATCTATGGCTCCAATCTAAAACCTAATAGAGAAAGACCTATTTGACAGAAATATTAAAGAAATAAAGAGAGTAAAAGGAGGTGATCAGATGATAAACTGACAGATGCTCTGAGGTCGATATACTCTCATCAGCAACATCAAAAAATCAGCACTTAAATGCATCACAATTGTGCAGGGCAGCTGTCATTTCCATCTTTGTTCTCCCTTTCTTTGATGTGATAGGGAACAAACTCCCTTCATCTCGGGGTCAGTGTTTTTGTTTGTTTGTTTTTATTTGATACACATTTATCCTTAGATACTCTAAATTTCTGAATCATCCCCCTTTATTTTATAGAGCAGAGTGTTCTTTCAACACAGTGATTGGCTATTAAGAAAGAACTGATCATTTGTCAGGATAGTGCAGTTAACATAGTATATACTCCAGGCACATGTATTTTTTTAAAAAGTAAGATGCATATTTAAGTAAGTAAATAGGAGTGTCTTATTTCAGTCTTTTGTATTCATGAGTGCAGGAGTTCTAGAATGCAAATGATTCATAGTTTATTTGTAGAAATACTTGGATGTTGATGCAAAGTTGGTTCCTCAAAATATTAGGCTGGGCTATGTGAAATTGTTGATATTTCACCCTATTGACCTGAAATAATGGCAACTTCGTATGAATCAACCTTTATTATTTTGTTTTTTTATTAATCTCCAACTTTATAACAGAGCCATTTCAAAACTAAAGAAAAGATCCTCTAGTCTGTAATCCCAAAGTAATATTGCTATAGCCTGAAGTTTTACCAAGGGACAGTTTGTGTTTGGGCTAAATAAAGCTAAATTGCTGGTTATTTCTGTAATTTTTAGAAGCAATGCTTCTTAAGACTACTAATAATAGTAGTAATAATCACAACAGGAAAACAACACTCTTCCCTTGATTAAATATGGCTGAACCCTGAAGCGTAGAAAGGACCTCCCTTCTGAGGAATATACAGCCATTCCTCGGGATTGGGGTGGGGGGTTGGTTTCAGGGACCCCCCCCCCCGGGATACCAAAATCCACAGATGCTCAAGTCCCTTATATGACCTAGTACATCGTTCCATATGCTTTAAATCATCTCTAGATTACTTATAATACCTCATACAATGTAAATGTTATGTAAATGGTTGCTGGTGCATGACAAATTCAAGCTTTGCCTTTTGGGACTTTTCTGGAATTTTATTTTATTTATTTTTAAAAATACTTACTTACCTAATTTATTTATTTGGCTGTGCCGGGTCTTAGTTGCGGCATGCGGGATCTTTTTTTTAGTTGCGGCATGTGGGATCTAGTTCCCTGACCAGGGATTGAACCCGGGCCCCTGCATTGGGAGCACGGAGTCTTAACTACTGGACCACCAGGGAAGTCCCTAGAATTTAAAAAAAATACATATTTTCTATTCACGGTTGGTCGAATCCACAGATGTGGAACCTGTGGATACAGAGAGATGACTGTATAGCATCTTTTGATGTCAGTATTTATAATAATAGCTACTACTGAGTGAGGCACTATATAGTTTAATGCTTATATTGTATATATATTATATATAGTTTGACACTTATATAGTTTAATGCTTTCAACGATAATGCTTTCAACGAATCTATGAAGTAGGTTCTGTTTTTGTCCCTGTTCTACAAAAGTAGTCTAGAAGTAAAGAGATCAACCCAAGGTTGCATAATTAGTAAGCAACAGAATTCAGTGCAAACTCAGGTCTATGTAACTCCAAAGCCTTGATTCCTTCCGTATAACAAACATGGTGCCTTGCTGCCTCAAAGACTCAGAACAAGTACTGTGTGTAGGAAGCTTTTCAGTTTTCTTTGTTTGAGTTTCCTGCTTGTTGTGACTTTATTCATTTGTTTTGTAATGAACTGGTCTGACTGAGGAACCTTGGTGATGCTGAATAAAATAAGCTGAAGCTCTAGGTTCATTAAGAGCCTGATCCTTCCTGTTCCAAGTTGCTGTTCACTGGTGAGATGAAAAGAAGCTTGAGTTCTGTATGCTATTCCCGGGCTACCACATTTGTCAACACTATTATAAGTTTTAGCCAATAATGCATCATGATATTTTTTAAACATAGGCTCATTATTTTTTTTCCATAGGCTCATTTTGTAATAATCCCTTAGATAATTTCTGTTTACATTTGCGGCCACACATCATGGTAGCACAGAGGTTCATCTCACAATAATGGAACAGTGCCTTTTTATAAGAGTATACCCACCATTTACCCATACCCACTCAGTCATCAGGCCAAATGGAAACCCAGAAAGTCAGACTTGTGTCACTGAGCACCTCTTGGCGTGTATATTTATGAAACTTGAGATTGAGCTGTGGTTCTTTTCCAAGCTTACTTAATTATGGTCTCAGAATCATATTCTGTATGATTGAACTTATCATACCATAGTAGGGTTAAACTTCGATATGATTAGTTGGTCTTTTTCTATTGGGCTGTGTCCATTGTAATATATTAAACATAGAAACACCCATGGGCGAAAACATAAGTATTTTTTTCAGATCACCCGGTCAAACTCATTCTAACTTAAGCTGTTCACTTGCAAAAACCAGGGCTTATAATGCTGGGCATTCAGCTTTTGGAATGGCCTTTCCCTACTTCATTGAAACTGATTCCAGAATGTGATTGAAAATCTTTCACCATGGTAATGCATATGCTCCTGTAACATTGGCTGTTATTTGGGATCATGCCACCTTGGCTCAGAGTTAAAACATAAGATTAGGTAGATGTTTTTTTTTAAAATGTGACCTTGCACAGTTTATGATCCTATGAAAGACAAAGAGGACAAAGTAAGCTATTCTCCGTTCTTTCATATTTCTAGTTACCAATTCTCATTTAAGTACAAGAAAATGTTTACTAATTCAAACAGGTAAGCACAGCACCGCCCAGTGTTATTTTTAAAACAAGACAGACATTTAGTGTCGCTTGTTGTTTGTTCTCATCCTCCAAGACAGTTTAAAAAATTGCCTCTCGTGGGTTACTGTGAGATCCGGAAAAACTAGGAGCTTGTGCAAATATAGTTGTGTGTGTCTGCAAGGAGAAAGTTACTTTAGTTTTTACTTTCCTTTGAAGTACCTTTGAGTATATTCTTAAAATACGTCCTAAACCACATACCATTATTCAATTTTCACATAGGATAAAACATCTTCAAGGAGAGGAGCCAAAAACAAGTATATTAAAGTGACTTATTCTTTTCTGGCAAAAAGTCCTGGTATGAAATTGGGTCCTTGAATTTTCCAAAGGAGGCTGTATTTACTGCCCTTCTTTTCTAAGAAGGGCCATTTTAATAATTTTTGCTCTCACATCAAAGACTTTTCACAATAATTATAGTCAATAATTGCAGTAGTAATGCTGTGTGCCATCTGCAGGCTCTGTGTAGTGGAAACTGGATAGAAAAACGTGTCCCTCTGCTTGATGGGAGTTACCGTGAACTTGAGGCCCTGGTGCCAGATTGCTACTAGCATCGGCTTTAGGTGGCCCTGCCACTGCTCAGCCCTGGGTCTCATACCAGCTTCCTTTTCTTTCCCTTTCCCTGGGCCCATTTCTCTTCAGTTCTTTCTCTCTCCCTCCCCTACCCCTGCAGCCTGAATCTCCCCATCCCCCATGGTTGTTGCTCATCCTAAATTAGCTGATGGGTCTTGATGCAGAGTCACTTTCCCAGACTGGAGGAGTAATTGGAACTTCTTTGGGATCAGATTTTTGACCAAATCAATTGCTTTACGAGTAGTTGGCCCATGACCCAAAAGATTTATGGAAAGCAATTGGATATTGAAATAATGAAACAGGTACTTACTCTCCATTGCTCCAGGCCTTTGAAAGCTGTCTGATGTTTGGAATTTGTGAAGATGAGGCTTCCAGACTGTCTCCTGGCCAGACTCTGATGCTCTGGTACTTCTCTTAGGTCCTGTGACAGACACCATTCTATAGTGATTCCAGTGTCAGCCCTATGGCAGCAACCTTCCTGTCTTCTTTGAGGCTCAAAGCAGAATGGCCTCTCTCCTTTCATCCCCACCCGAAGCAAAACACGGGAACAGGCAACCCCTTTATTCTTAGTTTTCTGACAGTTCTGCAGGAAACAGGGCCAGGGTACCTCTGATGCACTAGTTGCTTTCTGGAACATTCATATCTATCTCTGTGGCTCTGGGGTGACTAAGAGGACTCTGATCTGGCCAGCCTATATCTGAGGATGGTCAGGAATTGAATAGGCCAGTGGGGGCTTGAATGCAGAGCGAACGACTGGTTTCTCTCTTTTCCTCGTCACTTGCTGGCAAGGTCAATCACTTTTCCATCTTCTTCTGTAACGAAGTAAAATTTTTTGTGTCATAAATAAGTAATCACATTAATCTGTTTAGTGCCCAAGATCTGCCCTTATTTTTCCCTTCTCTGTGATACTTAAACCAGAGGAAAATGGTAGAGGGCTGGCATGACAGCCTAGCCGAAGAATTTCCTAATTGATACCTTACATTTAAGTACCTTTTTGTCAGTTTCAGAGCCCAGAACAAACAGGGATTATTCCTAGCACGGTAGAGAAGAATTACGAGGTCTCTCAGTTCCTTTGCTGTTTGGTTTGTGAGTCACTTGAGGGCATAGAAACTCCTCTCCTCTGACCTCAGCTGCAGGAGTTGGATGGGGTGTCACGCCAGTGATTTATTGACTATTGGAATATAAGGTTCGGGAAGCTCATCATCAAGGGACCAGATTCCAAAAATTGAAGCATGAACATCATCTGAGAGATGGCATTTGCGTGTTCAGTGACCTGATTGGTCAAGCCAAATAAGTAAAGCATTTGTGTGAAGTTTTTCCTTTGTGGATTTTGCTTTATTGACCAAGAAAGGCAGTGGAACTAGATGCCCAAGGAATTTGCTCATTGCAAGATTTTGCTTTGAGTCCAAGCTAGTACCTTCTGTTAGTTTTGGATGACTCAAAAAATGGCCACGGGGCTTCCCTGGTGGCGCAGTGCTTGAGAGTCCGCCTGCCGATGCAGGAGACGCGGGTTCGTGCCCCGTTTCGGGAAGATCCCACATGCCGCGGAGCGGCTGGGCCCGTGAGCCATGGCCACTGAGCCTGCGCGTCCGGAGCCTGTGCTCCGCAAATGGGAGAGGCCACAACAGTGAGAGGCCCGCATAACGCAAGGAAAAAAAAAAAAAAAATGGCCACGGCATATCTGGCAACGTATAGATTATATCTGAGTAGATGAATCTCTCCCAGTTTGTCCAAAGGCACCTCCTAAGGCACGTCTGTTGATGCCCCAGTGTGAGAAGCATGGGCTGGGTGGATTTGCCTGGGACAGTGTCCCCTCTCCTGTCTTTCGATCTTGAGTTGTTTCTAGATGAGATCAGAAGACCTCAGAGATCTTTGGTGGGGGGAGGGTGGAGGAGTGGCGTGATTCAGAATATACAGTAAGAGGGAGAGAGAAAAAGCCTATAGAGCAACAGTAAAATCCACTTCTGTTCATCTTATAATTTTCAAGAGGGTGGAGACCAAGCCTTTTGCCTTTTCTGCACCGAGGAATGGCATCTAGCACGTAAGAGGCACTGGGTAAATACTGCATTAAGCACCAACAATTTTTTTTGTGTTGTCAAATTGGGCCAAAGGTTAGTTTGGGAGAAGTGAACCAATACTTTGATATAGAGTTGGAGAAAATTTTAGGACAGGGTTCCATTTCCAGATAATCTCTTGAGGTGGAATGGTTGAAATAGTAAATGTACTGAATTTTTTAATCCTAATGAACAAATCAAATGTAATTAATCAACAGGTCTGATCCTAAAGGAGACATTCTGAAAGGTGAGATTGGGGAATTGAATGGCGCCAAGGAATCGGTCATTAGAATAAATAGGGAGATGGCCATTAAAATAAATGCCAATCAGACCTGGGATGCCTCACTTAATAAAGGCAAGCAGGTAGAATGTATAATAGAGAATGGGAACACTGGAAAGTTAAGCAAACTTAATCTTCTAGGAAGGGCAACATCATTTCTATAAGTGGAATCTGTGCTTGATTAATGACCTTGTGTTTTTCAAGGGACTAAAGCATATGTGGACAGAGGGAAACCAGTGAATGTGATCTATCTGGGCTTTCAAAAAGCTCTTCGTGGGATTGCACAGCAAGCCAAGGAAACTTAAAATAACTGGCATCACCACAGAATTGTGGGGCTATTCCATCAAATACTATGATTGGCTTTGAGGCAGGAAGCAAAGGGTTAGCGATAAATAAGTCAAGCCTCTGTATAGCCACATTAACAGTGGCATTCTCTCCAAAATTAGGATGGAGACAAATTTTGCTTGAAACTCTAGTAAATGGCCTAAAAGAGGAAATGTACATTGAAAACTTTACTTTTGGCAACAAAAATGGGACTGAATTCTAGGGTGTCTGCCCCAAGGGTGGCAGGCCCAAGTGTTAGGATACTAGATAATGGTGAAGAGGAGCTTTTTTGAGGGTTGGGGAGACTCAGCCTTGCAAAATGAGGGCTCTGCCTTTCCTCCATCTGCCTGCGCTAAGGTTGCATAACACTTTTATCTCATGCTATAAAAATTAACCCCTGTTCAACTGTGGCCCATGTCCATGGGAAGGGAGACTAACTAAATTAAGAGTCCTTAAATGCAAATCTGTATTAGAGTAAGCTGTAACTTACTGTGACCTTTAACAAGAATTTTGTGCAAGTGGGTTTTAACTAAGTACAGACTTTGAAAAAGTAACTTTTCTTTCCCCTTCGCCATTTCATTGATACCTGGCTAGAATTTTAAAGAATGGTTCATGTGGCTTGAAATCTGTTGTTAGAGAATCATTTTTCTTTACGTGTGGCAGTGAATTTTGTTATCACTTAGGGTAAAGGCATTCTAAGTAGCCATTTGGAAAAATATCTGTGGGAGAATTCCTAATGAATGACTATGTTGTTATTTAGGTATATTTTTCCTAGAAAATAGATTTACTAAAAACCTATTCTCACACTGTATTCTGGAGGGAGGAATTTTAGGTATGTCATGAAAGGGGGAGTAAAGAGAAGTTAAGGAGGGTTTTTATTTTTCTAGTTACCCAAGCTGAAAAAAGGCATTAAAAAAGAGAAAACAATATTAAAAATGTTCATGACCCACACGACCCGTGACACGCATATAAAACGAAAGGCATTAATTAATGTTTGTATTAGCGCCTCCCCACCCACCTACTGCATTTTCTCCTACGCTTGGAATAAACTTGGTACCCAGCTGTTGACCCTTTCCAATCTTGCTGTGAAACCCAAATGGCTGTGGCAGGTTATCTTAGAATGGGGCTCCTCGGGGTTTCTTTAGAGATGATTAGGAGATAATCAGGAAAATCGCTCCCTGTTGGAAGGCTGGTGTTCGGTCAGACCCCTGGGAGAGGGGGACAGGAGTGTCTCCAGTGTTTTTCTGAGGATGCCTTCCTCCTCCACTTCCTCTGAGGTCTGATGCGGTTGCCCGCAGGAGCCTGCTCACGGGGATCATTGTAAGAGTGTACGCTAGGGGTGCAGAGAAAGGACAAGATGCTGGGGGCCAGCATCCCTCCCATCCCAGGAATCCCCGTGACCCTCTGAGCCTGGTCTCTTCACTGTCTTAGAGACGGCCCTCACGAGGCCTCGGTCTACCGGTAATTAGGACACTTGGCTTGGGTACACAGGTTCCAGAAAGAAGTACTGCTGGGCACCAAAGAAAAACAATGTCCTATAGCCAGTGGTGTTTCCTCTCTAGGCTACGTTTTATTTGTAGCTGAATTTGAAACAGGCATATTTGGACTCGGACATTCTGTTAAATGACGAGCCCAACGCAGATCGTAAACTAGTGTTCGAGAGAAACTCAAATGATGCTACTCCAGGTATGTGCACCTGAATCAACTGACAGGAAAGATCTTCATTATTTGTAAAACAAGTAACAGAGCTCCTTCTTTTCCTGCTTGCCCCTGTCGGGGCCCCCCCACCCAAGTCACCAACACATTTCCGGGAGCCTTTTATTAGCTTAGGTAGTATTTACTGGATCCTCAGAATTGTTGAAGAGATTTGGAGTAATTGCCAGTATTATTATTCCTGTTGAGTCCTGGACCTGGACGGAGTGGTTGGAAATGTGCAAAATAGATGCAGTTGCTCTACGTGCTCTAAAGTGATGGTAACATAAGGTCAGAGTATGCATTTCAGGTCATTCACTCAGTTTGGTTGATGTGCCTTTCTTCAGTGAACCTTTGGTACAGTTAAAATGGAGATTGAAGATTGTCAGATAAAAACTTTGGTTCATAATTTGCTTATCAGTATAAACCAATAAAAAGCCCTGCTTGATTTCCATCTGAGGTAGATTTTAAAGCTGTTGCAAGCTCACTGAAATGAAGTGTGGAGTTTGAAAGTAGCAGCCCGAACTCTTCCAACTACACTTAAACAAAGTATTCTTAGAAAAATATAATAGAACTGATTTTTGAAATGTATGTGTTTCTGATTGGCCTTCTAGCCTACCTTGCAGGATTAGTGGACCTAAAAATAATCGGTAGCAAAGCCCTCCAGAGCTATATTTCGGAAAGGTTTTGCAAAATGCTAACTGGCTGCATTTCTCCTACTGATTGGTAGGTGATCTCAAATCATACATCTCCATAATGACTGTAATTTATGTGCTTTATTATTACGGTTTAGGTCAAATGGCTTCAGGCTTTGGATGTGCATAGCACATTACATGCAGTCATTTCACTGCTGTTTTGCAAGGGAGGAAGGATGCATTAATGTATACATTCCCTCATCCCCCCTGGGATTATTAAAAACCTTTAGAGATTTTCTTTCTTTGTTCCCATGAAGCAGAGCATTGTATATTCCTCCTGGGGTTCCTAGATAGCTTGGAGGGGATGGAGTTATACAGCAACCTGCATTTTAGCTCATTTTGTGGCTATATGAATTTAGATCTAGAAAGTGAACAGAAACTATTTTGGTAACTCTTTAGACCAACGGCAGGGAATTGTTTTACCTTCAGAGCAAATAAAAATTAGGAAAAGAGTAAAGTAGCAATCAAGGGATTAGGAAAATTACTGCAGCAAGTAATAGTTTGATGTTGCTCCCCAATATTAGAATTACATCAAGTGTTTGATGTAATACTGATGAAAGCCCCCCCACACACATATTGATCCTTTTTACTTTGAAAACTGAAGCTTGCTTTCTTTTTTTTAAGTTAAATTTTTTTGGGGGGGGGCTGCGTTGGTTCTTTGTTGCTGCGTGGGCTTTCTCTAGTTGCGGCCAGCAGGGGCTTCTCATTGTGGTGGCTTCTCTTGTTGCAGAGCACGGGCTCTAGGCACTCGGGCTTCAGTAGTTGTGGCTCGTGGGCTCTAGATAGAGTGCAGGCTCAGTAGTTGTGGCACACGGGCTTAGTTGCTCCGCGGCATGTGGGATCTTCCCGGACCAGGGCTTGAACCCATGTCTCCTGCATTGGCAGGCGGATTCTTAACCACTGCGCAACCAGGGAAATCCAAAGCTTGCTTTTTTAAAAAAAAGAAAAAAGAAAAACTTTCTTAGAAGGGTCCGATTTACAGAATTTGTGAGGATAGCCCAGAGCTTTCCTATACCCCAAACCCAGTTTCCCCTATTATTAACGCCTTACATTTCTGTGGTACATTGTCACAATTGATAAACCAATATTGATGTATTACTGTTAACTAAAGTCTATATCTTATTCCGATTTCCTTAGCTTTTTTTTTTTACTAAGTTTCATTGAGGTATGATTCATATCCCAAACAATTCACCCATTTAAAATATACGGCGGCTTTTAATATACTCACAGAATTGTGCATTTATCACCAAAATAAATTTTAGAACAGTTTCATTATCCCAGAAAGAAAGCTCATACCTTTTAGCTGTAACCCCTCCCTTACTTCCCATGCCCCCTGCCCACCACCCTCCCCTCTCAGCCCCAGGCAACCACTAATCCACCTTCCGTTTCTATAGATTGACCAAGGCTGGACATTTCATGTAAATGGTATCCTACAGTATGTGGACTTCTGTGAGTGGCTCCTTACTTAACATAGTATTTTCCAGATTTTACCATGTTGGAACACGTTTCAGAAGTTCATTTCTTCTTATGGCTGAATAGCATTTTATTATTCAGATACACCTCATTTTGTTTATCCATCCATTGTTGGACATTTGGCTAGTTTGAATAATGCTGCTGTGAATATTTGCATGTAAGTTTTTGTGTGATTTCCTTCGTTTTCCCCTAATGTCTTTTTCTGTTCCAGGATCCCAGCCAGGGTACCACATTATGTCTCGTCATCATGTCTCCTTAGGCTCCCAAGCCTTTTCTTTTGAAGGCCCTTTAAATAAATGTCTGTACTTACTTGTCATCAGTTCCCCATCACTTATGCATGCCACTGAACTCTTAATTGATAATGCTGTCTTTTCTGGCTATCTTTATTCTCCTAAATTCTGCCTCCAATAAGAAATTTCCCTGAAGTAGCTGGAAGAAGGAAGGTGCTGCTCTCCTGGCCCCTCTGCCTCTCCTAGTACAAGTCATCAGAAAAGTCTCTTTCTGGAGAACTTCATTCAGTAGCTTATCAGTATAATAGATGCTTTTCATTTTTGTCTTGGTTTTGTAATTGCACTGTATTCATAATGCTTCCTTCTTTACAAAGGGCTTCTTTAAGAGCCTACAGTGAATCATGTAGAGCTGGGACTCAAACCCATATTTCTTGCTTCCCAGATCAGTCTTCTTACCCCCAGACCACCATTAGGCCTACAGAATAAAAGACACAGATAGTATCCAGTATTTGGAAGCTGTTTAAATTCACTTCTTTAAAACCCCTTGTCAAGAGCTAAGTATCCATAAACTTCACCAAGGAGGTAAAAGAATTATATGCTCAGAACTACAAAACATTAATAAACGCATTGAAGATGATTCAGAGAAATAGAAGGATATCCCATGCTCTTGGATTGGAAGAATTATATTGTTAAAATGGCCATACTATCCAAAGCAATCTACAGATTTAATGCAATCCCTATCAAATTACCCATGACATTTTCCATAGAACTAGAACAAATAATCCTAAAATTTATATGGAACCATAAAAGACCCAGAATTGCCAAAGCAATCCTGAGGGAAAAGAACAAAGCTGGAGGCATAATCCTACCAGACTTTAAACAATACTACAAAGCTACAGTAATCAAAACAGCATGGTGTTGGCACAAAAACAGACATATGGATCAATGGAACAGAATAGAGAGCCCAGAAATAAACCCACACACCTATGGACAATTAATCTTCGACAAAGGAAGCAAGAATACACAATGGGGAAAAGACATTCTCTTCAGCAAGTGGGGTTTGGAAAGTTGGACAACCACATGCAAATCAAAGCTAGAACACAGCCTCACACCATACGCAAAAATAAACTCAAAATGATGAGACACCATAAAACTCCTAGAAGAGAACAGCAAAACATTGTCTGACATAAATCGTACCAATGTTGTCTTAGGTCAGTCTCCCACGGCAACAGAAATAAAAGCAAAAATAAACAAATGGGGCCTAATGACACTTAAAAGCTTTTGCACCGCAAAGGAAACCATGAACAGAATGAAAAGACTGGGAGATAATATTTGCAAATGATGCAACCAACAAAGGCTTAATTTCCAAAATATAAGAACAGGTCCTACAATTTAATAACAAAAACCCAAACAACCCAAGTAAAAATAGGCAGAAGACCTAAACAGACATTTCTCCAAAGAAGACATACAGATGGCCAGTAGGCACATGAAAAGATGCTCATCATATCTAATTATCAGAGAAATGCAAATGAAAACTACAACGAGGTACCACCTCATACCAGTCAGAATGGCCATCATTAAAATGTCTACAAATAATAAATGCTGGAGATGGTGTGGAGAAAAGGAAACTCTCTTGCACTATTGGTGGGAATGTAAATTGGTGCAGCCACTATGGCAAACAGTATGGAGGTGCCTCAAAGGACTAAAAATAGAGTTTCCATGTGATCCAGCAATCCCACACCTGGGCATATATCCAGAAAAAGACGAAAACTCTAATTCAAAAAGATACCTGCACCCCAGTGTTCATTGCAGCACTATTTACAATAGGCAAGACATGGAAGAAATTCAAGTGTCCATCAACAGGCGACTGGCTTAAGAAGATGTGGTGGATATAGATATTGGATTATTACTCAGCCATTAAAAAGAATGAAATAATGCCATTTGCAGCAAACATGGATGGGCCTAGAGATTATCATACTGAGCGAAGTAAAGTAAGAAAGAGAAGGATAAATACTGTATGATATCACTTATATGTAGAATCTAAAAGATGACACAAATGAACCTATTTGTGAAACAAAAATAGACTCACAGATGTGGAGAACAAACTTGCGATTGCCAAGGGGGAAGGAAGGACTGGGAGTTTGGGATTAGCAGATGCAAACTATTATGTATACAGAATCGATAAACAACAAGGTCCTACTCTATAGCACAGGGAACTATATATTCAATATCCTGTGATAAACCATAATGGAAAAGAATATGAAAAAAATATATGTGTGTGTGTATACATATATACATATATATAAACTGAGTCACTTTGCTGTACAGCAGAAACTAAACACAACATTGTAAGTCAACTCTACTTCAAGAAAATAAAATTTTAAAAAACACACACAAAAGGAGCTAAGTTTTCTCCAAATCCCTTTCTGCATGAATGGCCATTGCAAAATCGAATCTCTTTCGTTGGCAGTTTTCCTAAGCGCTTTCCAGTCTGTTATTCTCAAATGTCCCTCACTGCAGCCCCCACCCTTAGGGTGCAGTTTGTGTGTCTCTTCTTTACCAAAGGCATTTGGTTGCATTTTTGGTAAAATGAGTTGGGCTACGGAGAATGTTTGCTGTCCGAATCGTGCTGGTGCAGGCATGCCTGGGTTTTCTGCATTGTCCCATAAAAATTTTGGCTGCTGTTTCCTCCATTTAGGACTCTGCAGGAGTAATCCTGAAGACATTTACTTTATCTCCTACAGGTATAGAAAGCTGACACCCTAGTGGTAACTACGAGTATTCCTCTATCATCATCTCCCCCAAAATGTGTGAGAATCTGAGAGACATTTTCTTGGCTTCTACTCGGACTTCAAAATGAAGTTACAGATAAATTAGGAGATTGGGATTGACATATATACACTAATATGTATAAGATGGATAATTAATAAGAACCTGCTGTATAAAAAAACAAAGTACATGTATGCCTTAATAAACGTAAAGTGTGGAAATATTACTGAAAAATATAAATTGGGGGTATAGTGGTGTATCGGGGAGAATCTTATTATAAAATATGTTAATAATGTCCCTTTACTCTTCTTTTACATGACACTGACAGAAAATGTCCTTTTATGTAAAAAAGACATGAATCTGGATGTTATTTTAAATGCATCTTCAATAAGATATGAAACTAAGCTGAAAAAAAAATGAAGTTACAGTTAGAAGTACGTTGATAGTAAATAGGCTGGGAGCTGGCCTGAGAATGTAACCACCATTTATAACATTTTCTATGGGCAAGTGGGTTATGAGTAACTGGAAATAAATGGACATTATCTGCACCTCATCTGTACATCAATCACAGCCAGCCTTTGGTGAGAGGAAGAAATGAAATAAAATGAGAAAGCACAGTTCTACAGATTGTCCGCCACAGAGCCCTGTTAAAGGATGGACTAGATTCCTCATAGTCAGTGCTTGCTTCTTTAACTATTGAGTTGAAGTGCTTCAAAAAAAAAAAAAAACAAAACAAAAAAAGGAACCAATCCACACACTCAGCAGGATTGAGTAGTAATTTATTGTGATTGTCTTTGTTCAGCTTTGAAAAACGAAGGCATTGATATTAAGACTAAAGGGAAATTACACAGAGCTGGTGTGACTGAAAAAAGTTTGGCTCTTTCGAGTGATTTTTTTGTTTTTAATGCCACGGAGTTAAGCTTTAAAAGCACGCTTCATTGACTCTCATCCAAGCCTCTGAGGACAAGGCTAAGGGACCTTTTTTCTTTTGAGGGCCACTGACCCACAAAGAAAAACCCTAATCGAGGGCCATGTACAAAAAGCAACTTAATTTAGGTGCTTTCTTAGAAATCCATAAAGCCTTCAATTCACCTGCTTTTAAAATTAAGAACAGGGAACTCTCAACAAGTATAACAAACAAAAAAGTCCTTCGGTTTCACATTATGTGCAGTTAGAAGAGGTGGAGTGTGGTAAGAGAACAGGATGAGCAGAGCGAAAAGAGAGTGGAAAGCAGACAGAAGAGGGCCATGGAGAAGACCACAGAAGGTCCCGGAAGCAGGAGGCTGAGTTAGCGAAATAGAGGAGGCAAATGATGGTTGTAGATCATAACCCACTGTTGACTCAAACCATTGGATGAACTTCGATTCCCGGTTCTTCTGTGGCTCTAATGCTTCAGGCTTTCAAACTAGAATTCTTCGGGAAGCGTATATATCAGAATCCTCTAGGGCCACCCCGCCCCCCTTTTTTAAATGCATGAGCTCACCGCTTCCCCTGCAGTGGCTGTCATCTTCCTGTCCCACATTGGATCCTGTCGTCCCTGTGCTCAACGCTTTCAGCCTAAAGATCAAATTGTGACATCCTTCTTAAATAAGAAGTATACAGGATCACCAGGTTGAGAGGTGATCTCCAGAGAAAAAAAGCATGTCTCATTCAGACACAGCATTTTAGAAGCAGTCTCCAACAGGCAAAATGGAATGTCTTTTCCATTGATACGTATGCCCTGGCTTTTAATCATAGAAATCATTTTTGGTGTTACAGTAGAAACATTCAGGTTTTAAAAATCAAATGAGTTCCTCCAGTTCTTATTACAGTGCAGAGCTGTAGTTTCATTTTCAGATCCACCAAGACTTGTCCCCTTTTCCTTCCTAGTAACTTCTCATCAGTAACTTCTCATCACTGGTTATGGCACTGAATCCCCACTGGCCCGTGTGTGGCTTGGGATTTAATTCATAAGTGTGTCTTGGACAGGGCTTTTGGCAAGAATGCCAGATTACATTTTCAACAAATGCTTTTTAGAAACACAGACAGAATACGTGGTGTATGCAAGGCTCAAATGGGCAAAAGTGGCCCGTTGGAGTGGCTTGTTTGCACTCGGGGGAAGATGACTTTGCCAGCAGAAACATTAGCCAGGTATCTACCCCGTTGTCACACCTTCCATAAGGCAAGCCTTTACCATTAGACAAGAGTCTTCCTGTAAAGATCTTATCTGTAATGTGGAAGTGGACTCTTTTTCCTTAGTTTTTGCCAAAACAAATAAATGTGCTTCAGTGTTCAGATATCAGCAGGTCTCCGGAAGGTCCTGCTGAGGGTCCCTGGTGGGTAGGTGGTGGGTGGAGTGCTCGGGGCCTTTTGTTTAGCTGCTGGCTAGTTCAGTGGGTCACCAGTAAAACTTTAATTGCTGTGACCCATTTTTGAAGGGTGTTTGTTCAGTGCCCAAGGTTTAAAACTCTCAACATCTAGCACCTTCTTATATGTAGAAAAGTATTCTTTCCTTTTGTCTCTTCGGATTTTCTGGCTTTAGGTTCTGTGTGTGCGTCTGTGCATATGTGCATTGGAGGTGCAAAGAAGGGTGCTTTTTTCCTTGGTCATAGACGCCTATTTTGATAAGATCCAATGAATGACCCTTTCGTTTATTGTATGTGTGAACCATGTTAAGATTAGGTGAATATAGATTCGCTTCCAGACTCTGAACTGTTTTGCCTTGGAAATTCAGTGCATTACCACAATCGAATCTTTGCAGGGGCTTGAAAACCAGCCTGTGATTAATTTTAGCCTGTGAAAATCTTAAAAGAGTAGCTGCTCTCTTATTATAATTCATGTACCTAGTTCTGTATGTCCTAAATTCTCATTGTGAGCATTTCAGTTAATTTTCTTTGTGGTGAGTGAGAGTGATATGGATTCTTTAATACAGCTACATCAAGTACTGTACTAGTTGGGGGTCCTTTGTATTACTTTATGTATTAAGATTGTGTTTGGGGAGATCCTCAACCCTGAAACCAGGAGACAACTGGATATCTCTTTGTTAATTAGGTGTCCCAATACCAAAGGCCTGTTGTGAACTTGCTATGCCAGTCAAGAGGCAGTTTTGTTTTTGGTTGTAACAAGGTGTTTCCAGAAAACTAAGCTTCTTCCATTAATGAGATCTAAGATGTTCGGCAACCTCACAGCTCTAAACTCTTTCACATACTTCCCTGTGCCTCCCCCCACCCCCACCGCCTTTGTTAGAATTATCGGTTGACCAAGGGTTTCAAAAATGCCAAATGAAGCATTTAGCAGTTTCTGGATGAGGAAGTTATTTGAAGAATGTTTCCCTTCTCCCCTTCTTTAAAAGTCCTTTAATGCTGCATATCCATTTTTGTCTGGCAATAACACTCCCTACTTTTGAATTGCCAGGAAGGAAGGAAGATCAGGAATATACCTGATTATGTAATTATTTGCATCTGTGCAGTTGACGGTACTAGTGTTCGTCAAATAAATTGCCAACACCATGTTATTTGAAATCCGCCCCCTCCGCAAAACTACTTTGGTATCTGTCCGAAGTGAAGGCTTATTTCCTCTAAGCACCCACAGCCAAGAAGCAGCAATGGCCGTCGGCCCCTGGCCCAGTACATGTCCATGATTAGTGCTGTTAAAAAGATTTTGCTCTTCATTCCTCCTCCCTTGATTTATTATACACACTTACCATTGATAGGTTCATAGGTCTTCAGTATACGCCTTCCTGAGTTCCTGAGACCTTAGGTCTTTTCAGACCCCTTTTGTCTGTCATGGAACATGAACTGCAATAACAGAAGGAACAGTGAAGGTGAATTGGTATTGTATTGGTGTGACTAACGTGATAGTACCTGGTGGGGTTAGTTTTGAGTGGCGCCATATCTTGGTCATTATGAGGGAGAGGCGTGGTCTGTTCAAAGCACAATTTTTGGTCTGTGACAGAGGAGGAACAGGGCAGAAGCTCTCCAAACTCTCAGGTCCAGACCACAAACAGAATGCCCTTGGTGTAGGGGAGGCAGATGGTCTGCATGTCTTTGACATTTTCTTGGCCTTTAGGGCTACATAAAGGCGACATTTACTGGAAGTCATTCATCTGTATTTGGGCAAGTGGCTACACCGCACATGATCATAAAGGTCAATGTTATAGTGTCTAACATCTATACAGAGGATGCTGGACAAGAAAATCTTAAAACCGAGAATCATTTAACGTCCCCCTTTGTGACTTACCAAAGATGCAAATCCCAGTGTGGACTCCATTCTTTCCTCTTGGCTGACAGCTCCTTGAAATGCACTTATCCCTTTGTTTTGTTTGCCACATCAATTGCTTATATATTTGCTCAGTTTTTGGTTTTGTCACATATTTTACAAATCATTCTTCATTAATGGTACCCTCTCTTGCAGTGTAAACTCAAAGCTAGAAAAACTATGTCACATTTGCACAGTATGTAGCATAAAATCTCGAAGAATTTATGCGAGCCTTCCGTTCATATTGAATGATACTCTCTTCACTGGCCACACCGATTTTTCCTGTATGATAACAATCTTCCTGATTGGAAAGTTCTTTTGCCTTTTGGAGATGGCTTCATCATCTTATTTTTCCAAGAAGGAAATCAATATTTTCAGTATAATGAAACTTTTTAGATAGCGCATGATGCCTGGGCCTTTGCAGGAACATCATGGAGAGAAATGAAGCCAAGCATGTGCACCTAAATCAAACTCTTCCGTTTTGGACTTGATGAATGATGATGGAGATTGATTGTCCTACATTTTATCTTCCAGGTGATCATTTGAAGATTTGTCCCCAGGGTTATACCTGCTGCTCCCAAGAGATGGAGGAGAAGTACAGCCTGCAAAGTAAGGATGATTTCAAAAGTGTGGTCAGTGAGCAGTGCAATCATTTGCAAGCTGTCTTTGCGTCCCGTTACAAGAAGTTTGATGGTATGTATTGGAACTTTGGTCTACATAAGTGTAGATATTTGCTTTGTTCTTGAATTCTTATTTTTCTCTTTGCCATGCGGCTAGCAGGATCTTAGTTCCCTGACCAGAGATCGAACCTGGGCCACAGCAGTGAAAGCGCTGAGTCCTAACCACTGGACCGCCAGGGAAGTCCCTTGAATTCATCTTATACCTTTTAGTCAAGTCACATCTACGAGCTGCCAGTGAAGTTCGTACAGTTGCTTTTCCCAAGTGCCTTTCTGCTCTTAGTGTTCAAGTTTTCTCCCAAGAGGCTCTCCTGGCTGGACCCCAGGGGCAAGTTAGCCTTACAGCTTATTTAATGCTAGAATCCTTCAAGATACACTAGAATCTGTACGGTATGGTAGCCATTATGGAAATATGGTCACAAGGAGCCAAAAAAGAGATTAAAGTAGTTTAATTTAAATGCTTTCATTTATTTTCTTGGGTGAACACACAATAGTGTTGTTGACACAAGTCACTAAAGAAAAATCTTCCTAATAAAAAGCAGGCATCTGAAAACTTAGTCAAAATAACCACAGAGATTCTGCAGATGCTGGACTTCAAATTAAATTTCAAAATGGATCCCTCAAAGCCAACTAGAATTCCTACAAGCCCTGCAGAACACAGGATTAAAGCTCATGCACCAATGACCACGCGGCAGTGACCCAGAGGTAGCTCCTGGGCTCCAGTCTTCATTAAGTTCAGCACCATCCCTGGCCTCATTTTAGCTGAAGCTTTGGTCAATCCACGTTAAAGCCACAAGAAAACCTATTTCAGTCCCCTGTGCCAAACACAGATTTTCACATGCACACTTTCTTTTCAGAGTGAGGAAATAGACAATCTGAGCCAGAAGAGAGGCACTTCAGTCGTATCTGAAGCAATGTAATAGATAACAGACTTTCAAAACTAAAGTATGGGGTCCAAACACCTCAGGATTCCTTTCTCTGGTGCTGTTCACTCAGTTTGCAGGTCGTTATGAAGTAGATGTAATTTTAATAGGAATGATTTCCTTTGTACCTGTTGTAAAGGCCATTTTAATTACATAGTACCTTTGAAGCATGCTTTTCCTGACATTCTGTGGTAAAGAAGTACAAGGCAAATTTTTGAGACGTGAAATGTCTTTGAGCATTTCTGCAAAGGGCTCATTATCATGGTGAGAAGTGGGATTAAATTAGATTTGATCTAGCTGATAAGGCAGCTCCCAGCTAAAGAACAGGTTGTATTTCAAATGTTGCCTTTGAGATTCGTTATTTGAAACTGATAACTGATTTAATAAGTGTTAGTCTGTTCCCAGGCTAGACGACAAAAGCATATTTACATATATATGTTTTTTATAAATTTATTTTTTATTATTTTATTTTTGGCTGCGTTGGGTCTTCGTTGTTGCGCGCGGGCTTTTCTCTGCTTGCGGCGAGAGGAGGCTACCTACTCTTTGTTGCGGTGCACGGGCTTCTTGCTGTGGAGCACGGGCTCTAGGCGCACGAGCTCCAGTTGTTGTGGCACGTGGGCTCAGTAGTTGTGGCTCGCGGGCACTAGAGTGCAGGCTCAGTAGTTGTGGCACGTGGGCTTAGTTGCTCCACGGCATGTGGGATCTTCCCAGGCCAGGGATCGAACCCGTGCCCCCTGCATTGGCAGGCAGATTCTTAAACACTGTGCCACCAGGGAAGCCCCGACAAAAGCATATTTAATTTGTAATGTAGTTGAACTAAAAGTTTCCAGGTAGTGTACCATTTATTGTGCCCATTTCCCCCAACGCTTTGTATGTGGAGTTGTGTTTAGTCTTTATCTCCTTTCCCTGGATGGATGGAAAAAATTTATCCGTATATCCTGTTTATTATTCTATAATCCCCAATGCACAGGCTGTTAAGTATGTTACCACCACGTGAAGATGAGTGTTACTGGCAAAAGACATCTTAGGCCACCTCTGTCTCTTGGTCACTAAATTATCAGTATGATTATTGAAAAGAATGGTATTCTCTTGACTATGGCGTTTCTCATTCAAGACAGTAACTGAAGCAATTCCTTTTCCTTTGAGGAGAAAACTTAGAGAGATAATCAGACAGTCATTTTTGAAAACTTGAGATGCTGATATTTAAAAATTACCACTTGGGGGTTTAATAATGGGACTTAGAAGGGAAAATTCCTGCTCTTTAGAAATGGCTGTAGCGTGTCAGTAGCAAGATACAGTGGAGATGAGGCAGTTTCCAACTTCCAAGGTCACTGCCTCCAAATCGCCCCATTTCTTCTTAGACGTGTCTCCTCCAGGTGTGGAGTGCACAGGCATTTCGTGATTTCTCTTGCCAGTGGGCCTGGTAGTTTCACTATTCGTTCCCCTTCTCACTTCCCATGGTTTTATAGCATTACTCATGTGATTCCAGTGTGTACTTTTTAAAAAGCCACACAGAGAAATTTTATCAGTAAGTATTAACATATGTTTTTTTTAAAAAAGGACAGAAAGGGGCTTCCCTGTTGGTGCAGTGCTTAAGAACCTGCCTGCCAATGCAGGGGACACGGGTTCGAGCCCTGGTCCGGGAAGATCGCGCATGCTGCGGAGCTACTGAAGCCCGTGCGCCGGAGCTACTGAAGCCCGTGCACCTAGAGCCCGTGCTCCGCAGCAAGAGAAGCCACTGCAGTGAGAAGCCCGCACACCACAATCAAGAGTAGCCCCTCGCTCGCTGCAACTAGAGAAAGCCCGCGTGCAGCAAAGAAGACCCAGTACAGCCAGAAAATAAAATTTAAAAAAAAAGGGGGGGCTTCCCTGGTGGCGCAGTGGTTGAGAGTCCGCCTGCTGATGCAGGTGACACGGGTTCGTGCCCCGGTCCGGGAAGATCTCACATGCCGCGGAGCAGCTGGGCCCGTGAGCCATGGCCGCTGAGCCTGTGCGTCTGGAGCCTTTGCTCTGCAACGGGAGAGGCCACAACAGTGAGAGGCCCACGTACCGCGCGGGGGTGGGGGTGGGGGAAAGGACAGAAAAAGTTTCTCTTGCCCTTCCCTACCAGCCTTCACCTTCAGTAAATGTGTTTAACGCTGTTTCTTTATCAGTTTCAAAACTGCCCATGAAAAATGATGATGAAACCCCAGTTTGTTTCTTCTGACTTCAAATTAGACTATGGCACAGACAATAAAGACTATGGCACAGCATAGATTTAAAATTTTTTGAAGGAGTTGTAGCCTCGATGTTTTTGGCCTGGAGATCAGAACAGAGCTGGGATACTTTGCATATTTCCTCCAAGCTAGGCTTTCTGAGACAATTAACTGCTTTTATATGGTAAAATCTCAGTTGATTGGTATCCAACAAACGGTAGTCCTCAAGTGGGTGCTGCATTTATTGATTGATTTTTTTTTTACATCTTTATTGGAGTATAATTGCTTCACAGTGGTGTGTTAGTTTCTGCTTTACAACAAAGCGAATCAGTTATACATATACATATGTTCCTATATCTCTTCCCTCTTGCGTCTCCCTCTCTCCCACCCTCCCTGTCCCACCCCTCCAGGCGGTCACAAAGCAGGGAGCTGATCTCCCTGTGCTATGCGGCTGCTTCCCACTACCTATCTACCTTACGTTTGGTAGGGTATATACGTCCATGCCTCTCTCTCGCTTTGTCACAGTTTACCCTTCCCCCTCCCCATATCCTCAAGTCCATTTTTAAGATTGGCAATTATGACCTGCCAATACTCCACAAGGCCTAAAGACGATGTTGAGTGAAATTGTGTAGGGGCTATGGTGACTCTTAGAAATTCAAGAGTAGAGTGCTTTGGTCAAAGAATTGTCTAAGCTTTTATAAAAGTCAAACCCTGGGTTATTGATGTGAATGGAAGGGGGGAAGTTTGGCAGAGTAACAAGATGGCGACTGGAGAACCAAAATGGGGCAGCAAGGTGGCATAAGGAAGGCTGGGGATAAGTACTGAGGAAATAGCAAAGGACACGTGGGAACATAGGAGGTCAAAGTCCTTCATAGGAGCATCCTTTGCCATCTCCAAGCTTATAGTATAACTTTGAAGTGGTGATCCTGAGCTCAGGCAACTTCATCTGTCATCAAAACTCCAGTCATGTTTATGAAATACCACTTCTTTCTAAGGCAGGAACAAGGTTTTTTTTTAAATAAACTTTCAAATAAAAATAAGGTTTCGAGGCTTTTAGGGAATTAGCCTTCTTTTACCAGAAAGCATCCCATTATCACTCTGTCTCCATGAGCTCTGGTCAGTCTGAGCGCTGGCGTTGGCATTTTGGAGTCAGTTAGTCCACTTATCTCTAAGGTCCTTTTTTGTTCTACACATGTAATTTTCTAATGTTTGTACCTCTAAAGAGACTATACAGTGTATAAACCAGTTTTTAAGTTGTAAACTCTGCACGTGTGTGTGTTTTCAGACCTGGCTGAGGTACAGAAGAACTTGCTTAGGCAGCACCTCCCCCCCTCCCAATTCTCAGATTTCCCATATTTTAAACCTGCGCCTCTGAGTTTAAGGACTCACCTCTTTATTTTCTTACACGTTAATCTTCTAAATCTAATCTTTGACTTAGAATATTCAGTACCAGAAATCGACTATCCTGGGCTAGAGACATAGAGTCAGAAAACTTTAATGACAGAGCTAGCTGCTCCCCCTCTTGGCCAGTTTTGGGAATTTTTCTTTTTTTTTTTTTTTTGAAGTAGAATTGCTAATTAACATAGCTGAATCGGTTGTCTCATGAATATGCTAATCAGATACTCCGTTCAGGGGGCTTTGAAAGAATTGCTTGGCAAAAGGCATAGAAATAATAGAAGTGTGGCATAATCCGTGTTTGGGGACCACAACATAAAGACCCGCCCCCAAATATCGCATTTTGTGAGACTAGTTGTTTTTCAAAGAATCAGAGCGAAATCAAACAACCCAAATAGATTAAGATTAGAGCTGCCATGTTAAATATATTTCAGAATTACATAGTAAAAATGATGTTAACAACTACAAAGATAGATTATTGCTTGCAAACTCCCTGAATCAAATTATTTGCTAGGTGTTTTTGCATGTTATAAAAGAAATTTTAAGAAAATAGTGACGTTGTCTGATGCTAGCCCACTGGGAATACTACTTTCATTTGCCATTGTAGGAGCAAATGTAGCAACTTTGCCCAGGAGGCAGAGCCCTCCGGGTTGTCAGCCTGTTTCTGCTGTGAACCCACTGTGACCTGGGGCAATTAACTGGTCTCAGTTTTCCCATCCATAAAATCAAGGGGTTGAGCTGGATGCGCTCTAAAGACCCTTTCAATTCTACGAATTCTGTGAATCTTCTCAACATGTGACTAGACCAGCTGCTTCAGTGAAAGGTCTTACAAGATGTTAATTAGGCGTCTGCATGGTCCCCTCTATTTTCCTCCTATCATTTCTTAACCCTACGCTACTTTCACTGCGTCTTTGAAAACCCTCCCGTGAGCCTGAAGCTTGTTAACTCGAATAATAGTAGAAATGTTCTGAATTAGCTTAAAACGGACATAAAAGAAATAATTGTCCCATCTATCTGAAGAGTGCTTCATGTCCTGCCTTTGTGAAATGATAGAAAACAAGGGGGCTGGAGAGCTTAAGGGAAAGGGTGGCCGCTCTTAATATTGAGCCAAATTTCTGTTTTAATCAGTGACTAAAAGTTTTCCATGGTTCATCCTGGCCATTACCTCATTAGGCCAGTAGGCTCAGCAGTGTCGGAGACTCAGCAAGTTGAAGGCATTTGAATTCCCATGCCCATGAAAGACAAATATAGCCAACTAAAGCTTCATGGCTGTTGGCTAAGCTGAAGTTTTTGGAATTTTCCTGACCCCTGACTGCAAGTATTTTTCAACAACTGCACGGTTTTCTTATTGTCCTTTGCACGGCCATACTGACTTCGTATAGACCTCCCGGGTCTGTAGTTTAAGTCTTCGACATCCTCAAGATAAATGTGTCATAGAAATGTGTGATGTACATACAACATACGGTTGTTTTTTAATCCTTACCTCAGATTTCATTCATTAAGATGTCTTTTTAAAATTTGTTGCTTTTTTAAACCTCTGCTACAGTGCGGCAATCAGGATGCGTAGCCACGAAAGTACAGAAAAAGACATGAGGCCTCTGACCTTCCTGCAAATGCAGGGTTCCTTCCAGATCATACTATGGGTGTTTGATTTGGTTGGAAAGCACTGCTACTCTGTGCTTTACAATTCTGTTTTCCTTCTTTTTTTTCCTTTCCATGCAAAAGAGACTAAAACACTGGGTATTTTTGCTAATTCTTTGATAATCTCTGTGAAACGCGATGAGAAGGAGCCACTGCCAGCTTACTGGAATCAAATCAAGAGCTCAGATAAAACACACACTTTTCGGTATTGACAAAGGTTTTCTGCCTTTTGAGTTGTTATCTCAGGTGTGGCCAGTTGTGGCTCTAGCATTGGCCGTCTCATTGAAAATGCTTGTGCAGCTTCCAGGGAGCCCTGAGCACACTCTCTTTCGGCCTCTGCTATTAGCTGTGCTTCTTAAAGAAGGCGTGGTGTCAGCAAGAAGCCGCCAATCTGTTTGGAGGCTAGTAAATACACAGAAGAGCTTCAGCCGAATTGCTTTTATCTATTTTTTGGTTCATTGTACTTTGAGCCTGGGAGTTGAGAGCCTTGTTGATCATCTCTGCTCACCCTTTTTCCATGCGTCTGTCTGTCCCAGCAAAGAAAAGGGCTTATTTGATCTAGCAGTGACTCTGACTGAGAGAATTCCCAAGCCAGTCAGGCCTTTCTTGTTCATTGTCCTGGCCCATCTCTATTGCGCGCAAAGCACGTGGTCTCTCTCCCTCTCTCTCTCTCTCTCTCTCTCTCTCTCTCTCTCTCTCTCCCCCCCTC
>NW_006789873.1:770475-780378 GCF_000442215.2 Lipotes vexillifer | reverse complement strand
CTCTCTCCCTCCCCTCCCCCTTCCCTCCCCCCATTCCCTCAAGAATCTGAAGCTCTTCATAATACAGAAGACTGGAGCAGGGAATGCTACATGGGCATACCTTTTCCGGAGGTCAGTTTGGCAGTGTATCAGAGGTTTCTAATAGCTTCATTCATACCCTTTGACTCAATCACTGTACTTCTAGGTTTTGATCTCAAGGAAAGAAAGATCTGCGTACAGATTTATGTACAAGAATGTTCATCACAGTATTACTTGTAATAATGAAAAATAGGAAATTATCCTAAATGTCCCATAATGATTACATTATGATCTGTTTGTATGGTGTCATAGTATGCAGTTGTTAAAACTGATGTTTCTGAAGGCTTTTTAATCACATCGGAACTGCTAACCATACAGTGTTACATGAGAACAGGGTATAAATACAGTATGACCTCAACCATGTGACAGTACATACCTTCATAGAAAAAGCAGGAAAGAAATTCAATAAACCATTGTTGTTCTCTTAATGGTGGGATTATGGGAATTTTTGTTTTCTTCATACCTTGCCATATTTTTCAAATTGCTGCAATTTGAAAGGAATACTTTATAGGAAAAAACAGTATTTTGAAACGAAAAATGTAAACTGCTTTGGTGGTGTTTTGCCATGTTTGGTTTTTTGGTTTTTTTTTTCTTCAGTATTACAGTGCTCACTGTAGACAGTTTGGACGAAGTAGAAAAAAATGCGTCGAAGCCTCCAGCATTTAAGTCGGTTGAATAGAATAAAGGGAAATTAGTCAGTTTTGAAAGCATGAGATAGATTACTTTTCCTATTAGATTACTTTTCATATGTGTCGCTGCAAAATTGGGGTGAACTAAATTGAGAAACATTGAAAAAAATCACGCCGATTCCTGAACACCCA
Source organism: Lipotes vexillifer (assembly GCF_000442215.2). Taxonomy (NCBI): domain Eukaryota; kingdom Metazoa; phylum Chordata; class Mammalia; order Artiodactyla; family Lipotidae; genus Lipotes; species Lipotes vexillifer. The sequence goes on along the minus strand of NW_006789873.1, from coordinate 779,479 downwards.
TCCAACACCACTGTATGCACGTCATCTTTTTTTGGTCAGGTAGACAATGTATATACATACATACAAATCGGAATCATAGCCGATTGCGCTATTTTGCGTCCTGATTTTTCTCTTGATATTAGATCATGAGCAGATAGACTGTATTGTGAGGTTTGTGTATGAGGCCATATAATAGGTCCACGTGGAGGTTAGCATATGAAGCACTTGGAACACTGCTTCAGCCTTGGAGCATTCTTCTCTTCTTCTGTTTTTTGGCTGACCACGCAGCATGTGGGATCTTAGTTCCCAGATCTGGGATAGAACCCATGCCCCCTGAGGCGGAAGCGTGGAGTCTGAACCACTAGACCACCAGGAAAGTCCCCTCAGAGCTTTCTTAAACATGCCCTCATGGGCCCTTCTCAGTGAGAAGGAATCCGGCTGTGCTAAAGAGAGCTAGCTGGTGCTGGGAGTACCATTGCTAGAAATGGAATGTGGTCCAGGGGAAGGGACCTTACCGTACTGACTGTGTGTCCCTGGCCAAGTTAGCCCGGAGAGAGAATTAGCATTCAAAATGCATTAACTACTAAAAGTAACCTTGGGAAGAAAGGGCTCCTCCTACAGTGGCAGGGTCCCCCAGCCCCCTTTCATATGCTAACAGCCCCTAATAAGGGCCTCAGCTGGCAACGGCCTTCTCCTAGGAGAGGACCATTGTTGGGCTACAGCTGTTGATTGTTAGTCAAGTACCCGTCCTTTTAGTACACCGTGCCCTCCCTAGCAGGCACTCCTGAGGAAAGTGCCTGTTAGAAACTGAACACAGACTTGACCAAAAAAGCAAGACAGAGGAGGAGATAGTCTTTGGTTTCAGTCAGTAAAATGCTTACTTAATTTCCTCCCCCCCCCTTCCATTTGTAGGTGCTTATGTTAGCTGTTTTTCATCAAGTACTTGATCTTGGGTGAAGGGATGGATGGCTATAACTCTGAGTTTTCTTAACAGTGTGAGAAGTATGATTTGTAGCATGTACCAGGAGACTTCTTTCTTAGGAATTTTGTGGATGTGGTAACTTACTGTTTGCACGCCACACCAGGCCTGTGAAATACAGCCTTTACATTAAAGAGGAAATTAATCCTTATATGTAAAAGACAGCTTCCTAATAATATAAATACAAGGGGGTAATTTATAGCACCAAGCAAATGGATTGAATAGAAAGGGCTTCCATTCTCTTCAGATCACAGGTTAATTCTAGAATGCATTCTAGCACATTAATCAACAGCCAGTCGATCGTTTATAAAGTAGTAGCTAATGGCATTTAATAGCAGAACTGAGGGTCTTTTGACCTGTTTCAAGAATTTTGAATGTTTATTTGATGCAAGACAGGTGGTGGGGGATAGAAGTTCCAGAAGTACGTAATGTTCTTCTTTTTGTAAAAAAAAAGGATACTTACATAGAAAACTTTTATATGGAAAGGTTTTGCCTTTTCTCTCTAGTAGTTTTTCCCATGTTAAATTGGTACTACTGACATTAAGAATAATCAGATGTTAGAGCCGGAAAACACTCCCAATCTCCCAGTCTCCTAGCTCAACCCTTGCATTGAGGTGCTTCTGGTAGGATGCAGATGAAATATACATGGGGAGGGTGGGGCATTGACCTGCCACTTAATTCTCAATTTTCCTTTCCCTGATTCTTTGCCTCGATCTTTTTGTATGTACGCGTGCTGTGTATGATACTCTGTGTTGTAATATCATGTAAAATCTCTTCCCTGGATTTCTTCATCCCGTGTTTTTCGCTCAGGAGTTGCTCCACCCTCGTAGATGTCTGGGACGTTTCACAGAATTGGAAGCTAGAGCCATTAAGCATTTCCTTTGGCTGAATTGTTCCCAGTTTTATAAGGCCTTGGGTCTTCTTAACCATTCTCCAGCAGCTTTGGCTAAATTTATATTCCCCCCAGATGGATAATATTTGACTCTGCCAAGAAAGATAAAAACCAGCCTTGAAAGGTTTTTTTTTTTCTTTTTCAATAATTGTAGATATAAAGAAACTCAGAAGGTGACAGTAACATTATTTCTCATATTATGAATAGTGTCCATTCATTGAGCAGCTATTGTGTTCTAGCCATTATCCATATGAGGTGAGCAGTAATAGCCCCATTTTATGGAAGAAGAAGCAACAGAGGCTCAGAGAGTTTAGATCTTCTGTCCCGTCAAGGTCACACAGCTCATAAATGAGAAGAGGGCCCATGCTTTTCCTACTGTGTCATGCTGCTTTAGATACTAGCACATTAAAGTGTGTATTTCCATTCCTATGTTGTGGTCATTCATGAGCCCTAGGTGTAGCAGTTGCTTCATCCTTGGAACGTAAATCCTTAAGCCCCCAAACTGAAAATTGAAGGAGAAATAAACCCTGCTCGCAGACACCATATTTAAAATGCTTATAAACTGTCTCCTCTCTCTTCTTTCAGACTCTCTGGGCAGCAGTTTTCATGAATACAAGCAGTTGCTGCAAGGGAGGTCTGAATTCCAGTTAAGTCAGCTTCTGATCCTGGTGGAACTCTGGTTTACACTGGTCCTGGCTGGTTCTCTCTTAGCCACCAAGTGTCTTATAATTGGCTCCAGGCATAATGTTTACAGTGGGATGATTGCTAGTTGTCTCAGACCTGCACAGTTTTTCTTCAGCAGTTAAGATCTGATTCTGAGTTCTAAATAATGGGGGGAAAAGTGGAGATGAGCTTTGCAGCGATGAATGAAATTGCTCTTGGTGGCTGGGGACCAGGTCCTGAATATCTAATTTGTGTTCTATCCCCCATTGTAGAAGGAAATGTGGGAAGAAAGGTGGGGAGGTGGGGAGGTTAAGGAATCTACAAGAACATATGAGAGCAGCTAGTTTGATAGGATAAATAGATGTAAAAGTTTTTTCCCCCCTTTCTTCTTACAGCAAATTATTATGCTTTGATTGATATTGTACCTAATTGGTATGGATTTTAGAATTTAAATTATGTCTGCCATCCTTAAAAGATCTCTTTGAGACAAAAAGCATAGGTAGAATAGTCCCATTTACCAGGGCCAGTAAGAACACGTCTAAGGAGAAACGAGTTTGGGTCTTTTGGTTCGCTTGACTTTTGTTCTGTTGACCTTGCACGTGAAATAGATGAATATTAAAAAAAAAAACCAAACTTGCTGTATGAAATGAAGGATTAAGGATTTTATAGATGGTTTAAAAGTCTCCTGTGCCTCTGTAAAACCATGCGTGGAATGTGGCAGGTATAGTAAAGGTGAATTGGATGGAGAAAATTCATCTTTCTAGAAATTTTCATTACAGTCTGTTTGGGCAGGAAGGTCAAAATGCATGGCAAAGCTGTGTGCTTTGATTTGAGCCCATACCAGCCACTTAGTACATACTTGTCCAATTACATAGCTATTTGGAGAGACCAAATTAGCAGATTTTAACTCCTTATATCAGTTTTGTAGAATTTCTATATCTAATCCACTCAGTGGAATTACATTTGCAACTTATACGGCCACACTAAAGAGTCTTTTAAAATGTGAAGGAAAGGAAATCAATTTTCTCAATGATTAAATGAATTAGAGTTTAATATGTATACAGCACCAAACTAAACTCTGAAAATAGAAGCAAACATCACACACACGCACACAACCTTCCTAGCAGAATTTGAGTCCCAGGAAATAAAGTAAGGTCCATTGTGATATTGGACAGAGGGCATGCTGGGTTCAAATCAGTCCTGTTCTTCGTTGGATCGTGGCTCTTGTACTTTGAAGTAGCTATATTATATATAACTACACCGACCCATAGGCTGTTGACCTGAATGAGGATCTCTAAGAATGTTTTCTTTTTTCCATAAAATGTTCAGTGTCTTAGCGTTTCTTTGACCTGGAACACTTTTAAGCCTAAAAAAAATAGTGACATTTCATAGTGTTTTTCAGTTAAGAGGGAGCTCGACATGCCACTCTGCCCCAACCCTTAAAACCAGCATTCATTAGAAATGCAAGTGAGTATTCAGAATTACTTATTTAATGAGTCAGTGAAAGCACAAGTCAAATAATTCTCAACATCCTGTTTCTACACTAAATGATGTGTGCCAATTTTATGAGCAATATAGTAAAAATCCAATCTAAGGAAGGACCTATGGTTGCCTTTGGAATGCGCTCTTTTGGATGGTGAAATATTAGTAGCACTGGATTGACACAAGGCTTCCATACCGATCTCAATAACCAGGCTTTATTTTTCCAGTATGTGAAAGCCAGCACCACTTGGCAAGGACGCTAGTGATTCAAAGACGGTACGGGAAGTGGACCAGATGACATTTAAGGTCTTTTCTCACCCTAAGATTCCACAACTTTGAAGTCTAGGAAAAGTGCTGCCTGCATCTCGACTCTTAGTTGAGAGATACTTCCACACAAGAAAATTCATCCCCAAAACCTCTTTAAGAAATGACACCCAAGAATGCAACAAAAAAAAATTTTAAACCCAATTTATTGGAAATGTATTTTCCTCTAATTAAAACATTACCCTTACCCTGAATGCTTCACGTTCAGCACAGTTCCCAGGTTGGTGCTGATTGCTAGTGAGAGGCAAAATGGGAGAAGTTTCATTGACTAGAGTCTTGCTTCTCAAACTTTGGGGTATAGCAGAGCGCCAGATGGCTGGGTCCCACCCTGCAGAGTTTCTGATCCAGTAGGTTTAAGGTGGGGTCCAAGAACTTGTGTCCCAGTGGTGATGGTGTGTGCCCATGGAAGCACACTCGAGAACCACTTGGGGTTTGGAGAGAATCAGAGGCCTTCTCGGCTACCTGATTTGAGTAACTCTATCATTCCCCTAGCTCCTTACGTACTTTCTGGCCTCCTTCCAGGGAGAGAACTTTGGTAAAAATGCCAGGCTGTGCAGTTGTAATGGGGATTTCCCTTTCTCTCGCTGAAGAAAGCCCAGGAAATAAAAGGCAAACGGTAGAGAATGGTTTTGTAGCACTGTTGCATTTTGAGAAGATCACTTAATGTTCTTCTGGCTTTGAAGGAGTTGTCTTATTTTCCTTCCTGTTCCATGTTCACTTGGAGGCAGCTTCTTTCTTGATGTGGTCCTTATATTTTGCTTTGGTATTTATTACATTTCCTGCTTATAAACTTGATACCATGAGGTGTTTATTTTTATACCAGACATATAGAGTCTTTAAGAATGATTAATGTTGCAGATAGACTGTTAGCTCGTCTCTTCAGGGAACTTCCTGAGAAAAGGTTCAGGAGAAATTCATTTGACATTTGTATTTAAGAGATTAAAAGTCTTAAACATTTAGGCTGTGTGGGTATGCGGTGCCCAAAAAGTAAATCTGAAAAAAAACCCGAAAAACACAGGTATTCTTTTTTTTTCCCAGTTATTTTTCCGTGTTATCTTAATCTCATGGTTTTACTGTATGAATCCTTTAGCAACCCGAGGTCACCTTGGATATCCCAGTTTATACTAATGTCACAGGGAACACCTGAGAAGTTCTTTTCCTGCTTATGTGTGGTGTTTCATTCTGTTTCTTGGCCTCAAGCATTTCCCAGGCAGTTTTCTTATATATCATGTAGGTGTAATGAGGAGAAAAGGAAAAAATAATCATGTCTAAGTAAACAGCATGTCTTGAAAACACCTGTCCTGGTGTCAGGTTACAATGAGGAGGCATTATCCACTTTGGTTTAGATTCTTATAGTAAGAAGTTCTGGGAGACCTCAAGTTTTAGACTTTATGTATCCATTTTTATCCAGTTCTTTATTTACCTTGTGACTAAATGAGAAAAAGGAGGGAGGGAGGGAGTCCTGAGAAGTTGTCCGTTTAAAGTTTCATTTTATTCCCTCTCTTAGACATAGACACACGTGACTTTGTGACATAGGTTTCCTTTCATTGACAAACGATCAGAGATGCCAAATCCCCCCAAAGAAAGCCACCTTATATACAAGCATGTTTTCCAATTGAATTTCAGGATTTTTTTTTCCAGTTTTCAGATTTACCTGAAAAGCAAGCACTCTGTTATTGAATTACTGAGAACTCTTTCTTTTTTCCTTTCTGTTTTGGTTTTGGTTTTAGAATTCTTCAAAGAACTACTTGAAAATGCGGAGAAATCCCTGAATGACATGTTTGTGAAGACATATGGTCACTTGTACATGCAAAATTCCGAGCTATTTAAAGATCTCTTCGAAGAGTTGAAGCGCTACTATGTGGCGGGAAGTGTGAACCTGGAAGAAATGCTGAATGACTTCTGGGCCCGCCTCCTGGAGCGGATGTTCCGCCTGGTGAACTCCCAGTACCACTTCACAGACGACTATCTGGAGTGCGTGAGCAAGTACACGGAGCAGCTGAAGCCCTTTGGAGATGTCCCTCGGAAACTGAAGCTCCAGGTCACTCGTGCATTTGTAGCAGCCCGCACTTTTGCTCAGGGCTTAGCAGTTGCAAGAGATGTAGTGAGCAAAGTCTCAGTGGTAAGCGCTGTTTGCATTCTGTGTTATTGTCTTCTTTTGTTTCACATTAGAAGAAAGTTTGAGAGATGTGGAAAAATAAGTCAGTAGAATTCCATCGTCTCCATAGCAATCGTCTTTTTCTTCTGTTCTTTTCTCATCTTTCTCTCCCCTCTTCTCTCCTACACTTCGTCCTGATACATGTGCATCATGTGGCTATAAACAATACAGCGATGAACATCTTCACGTATCAACATCATTCTTTCCTGTGGTTTCTTTGGTAGCTATTCTTAGAAGCAGGATACGTGTTCACTTTGGAACCTTAATTTTTTAAGTGGATTTAGGGACTGCCCTGGCCATCCAGTGGTTAAGACTCCATGCTTCCACTGCAGGGGGTGAGGGTTTGATTCCTGGTCCTGGAACTAAGATCCCACATGCCGTGAGGCCAAAAAAAGAAAAAAAAACTTTCAGAAAATGGATTTAATACCTCCATATTCTTTTCAGCTCTTATTCTGCTTCTCCTTCAGAGAAAGAAACATATACAGATAGACTCCACATTTGGTTGTTTTGAGTGACTATGTTTGAGCCTGCTAGTTACAGTCTAGAAAAGAATTTCACATCCATTACTACATGTTTCCTTGTTATAAGGTATACTCAGAGCCCTTTAGAAGACAGACCTTTCTATGACAATTAATGTGGACCACCTGCTCTTGACTTAATGGCTTTGTTTATAGAATTACCAGAAAAGAGAATGGAATTGTACTAGCAGGAAAAAGCAAATGAAATGAGCCACATTTTCCTCATTTGTAAATTAGAGGAATTGGACCAGACCAGTATTTTTCAGACTGTTCTTTGGAGCCAGCTAAGGCGGTACCTCAGGGGCCTCCTTGAGGAGAGATAAGGGAGACACAGGGTCCTTCTAGTGGACGAGACTCTGCATCTGTGCCTTTATCTCCTGGCTGCACCAGGGAAGCTTTGCTTTCCTCAGTTGTAGGTAGTAGGGTTTTGAACATGATTTCAAGGGGGAAAAGATTCTATGTCCCCTTCACTCCCCCCACCCCCCAAAAAAGATGAAATTTGAAAACCTTTTGAAGGCCTTTCCACCTCTACCCTCTGTGACTCAAGGCCAGTGAAGAAATAGAATATTCTGAACATACTTTTTTTTTTTTTTTTTTTTTTTGGGGTTTGGGGGCCTCTCACTGTTGTGGCCTCTCCCATTGCGGAGCACAGGCCCCGGACGAGCAGGCCCAGCGGCCATGGCCCACGGGCCCAGCCGCTCCACGGCATTTGCGGTATGCGGGCCTCTCACTGTTGTGGCCTCTCCCGCTGCGGAGCACAGGCTCCGGACGCGCAGGCCCGGCGGCCATGGCTCACGGGCCCAGGTGCTCCGCGGCATGTGGGATCTTCCCGGACCGGGGCACGAACCCGCGTTCCCTGCATCGGCAGGCGGACTCTCAACCACTGCGCCACCAGGGAAGCCCCTAGAATATTCTGGAGCAAAGTTATCTTTGCAGGACTGATCTTAGTGCTGTTACCTTTAGGCCCTCAAAGGAAAAGCCACATTTTAGCCCATTTGGTTGTTTTGAGGACTGGAGGACTGGTCAAAATACAAACTAGACAGTGATACTAACAGTAAAACATAAATCCAGTGGCTTCTTAGAGAGTTCATTCAGATTTAGGGTAGCCATATAATTTACTGTCCCAACCAGGAGGTGCTTAAAAACAATTATACCCAGATAACATGGGCAGACCAGGATTCATGGTCCCCCTAGTGAGGAACCTTACATTTACCAGAGTGAAGATAAAGAATCGTGTATTTTAAAAATTAGGTGCTTATTGGCTGTCTCATGTTAGCACAGGGAGATGTTAGTATTAGTTTGTTGGTTGCATTCCATTGTTACAGTTGTGTGTGTGTGTGTTCCCATTTCCCAGCCATAAGCCATCAGGAAACAATTCATTACAGTACGTTTTTGTTCACTCCTTTTCCTCCTGATATTTTCATCATAAATTGCAAAAAAAATAAAAAATTGTTGGGGCATATGAGGGGTGGGTGGGAGCAAGTAGGGAGATGATGGGTATAATTAAAGGAATAGTCTGAATCTTAAACTGCTGCCCCCACCTCTGCAACCATTATTAATCTTGGAGATGCTCGTGTCAAGAGTCCCTAAACAATGCACAGTTAATCCAGATCAAAGTTAATTACATTGTAGTTCCCCTAACACATCTGCCCTCCTTCAGCAATTCCTCGCATTTATCCTAAGCTGAGTAGGCAGAAAGGTGCTGTTGTGGTTTTCTTTTTCTTTTTTTGGTGACGGGGGCGGGGGAGTTGCATTGGGTCTTCGCTGCTGCGCGCGGGCTTTCTCTAGTTGCGGCGAGCGGGGGCTACTCTTCGTTGCAGTGCGCGGGCTTCTCATTGCGGTGGCTTCTTTGTTGCGGAGAACATGCTCTAGGTGCACAGGCTTCAGTAGTTGTGGCTTGTGGGCTCTAGAGCACAGGCTCAATAGTTGTAGCACACGGGCTTAGTTGCTCCGCAGCATGTGGGATCTTCCCAGACCAGGGATCGAACCCATGTCCCCTGCATTGGCAG
>NW_006789873.1:755932-770245 GCF_000442215.2 Lipotes vexillifer | reverse complement strand
GACCCCGCGTCTCCTGCATCGGCAGGCGGACTCTCAAGCACTGCGCCACCAGGGAAGCCCTGGCAGGCAGATTCTTAACCGCTGCACCACCAGGGGAATCCATGCATGCCGTGTGGTTTTGAACGTCTATGTGCGTGTGCATGTGTGTGCCAAAGAGAAAAGCAAGGACTAGAACACCCTTTGCAAGTGTCTGAAAGTGGTTTCTTTACATTAACCATCCCCCCTCTGAGTTGATTCCTGGAAAAAAGGACCAGGCTGACACAAGCCTGCCATGGTGTTAGCCTCCCTTAGCCCCATTGGGGCCCCTTTAGAGAACTGAGATTCCAGAACCCCTAACTTGAGGGGGAAGGTGGTGTTTGAACCAAGGAAGCAGGTTAAAAGACTGAGGGCTAGAAGTCTAGTCCACGTTATGCCACCTCCCAGGGTAAATAAACACTCGAGGCTTCCCAGTATTGCATTCTTCTTGACATGGTTCCCAGAATTAACTGAGAACCAGTAAGACTGGTGGGAAATCAAGAAGATTGACTGTTCACCCTTACTTACCTGTGCAATAAAGAGTATGTGACCCATAAGGAAATAATCACAATTTCCAATGTTGCTTTTGGTATGTTTTTTTTTTGTGGTACGCGGGCCTCTCACTGTTGTGGCCTCTCCCGTTGCGGAGCACAGGCTCCGGATGCGCAAGCTCAGCGGCCATGGCTCACGGGCCCAGCCGCTCCGCGGCATGTGGGATCTTCTCGGACTGGGGCACGAACCCGTAGCCCTGGTATGAATTTTTTTAAAGCAAGAAAGAAATTTCTGTGTACCTTAGTTTTGTCAAGTTGTTTGAGAAAGTTAATTTCCAAATATGACCCTAAATTTTTGGAGAATTGATCCCTATTCTATATTCATTGTATTCTCATGTCTGCCTAACAGTTGTTTGCATTGTTATATGAGAATACAATGAATACAAGCTATAGGGCTCAATTTACTTTCAGTAAAACACTTCTTGCCAATTGTTTAGTGGAAAATACTGTTATGACTTAAAATTTTCTATTATAGCTGATTTACAGTGTTGTGTTAGTTTCTCGTGTACAGTTTCTCGTTACACACACCCCCCCACACACACTTTTTCATATTCTTTTCCATTATGGTTTATCACAGGATTTGAATATAGTTCCCTGTGCTGTACAGTAGGACCTTGTTATTTATATTTCATATAGTAGTGTGTATCTTTTAATCCCAAACCCCTAATTTATCCCTCCCCCACCTCGTTCCCCTTTGGTAACCATAATTTTGTTTTCTATGTCTGTGAGTCTGTTTCTGCTTTGTAAATAAGTGAGTCTGTTTCTGCTTTGTAAATAAGTTCATTTGTGTCATCTTTTAGATTACATATAAAAGTGCTATCATATGGTATTTGTCTTTCTCTGTCTGACATACTTGACTTCTTAATATGATAATCTCTAGGTCCATCCATGTTGCTGTAAATGGCATTATTTCATTCTCTTTTTATGGCTGAGTAGTGTTCCATTGTATATACATACCACATGTTCTTAAGCCATTTGTCTGTTGATGGACATTTAGGTTGCTTTCATGTCCTGGCTATTGTAAATAGTGCTGCTATGAACACTGGGGTGCCTGTATCTTTTCAAATTAGAGTGTTTTTCCGGATATATGCCCAGGAGTGGGATTGCTGGATCATATGGTAACTCTATTTTTAGGTGTGTGTGGTTTTTTTTTTTTTTGGACGAACCTCCATACTGTTTTCCATAGTGGCTGCACCAATTTACATTCCCACCAACAGTGTAGGAGGGTTCCCTTTTCTCCACACCCTCTCCAGCATTTTTTATTTGTGGACTTTCTAATGATGGCCATTCTGACTTGTGTGAGGTGATGCCTCATTGTAGTTTTGATTTGCATTTCTCTAATAATTAGTGATGTTGAGCATCTTTTCATGTGCCTGTTGGCCATCTGTATATCTTTTTTGGAGAAATATGACTTTTAAATGTTGTGTTTGTAATTGGAAACTTTTAAAAAATAATGTTTTGCTTTACTGCTGAGCATCTTCTTGACTTAAGGACTGACTTGAAATCAAACCCTTCCACTAGGTTGAGTTATATCTAAATTACATAATGATAAGACACTCAAGCATCAAATCAGTTTCTAAAGATGCCAAAGCACAAATTATGTAAAAATCTATCATCAGTGTAATGTTTCTTTTTAGAAGGGTGGAAAGGAATACTTGCACATTTGAAAAAATATTCGTTACATTCGTTTTTGGAGTATGAGTACCAGCTCAACAGAGATTTTAATTTAAGGTGTAGTGGTATGGGGAAGACAGTAAATGATCTGGCTATGAAAAACATATTTGAAATTGAACATGTTGAAAATAATCTACATTTGACTGAGAAAAATTAGTAAGCTCTAACAGTGTTGGGACCCAAGCAATGTTTTTTTATGTAGGAACTGTTGTCCAAATGTAGTTGACGGGTGGAACTGGAGCAACCCAAGAAATACATTCCTTCTTTTGGTGTCCAGTAGAATTAATCACCTTGGGCCTGAAAAAGACCCTTCAGGGTGGAGAACCTCACCCACTTCATCTACAAAGAAGCCTTTAAAGTCAACTATGAAAACCATTGTGGTCTTGGGACTAGTTATGCATACTTAAGTCAGAGATGTTCACACTTTCTCTTCATGAGCAGTTGCCCTGCTTCTCCAGTTTACTTTTGCAACAAAAGGGTTGCTGTTATTTGCTGAGCAATGATTCGATTATCACTAAACTTTTTAAAGGCTATTAGCACCAGCAAGCTTAACTGACTTCAGGAGAAACTCACTTCTTACTTGAAGTATAGTTTGCCTTGCTTCAGTTTTTCTGGGCGCAGACATCCAGTGATTTCAGCTTACTCCATTGAGCTTTGCAATTCAAACTTCAGAAAAGTCCCTTTAATTAGGAACAGATGGTTCACGAATACCCTGGTGCTACACATCTTTGTATTACTTATTCATCTTTACTTGTCATGGTTCATGATACATTTTTTATTTACCTGCTAGCAGCAGCAGTTTTGCCTGGAAGGGTGAAGTCTGTTGTGGTCTTTCAAAAATGCATAAGTGGTTACATGCACCGTGAAAATTAATAGCTCCTATGCCAAAGAGAGTTGCATTCTCATGGTTTCAATTAACACTGACATAATGGGGCTGTGTCTATACCCCAACCCCAAACTCCGGGGACTGTAATTAGAAATCGGTGCCTTAGCCTTGTGATGTCTAAATGACTGTCCTGCCTTGAAAACGATTTCCATTGATCCCCCTTCATTGTTGTCTATTCGCAATGCCCCGACACCTAAAAGAGTACTACACAAATTAGCTTACCATTTCCCCAAATCATTATGTCTGTTTTTTAAAATGAGCAATACAAAAAGCTTTTAAGTGTAGATATGTATTCAACATTTAATATTCTTTTTCACACACAACCTTAAAGACTAGAATTGCAAAGAGGAAGGTGGGATATATATATATATTCATATTCTATACATATATGTATACACTATATACATATAGTGTATATATTCTATACACTATAATACATATAGGGGTGGACATGGGGAATGTAGGGGTGTGGGAAGCGTCAAGGACTGAATACTCTCAAAACAATAATAGAGCCCTCTACAAGGGGGCGGATACAATGATCCTTCAACTTACCATAACTGAGTCTAATTTAAAACATAAGACTTATTTTCAAGCATTTATGCAGTTTCAGCTACAGTGTGGCTCCAAATATTCCTGAATGAATCCTAGCTTATTTTATATCTTTTGTTATGTGTTTAAAATCCTATTATCAGGGACATAGGAGAATCTCCACCTTCTTTCTTAGCACGTTTGTGTATTGAAATCAAACCGAGTTGGGAAGTTGTTGAATAAACACTTCACATCTCGCAGCGTGTTTGGGTTCCCTATCTCTTTCTTTCCTTTTTTCTTTTTTAAATTTTCTTTATTTCTGGCTGCATTGCGTCTTCATTGCTGTGTGCAGGCTTTCTCCGGTTGCGGCGAGTGGTGGCCTCTCTTGTTGAAGAGCACGGGCTCCAGGCGCATGGGTTTCAGTAGTTGTGGCACACAGGCTCAGTAGTTGTGGCTCACAGGTTCTAGAGCACAGCCTCAGTAGTTGTGGTGCACGGGCTAAGTTGCTCTGCGGCATGTGGGATCTTCCCAGACCAGGGATCGAACCTGTGTCCCCTGCATTGGCAGGCGGAGTCTTAACCACTGCACCACCAGGGAAGTCCCCTATCTCTTTCTTTGATAGTCCCCCTATCTCTTTCTTTGACCATAATTTGGGGAATGATTTCCTGTTATTTTTGTTGGGTGCTTATGTTACCAAGAACAGATAAAAATCTAGACCCTTTCTGTTTGTTTGGTACTATCGGCAGTGCAGGGGAAAAATGTTGCAGTGAATGTATGTTAGGAACTGGAAGAAAGTAGAAGGAAATGTGTTTCTAACTTCAGTGCCGCATGTTGACTGCCATCACTGTGTAATGTGGCTGAAGGCTCATTCTGAATTACTGAAATGAGATCCAGGCTGTGTGAAGAGTTCTGTTCCAGGATTTCTCTTTTTTCAGGCGGCTTGCAGTAGTTTTTAATGTGGTGTTTGGAAAATGCAGGTTATTGGGTAGAAAGTCCCAATCTATATTAAGAGAGTCTTTGCAGAGAAAAGGACTTTTCTGCAAAGGCATTTTATAGCAGAAATGGAGTGCAGATGTCACGTTAAACGTATACCCTGAGGAACGCAGGAATGAGTATTTTTAAAAGAGTCTTAATAAGTTAAAAAGGAAATGAGGACCCCTCCCCCTCCACTGACTTTTACCATGAAACATAGACTAGCTCCTAAGATCTGAATTCTTTGTTACCTTAGCATTTAGAAACACCTTAGTCAGTCTTGAAGGATTTCATAAGGCTTGGAAGTTGACTATTAATGTATTGTCATTATGCTCAGTAACTCAGATTGATTTTGATTTGAGTTAATAAAGGAATATTGAGTCCAGACGATGTTCCCTTTCTATCATACTGGTCCCTCAATTACGTAAACAAGTCAAGCCATCTCATTCTTCTGTAATTAATGTCAAAACCTTTTCCTTATGTAAATAATATGCCACGTTCTAGTAGAAATTGATCATCTCTGCTACATTTAGCTGCACGTTTTTCAAACTGTTAAAACTTTGGCAAAATATATAGTTTCCTGTTTTGTTTCAGTAACCTCTTTTCTCTTCGTGTCCAGCAGTGTTTACTTGAGCTTTTGAGTTCTTTGTGTCTACCTCTGGTGAATATTTTTTTTTTCACATCCCTGTAGCATGGGTTTCAGCAGTTCTGGCACACAGGCTCAGTAGTTGGGGCTACTGAGTGCATAAGTCATTATTAAAAATTATTAAAAGTTATTAAAAATTATTATTAAAAATTATTTTTAAATCTGTCATCTCATCCATAGTTGTCCAGTCAGATATTGTTCCATGTAGAACAGTTGCATCCTAACTTGCCCATCAACATAAAAACTGATTCACTTGGTCAATAAATTTGAAACCTGCAAATTCTCACTAGAAAATATCCAACCCCAGAGCTGAGGTATTCACTGTGTGTGAATACCCTATGTTAGATCTGCGAGCTATGCAGGAGGACCAGCCCCATGTGCTGCCCTTAAGGTTCCGATAGTCTGGCACTCAAAAGATACACATCAAGGAAATTGAGTGTACCTGCTCTAGGACAAAACTGCCCCAGTTCAAATCTTGGCCATCTACTGGGAGATGTTGTGTTTGTCCCTTAATCTCTTTAGTCCTCTGTTTCCTCATCTGTGAAACGAAATAATAATACTCATCTCCTATGATTATTTTGAAGCTTAAATGATTTAATACATATAAAGTACTTAGAACGGAGCCTGGCACATAGTAAGTACTCTATATCATATAAAGCAATAAAGTCCAATAAAAGCTATCAGTAGAAAATTAATTCTGACATCGAACAGAATATTTTTCTCTTCAGTATTAACATCATGACCTTCATGATCATGAAACCATAGAAACTGAGTAAGTATTTTCTGTCTGAGACCATTAACCCATTCTTTATGTCGGTGGTTCAAAGGAGGAAGGGAAGTGTGTACAGTTTTCCTATTCCTGTTTTTTCTAAATATCATTTCTAGAAATAACTATTGAATTGCTAAGTGAGGTCTGAAAAATCTGACTTTTATAAAAGCAACCATAATTAACCCCTACCCGACTCCTCCCCCAGCCCCAAGGATTCTGGAAGTCACATCTGGGCTCAACAGACCCTTCTAAATAAAAGGAAAACATATCAAACGTTGGTCAAGACCTGTGACCCAAAGGAATAATCAGATTGATCATTTTAAGTGGCACGGCATGCCATAGAGAATCAGTACGTAAGTGAGGATTAATGCAAGATCTTAGAGTATGGTTACCCATTTCGTTAATCCCCATGTGGCATGATCTACCACTGAGTCTTGGGTCTTCTGGTATAAACTATTTCAGTAACTAAGTTATTTGGGGACTTGAGAGAAGTGATTGATTTTGAGTGTTACAAGGGAATAGAATGTGAGTGAAGTTGAATTTATATTCAAAATTATTAAATCCCCAGAACACAGTATGACTTCATCTACTATTATATCCGCTTTCGGGTGAAAGGTTTGCCCCTGGCATGGTGGAGAGACCATTGACAGCTTGTAATGGAGTACCCTTGAGGGCCTGGTATATCATGACATGACAGCGAGAGCCATCCCTGGATCAAGGAGATGCTAGATTTTATCAGAAACTCCACAGGAGAATTTAAATTGAAGTGCTGTATGCTATTAGGCTTTTTCTTCCCAGTGCAATAGTATTCCTTTGGCTTGTTGACCAACCTACATTGCTCTTTACCGAGAAGCCATAGACGATTCCAAAAGAGAGACAGCCATTTTGTTTGCCCACTGGGGTAGTCCAGAGTCAGAAAGGAGAGCTGGGCCTTAGTACTCTGTGTTCACCATCCTGAACTTGGTCAGGTCAGTGAGAATGGGGACTCAAGACCTGGGGGGTAGTCTCATCACTTCTTCTGGGGGAGTGAGCATTGCAGGGGACCCCTATTTCTTTAGTTCTCATGACTGTTTTAAAAGCCTTTGTCTTTCTACTTTATTCCACACAAGGGGTTTATTTCCCAGGTTCTGAATTCCCTTCATGTAAAAAACACTGCATGGTAGTCTGATTAGTGGTTGTGAGACAAAAGACAGATTTTCTCTAACTTTGGTATTTCATATGTCCTTTCTCATCCCAGTTTTCTTATAACTTCCCCAGTTCTGGTATTATTTAGTGTTTCCATAGCATGTTATAGCTGAGTTCCTTGTGATCATTTTTAGTAGTTACACAACAAATCATGTGCAGAACATGAGCCAGTACTTAGCCAAAGAATGAAATGGAAAAACTCCGCCAAACCCAGCTTCATAATCTTCCTTTAATAAAACTCTACTGTGTTATTTGGTTTGATCCCTCTTTTAAAACTTGAGGCTCCATCAGCCTATTTTAGGATACTCCTGTAAGGCCTACTGCATAAATGATTTGACTTACAGTTGAACCAAGGATGTAGTGAACCCCATCCTAGAGTTAAAAAAGAGAAGGAAAGGGAAAGGACTTCTTTGGCCAAAAGTGTTTCTCGAGCACAATTGTGGAGTTTAAAATTTTTGCTCATTTCCAAAAGGTCTACACCATTTGGAAATTTCTCTGTGTTTTCTAGGACAGGTCTCGTAGTCTAGAAATTCCTACTTGCCTTGCTACCTAATCACAAATGCATTCCAGAATAATCCCTGGCACATAGTAGGTGCTCAGTAACTGCTTGTTGACATGTTAACTTTTTACATTGTTTTCTCGCACAAGTCCATTGTTTCCTGATAAGCACCATAATCAAAAAAATGCCATGCACTAACCTGGTTTTCACAGGCATTTTCATAATAACTCTTTACCTCTCCAGAATCCAGCCATTTTGGCAATCTCACCAATGTGGAACCTAATTTAAGATAAAGCAGAAAACTACCGATGCTTAAGATTCGAGTTTCATATATTCAGTTTAAAGAGGCAGGGACACATGATATATGTGGGAAATCGTTTCAGTGTTTGCTAAGGTGCAGTGCTAGAGTCATATGCAGTGAGGTGGCTGCCCACAAGTCAATTATTCTCTTTGGCTTTGGTTTTCTCATCCCTCAAATGTGAGAGCTGTACTCAGTGATCTCTAGGGCCCCTTCCAACTTCTGTGAATGTCTGGCCACCTCCTCTCTCCAGGCCTGTTTGTTCCTCTGTCCAGTGAAGGGGTGGGAAAGTATCAAAGCCCTAACTCTCTGTGACTTTAAAGGCATGCTCTTGTTGCTGTCCAGGAAACCTAGCTATCCAGATTGGCTATTCCTCCAGGGCATTGTTTAGCCAAGATTTTGCTGTACGTTAATACATAGTTAAAAGGACTAATTTACTGCCTAGGAAAACATTTGGCACTGGTTAAAACTGTGGAAAAGTCCTAATTGTTCGCAGGGAACCCTGACTTCGGTGTATACAACTACCGTCCTGTTGGATGTACCTCCCCCTTTTAGGCTAGAGTTCTGTTTGAGATAAGAGGGTGTGTGTGTGTACATCAGATAGGAGCCTAACAGTGTGAAGTTTTTCTTCTGATGGTGCTAATCTCCCATTCCTGTCCCTAAGGCTACTGTTGATAGGTGGTATCCAAAGTTACGCTCCAGAGCAGGTGAAGTGCTCTGCTGGACTGCCCTGCATCCCAGCATCTGTTCCCTGCGGTGGTATCTGCTTTCAGAAGTCTCTGTTTGCAGAGCTGGTTGGTACTGATAGAGAGGAATGCACTAATCCTCTGATATTGACTCCAAAAGGGGAGGGTGGGGCAGAGAGAATGACAACACAGGAACTCTTGGGGAGCTGCCAGCTTGTGATCCTGGCCATGATCCTTTCTAAGCATTGATGGAAATGAGTGACAGGATCGGATCGGCTCTTCTATGCCCAGGACAATTGCACGCTGTAGAAGTGCAATTGAAAGGTGAAACAATTGAAGAAAGATGAAACCAAGTCTCATTTCTCTACAGAGGACGCCTAGCCCAATCCGTCTTCAGTGCCACCTTCATCCTTGCCTCTTCCTTTGCTCATGAGCTTTCAGTAGCTCCCTGTGTCCTGCCATATGGTGTCTTGATTTTGCCTGGTTTTCAATCCCCTTTACATACACAGCCCTTCCTGTACTCAGCCAACCTTATTTCCCATAATTCCTCAACCCCGTTCTAAGGTTTCACGGTCTGCTCAGTACCATGTATGCTTTTGTTCATTTCATTCTTCCTAACTGCGATGTTCTCCCTTCATTTGATCATTGAAATCCAACCCCTTCTGATTAGCAGTTGCAAACTATTATATGTCAGATGGATAAACAATAGGATCCTACCGTACAGCACAGGGAACTATATTCAATGTCCTGTGATAAATCATAATGGAAAAGAATAGGAAAAAGAATATAAATGAGTCACTCTGCTGTACAGCAGAAATTAAACACAACATTGTAAACCAATTTTACTTCCATACAAATTTTAAAAATAAATAAATCCAACCCTTTCTTCAGAATTTAACTGAAGTCCCACCTCTTCATCCAATGTTCCCTGAGCACTCTATGCTATGCTGCTCCCAAGCCTTGGACGGCCTTCACAGAACCCCAGGTTCAAATTTATTCACATTCTTCCCTGTAGGATACATTAATTTTGTCTTTTGTGCAGCTATTGGCACAGAAGGGAGTACACACGAGGTACCCTTCTAAACGTTGACTGGGGGCTTACGTGTGAAAGGGCAGTCTTGTAGTCAATGCGTCTGAAGAGAGGATGTGCTTGAGTTCCAGTCTGGCAAGGCAACCACGGTGATGGGAGAGGCCACAGCTGGCATGGCTGGCGGGCAGGTAAAGACCACCGCTACTACTGCGTCTTACGGAGATCCTGGAAATTTATTCGTAAAAGGACTTTGAAATCACTGAGCCGTTTAAAATGAGTGCGAGTAGTTGAGTCTGTGTGTTATATGCAACTTTGTTGTTTAAGGTAGTTCAGTGTTCATCCCTACCTCCGCCTTCTTCCCAGCATACCCCTCTTCTTTATCTAATTTTGCTCTTCAGGAAGCTAGCCAGGCCTGCTAAATGTGACCCATCACGACTCATTCTTAAGGGAAGTTCATGGCCAAGCCTTCAAAGTCAACTTGATAGACTTGCAATTGCTGTGTCTATCTTTGCCCCACCGTTGTCTTTTTCTTCTCCCAATTAGGTAAATCCCACAGCCCAGTGTACCCATGCCCTGTTGAAGATGATCTACTGCTCCCACTGCCAAGGTCTCGTGACTGTGAAACCCTGTTACAACTACTGCTCCAACATCATGAGAGGTTGTTTGGCCAACCAAGGGGATCTTGATTTCGAGTGGAACAATTTCATAGGTAAGCAGGCGATTAATGTATTTCTGTTGCTATTGATTGCTAAGCTTCTGCCACAAGGAATGTTTTATTTATTTTTTAATTTTAATTTTAATTTTTTTTTTTTTTTTTTTTGGCCATACCACATGGCTTGCGGGATCTTAGTTCCCCGACCAGGGATTGAACCCAGGCCCTGGCAATGAAAGCGCAGAGTCCTAACCATCGGACCGCCAGGGAATTCCCTAAGGAATGTTTTAATTGTCAGCGATGAAATTTCTGTTCGTTATGTAGTGTTTGCCAGAGTTCTAACTGTACTCAAAGTCCACACCGCTCTACAGGTACATGTTCCCTTGAACTAATGGTGGCATTTCTGAAGACATTAGACAGACATTAGACACAGCGAACACCAAGTTTTAATAACAAGAAAGTGATTTTTTGACCTTTTCCCCCTAAAGGTCAGTTTTAGTTCTGCATCATAGGCTGGTATCCATGTAAATGCTGGAGTACAGCCATCACTGAGCTGTGAAAGCGGCTTTTCAAATGTTATATCTGTTACATTGCAACCAAATCTTCTGCAAACGGCCAGATACCCATTGGGTATTTGGATCAGGTGCAATCTGATTGTGGAAATTTAAGGGTAATGTTTCTGTAGAGATTTAACAATCACAGACTGCTCTGGTGAGAATGGAAGGACTTTTGTCCTGATAATTTTAGAGGTCAATGTTCTCGTCTACACCTAAAACTTAGAAAACCATTACTGGGAACCTAGACACCAATGGAAGTAAAGTGGCCTGTTTCTAAGAACGTTAATTATGATTTTTGGGAAAGGACAAATTATGGATGATTGAAATATCCAGTCATCGACTCCCTCGATGCCTGCTCAATGCATATGGGAATCCCGGAATGTTAGTGGCAGTTGTTGAAGCTGCTAGTGGTGGTGGGGCTTCACCCACATACTATCAGCACCCCAAAACAAACTCAGGTTTTTCTCCCATACCCAGTCACATTTACATAATTGTAAAATTTGAGTGTCTTTGTAAGCACCTATTTTTCACTTATTTGTCCACATCATGGGAACATGTATGCAATTTGCTGAGGGTTTTTTGGGGGGAGGGGAATGCGGGGATTGGAGCCGGGGAATGCTGTTTAGTCTGCATGAGAGCCGATTACCATATTAACTCTGAAAGTGCATCAATAAATTGGCTCCAACAGATTCTTGAGAACACTGACACAGGGGGAAAAAAAAAGACGTGAATATCAAACGCTTCAGCACAATTGTAGCCTAAATAGCTCAAAGCTAGAAGACCTGAAAAAATCTTCCACACACAGAAAAGCAGAATCCCATGAAAGGGAAGGCATAAGACCAGTCAACACACACACGCACAAATGGCACATCATGCCCAGAAAGAAGCCATGGGAGAAACTGTTGCTGGAAAATATTTCCCATGGAAATAAAAGCCCATGGCATTTCTAGATCTAAAGTTGAAAGTTTTTTTCTTTCTCTCTTTTTTAATCCCACTCTCACCCCCACCCCAAATGTCAAGTTTGCAGCTCACTTCTGCTAAATTCATTTTTACAAAACAAGATGGTTTACCTTTTCGCTTTCTCCTGTAACATCTAATGCATTAGTTCTCTGGGCAGAGCTGTAGCATTTGCTCTACAGTAGCAAAAATGTCTGGTGACAATGATCTAGTTTGGGTAACTTTTGTACGGGTACATCAGGAATGAACTACACTATTCTGTTCTTCTAATGTGTCTGACAGAAACTAAAACTCAGAAACTCGTCTTAAAATACAAATTCTACATATTTTTTCCAAGAGTCTGCAGGTCCGTATTAAAACCATACTCTGGCTTGCTTAATTAACGTCTTCAACCAGGTACTCTAAACCGAGGAGGACTTCCCTCGCTGCCACTATTCTTGCTGTGTGTTTTACAAATTACATTTGTTATCTTTGATGAAACAAAAATTCAACCCCAGTGGAAATTGGTAGGATTTCAGAATCAATTTTCTTCAGTTATTTTAAATGATACTTTCTGGAGGGAGGAGGAATATAATTATATCTAAACTTCATTTTTAATGGGTGTTTTATTATTTATTTCTAATAAGCTGATATAAAAGGCCAGGAGTAATAGACATTGTTAATCTCCAGTGCTTTTTCGTGGATTTTCACAAGGGTTTAATTAATTTGCTCTGTGGTTATAGAATTCAGTCCCAATTTACATACCTTTACCATAAGTTCTTTTTTTTTTTCTTTGCAAGGAACTTTTCCCCCCTTAAAATGACTGCAGTTAATGAATGGGCAAGGGCTTTTTTCCCCACTTCTTTAAATCAGATGTTGGGGTTAAGTCGGGAAACTGCCTTTTGTTCATCCAGTCGGGTCGCAAGGCTGAAGATTGGGTTTCTGATTATCGGCGGCACAGTGCAAGAGGAATCGCTTTCCCTAGTGAGAAGGGGCTGCTTTGTTACCCGGGTGGCGGGGGGAGTGTCCTGAGCACTGAACTCCTGCAGTTGGACTAGACCCTTTGAAGAGACTAAGGATGAGTTTTCCAACTCTGCCTTCTTGCTGCCGAGCCCTCCTGTCCCTCTCTTGAAACTGTACCTATTTATTAAACTGTCGTCCAGCTTTATCAAGGTGGATCCGAATAGTCAAAACACCTTGGACTTGGCTTCGTAAGAGGTTGGTTACAGGAAACCTTCTTTTTGAGAAATACTCCCACCACCACCACGACCACGAAAGTCAGTTTCTGGGGAATCATAAATTACGGGTAGGTGCAACTTGCTCTCCGTCGCATACTGCCATCGTGGTAACATTCATTTGGCTCCTAGCCACCCTTATGAATGTCCCATGTCTGCTGCCACTGGGAATTTAGTATGAGGGAGTCGGGATTGCCGGCTGGGACGTCAGCCAGTTCCTGGCAAGAGGCAGGAACTGGTCAGATACCCCGCAAAAAGGGGAGACCTGCAGCCTAGATCCATCAGAAGCAACAACACCGGACCAGCCATCGTGGGACTCTTCTTGGGGCTTCTCATCAGGGCCATCCGCTTCTATGGAGGCGCCCAGTGGATAGCCAGACAGGACTTGCCCTGGGGCTGAGGGGCGGCTTTGGCTCCCGGGCTGCAGCCTCCAGGCAGACCACAGCCTCACTCGCATTCTTCAGTCGCGGGACACGCAACGCCATGGCAGCGGCGTGACAAGGGCCCGGCCCCTCTCCCTTTCCAGGGCCTTGTGCTCGGCCGGCAGGCCTGGAGTTGACAAAGACACCAAACAGCCAGAAGAATTGGGGTTTATGTTCCCTTTCACAAACACACGAACACGTTCACGATCTGGCCTTTCCTTGCCACTAGGGGAATAAGTAGTGACGAGGTGCGCCGTTTCCTTCCTGTTGAAACCTCTGTGTTTGAGATGTTTATGGTCTGTCCCTTCATAATATTTTTCTCTGGAGCCAGCAACTCCTTCTCAGCTCTTAAGGCATGTGCTCTCTGGAAGTGGCAGCCCTGGTGCTTCGACAATGATGAACACGTTTAGGTTGTGCTCCACTTGTTTACAAAAGTCCCCTTTTGCTAGCACATCAAACGCATTTTTCCTCTCCTCGAGCACAATGGTATATTCATGCTGGCAGCCTTTCCTTAGAGGTTGGAAGTGTCAGTTTATTGGCACTTACCACAATGCAACCTGAAACTTCATTTGTTATGACTTTCAAAAAAATTGCATTGCACCGACATCTATTCGTGGTTTGTGACATCGGAACTGTAGTTGAAAGAAATGAGCCCGTGCTTTAAAATGTTGGATTGCATTTGTTCTCGGGTTAGGTGAAAGGTCGCTGACCAGATTTGGGTTCACTGATCTGCTGATGCCAGAACTCCTTTCCATCAGCGAGCTTAGGTAGC
>NW_006789873.1:736791-755922 GCF_000442215.2 Lipotes vexillifer | reverse complement strand
TCAGTTGTGGCCTGCGCTTTGAGAGAGACACACCATCTTCTAGAAACTCGCCCTTCTTTCTGGCAGGTACCCTTGGACTACCTGAAGGCTGTGGAGAATGTGAGCTCTAACTCTCCTTTAAGGGGAAGGAACAAGTTTAAAAGTTCACTGCGTGTCATGAATGAGGCATCCTTTTTCTCATTTGGAGATTACCTTTCCAATTTCTTCTAATTTTACACAATAAGTATCAGGGAAAACTACTAAATCGCATAATCCCAAGAACCATGGATGACAAGAAAACCCGTACAGCGCTTTTCATTTAAGAGATTTAATGTGTCCTAAAATATTCTAGACTCCTCCAGAATGTAAAAGTGGTTTCCAGAGTAATTAGTGAAGACTCATATTGTGAACACATGGATTTTGTGCCCTGTCTTGGGTTGTCTTTTCATTTGAATAAAAAGAGGTACAGGGCTTCCCTGGTGGCGCAGTGGTTGAGAGTCCGCCTGCCGATGCAGGGGGCACGTGTTCGTGCCCCGGTCCGGGAGGATCCCACATGCCGTGCAGCGGCTGGGCCCGTGAGCCATGGCCGCTGAGCCTGTGCTCCGCAACGGGAGAGGCCACAACAGTGAGAGGCCCGTGTACCGCCCAAAAAAAAAAAAAAAAAGGTACATATTTTTGCTTTAAAATAACTCAAGGCCCTTGAATTTGAAATAGGAAGTTTATCTTAATACAGAACTTGCATTTCTCAAAATGTCATTATTTGAAAGGTCATTAGAGTTCCTAGGAGCACTTTCATTTGTATTTTCTAACTGCACACTCAAGGATCTGAAAGGGTTTCATTTAAAAAATGAAAGAAAAGAATTGGTATGCCAGGATTCGAACTGATTTATGTTTTTGACTCTTGTAAATGGAACATGAAATGAGAAGATCCGTGGAGGTCTCTGGGAGAACTGGAATGTTATTCTGCTTCCAGCCTTAGGTTTGTCAGCTGGGAGCTAGCTCAGAGCCAGACAACGACAGCCACTGACACATGGAGGGATGAATAATCAGTGTGTTAGAAGGTTCCCGATTGGGTTTCCTTGCTGTAGAATAAAGCCTTCATCTGGTCACTTCACACTCTAGAGAGCTAGTGGTTCATACTGACTGAATGAAGTTCTGTGTCCTAGAAATAGATCTAAAAGCATGAATTAATGATGATCACGCCTCTGCCTCTCCCCCCTGCCCCCCATCACCACCCCCCAAGGGAAACAAAGGCAGTAAAATAATCAGACTGATCACTCCAGGCCAAGCTAATGATTTCCTTTGTATGCTGTATTGTTCTGCCCCAAACCTCATGTTAGATGCTATGCTGATGGTGGCCGAGAGGTTAGAGGGTCCTTTCAACATTGAATCAGTCATGGATCCCATCGATGTGAAGATTTCGGATGCTATTATGAACATGCA
The DNA here is from genome assembly GCF_000442215.2 of Lipotes vexillifer. Classification (NCBI taxonomy): domain Eukaryota; kingdom Metazoa; phylum Chordata; class Mammalia; order Artiodactyla; family Lipotidae; genus Lipotes; species Lipotes vexillifer. The sequence continues at coordinate 754,500 of NW_006789873.1, read as the reverse complement.
GGAGAACAGCGTGCAGGTGTCTCAGAAGGTAAGGAAGGCCGGGTCCTGGAAAGGATAGGAAGGGGCCCGCTCCAGCCTGCGATGTCACTTCCATCACGTGACCACACTTATGCCAATACAGGTTTTCCAGGGATGTGGACCCCCCAAGCCTCTCCCAGCTGGTCGGATTTCCCGTTCCATCTCCGAAAGTGCCTTCAGTGCCCGCTTCAGACCCTTTCACCCCGAGGAGCGCCCAACCACGGCAGCTGGCACTAGTTTGGACCGACTGGTGAGCACTTTGGCAGGAATGGCCGTGTTTAATGACAAAGAACGGAAAACATTTGCTCCAAATGCATCTTTATTTGGGACGCTTCCAACTGTTGGGTCTTTTCAAGCAAAAGTTTTCCAGCAACTTGCACAGGGATGTCAGTGAATCTGCCTCTTTTGATTCCCTAGCTCAGAAATTTCATCCGTAGGCTAACAAATGGGGTGTGCTGAGGCATATCTGAACACCTGCCTTTTGTTTCACAGTGTGGGTAACACATAGGTTGTATCCTGAGTTATAAAAGCCCGCGAGAAGAGACTGTGTCGTATCAGTGTATCTCCAGGGTGTGAGACCCGGTGGGCCTCAGATGGCGGTTCTAATGGAGAGCGAGAATGGATGGTGGATCTAGGCAACATTGTTTTCACAGAGCTTCTATTTCACCTGTTGATTCTTTGGGTGATTTTATACATTTTACATATCAGTGTGATCTGCATTTTTCTCTTCTGACTACGGAGAGACTCTGGAGATACTTTACAGTGATGAAAAGGGCACATGTGTAGGTGGTTTTGGGGTTTTACAGAGGTCTCTCTTTCTCTCTTTCTTAATGAGGTTACTGACGTCAAGGAGAAACTGAAGCAGGCCAAGAAGTTCTGGTCCTCTCTTCCTAGTAACGTCTGCAACGATGAGAGGATGGCTGCAGGAAACGGCAATGAGGATGACTGCTGGAATGGAAAAGGCAAAAGCAGGTTAGCCTCCATCGAACGGGTGTGCAGTCTCTCCCTTCGTAGATGCCCGGAGACCTTTCAGAGAAGGTTTGCTCAGTTGTTGAGTCGAGGCAGCATGAAGCATTTCACAAGTAGGTGGCAACGACATGGAAGGCTTCTAGACATTCTTAGGAATTGGCTCTGCTGTAGAAGTGTCAGGAAGGCCCCCAGCTACTTGCAAAGAGTTCTGGGTCAAAGGTTTGTGACAGTGGTTATAAGCTGGTGTTACAGCTGCAATGAGGGATTGAGCAGTTTTAATAGTGTCATTATTTTTAATGTTTTATACCTGTGGTCCTGTGCTCGATGGCCTGGCCTCATAAAGTACCAGTTCTCCAAAGGTCTCATTCTCTTACTTGACGATGCTCTGTTTCCCTCCCCTACATACTCAGTAAGTTAGACAAGTACCCACCTCACTCTGACCCACCAACCTCCACGAAATGGGTAGTTTTCAAAAAGGTCACAGTCAGATTGGAGAAACATAATGTATACCCAGGAAAAGGAGAGATTCGAGTTATTCGAAAGGCAAGCACTTGCATTTCAGTGCACTCTGTGGAAAATGCTAGAACCTAGGCAGGAATCTTTGACTATCTTCTGTAACTTTTTGTTTTACTGATCATGTGAATGGGGTCATTCCTCATTGCAGGTACCTGTTTGCAGTGACAGGAAACGGATTAGCCAACCAGGGCAATAATCCGGAGGTCCAGGTTGACACCAGCAAACCGGACATACTGATCCTTCGTCAAATCATGGCTCTTCGAGTTATGACCAGTAAGATGAAGAATGCTTATAATGGGAATGATGTGGACTTCTTTGATATCAGTAAGCATTTCTGCTTCTAAAGGACAATTTGTTGTATACCTTGTGATGAGAAGCAGCAGAGTGAAATCTCTATTCCATTTTTTTTTTTTTTTTTTCCAAAAATAGGTGATGAGAGCAGTGGAGAAGGAAGTGGAAGCGGATGTGAGTATCAGCAGTGCCCTTCGGAGCTTGAGTATAACGCAACTGACCACTCTGGGAAGAGTGTCAGCGATAAAGCCAGCAGCGCTGGGGTCCCCGCTGGGGCGCGGCCCTACCTCCTCCTCACTGTCTTCTGCATCTTGTCCCTGGTTATGCAGGGAGAATGGAGATAATTCTCAACCTTAGAGAAAAAGTGTTCATCATCAAAAAGGCACCGGTTATCACTTTTATACCATCCTAGTGACTTTGCTTTTTAAATGAATGGACAACAATGTACAGTTTTTACTATGTGGCCACTGGTTTAAAAGATGCTGACTTTGTTTTTTCATTCAGTTTTGCGGGAAAAGGGGACTTGTACGTAAGGTCGGTCCTGCTTCCTCAGAATCATGTTAAATGTGGCTAACAGTGTAGGTACAGAACTGTAGTTAGTTGTGCATTTGTGATTTTTATCACTCTGTTTGTTTGTTCTTTTTGTTTTTGTTTTGTTTTGTTTGTTTGTGGGGTTTTTTTTTCTTCTTCAATACGGTCTCACCTTGTTTCTTACAAGAAAACCAGGGGCCTTTCTTGGCATGTAACATGTACGTATTTCTGAAATATTAAATAGCTGTACAGAAGCAGGTTTTATTTATCATGTTACCTTATTAAAAGAAAAAGCCCAACAAGCAGTAAAATTGCCATTTATCCCTGTGGTTTTTAGTTGCCTTATCTGGAGAGAAGAGGAGGTCATTTAAAAAATTTTTATTAAGTTAGGACAGAATGTGAAGGCGCAAGGGGGCTTCTGAGTCACTTGTCAGGTTGTATTCAAACATCAACACAAGAAGGTTATACCTCATTTAGAGCTGGTGACTGGAAGAGACTGCAGACTACCCATTTTGGTTGAGTTGGATTGTATAAACTAAGATCACAGGTCCATTTCTTGAAGCCGCTTATACTTAAAGTGTAGTCCATCTAGAAGATTCCTGATGCATTCTCCCTCGAAAGATATAAGGCATGCAGGATATCGTAGTTATCACCTGTTCACACTTAGTTTGGGGGTGGGTTTGGTTTGGTTTGTTTTTTTTTATCCAGGCAAGTGAGCACGCCCACCGTTTGCTGGTCTTCGTGTCCACACTTGACCCTCCTTGAATTGATATCCCAACAGTCTCATTTGGTCCTTCTTGTTGCAGATTTCAACCCCGGTCATATAGAGGGAGCTGTCTGGGGGCTAGTACAGCCTGGGCTCAGGGAGTAACTATCAACACTCAAGCAAAATTTTCGTCCAAGCCAGGTGTATTTGCGTTTGTTTTTGGATCCCAGGTGTTTTTTTTTTTAAAAGAGATTTAAGGTGTCTTATTTGAGTCTTTTTCTCTCCCAGCCCCGTCTGATGGGAAAGGCAAGGGTCTTGCCATGCATGGTTCACAGCTGTGTGCTACCCTATCAGCCAAGTAGCCCACTTGGGGAGATCTGAGTGTCCAGATTGTTTTTCATGTGTTGGGATTTGGCGGGGCACAGGGAAGGAGTCGGAGTAGGTAGAGCTGAGAAGACCACATCTCAGTGATGACCTTTAGCCGCTCTGGTGAACGGGCAAAGGCCATTATCTCTTGTCCCAGGCCAAAGAGTAAGTAAGCACTGCCTTGGCCCCTTTGGAGCCCTTTCTTTCCTTGAGTCCTTACCAAATGACAGCCCATAAAACTATGAGAATGTAACAAAACCACGTTAAAAAGAGTTCCCAGAAGTCTTCAGAAAGAATCATGCTCTGCAAGTCTCTTCCTGCTTTAGACAGCCATTAAGATCCCAACCAATTCCCCGGAAGCTAAAACTCACAGAGAGGTTGTTTGTGTTATTGTTTAATCTTCAGTTGTAAGAGTAATTCTCTATTTTTATATTGAAACATAATTACTTGATAGCTCAGGGTCTACATTTCCTTCAACTTTTTACACCAAATTCTATAGAATGGACAAAATGGAATATTGGGGGCTGTTGTCAACAGAGGCTTAAATTTTATTAGAAGTAGCCAGTTATTTATTAAAGCATGATGTTAATAAAATAGGCGTATTCTGGCTGGTGTGTATAAGTGTTTTGTTCTTTTATTTTTTAAACAAATCACAGAAGACAACATAAAATTGAAAAGGCGGTCCATTTATGTATGAGGAAAAATTGATTGTAAATAGCTAAGCTGCCTTGTGAGAACTTGGAAAATGTGCTGATACTTAGTAACTACCTCAGTTGCGAGGAATTTCCTTTTTAGCTTAGACTGCTATTATTTTTACTTGGTAGAAATGAATCTGGTCTCCAAAATGTGGCTCAAAGAGTTATCCCCATAGACTTTGTTAGATTGTTTTTTAATTTAAAACCTTGAACTCTGCCCAGCTGTTTTCTTTCAGTCAAGTTCTTGAAACCAATAACATTTTCCGAATTAAATATTCTTGAAGGTTCTTCTGGAGTCTAACTGATTTGTTTTCTTTCTTTGCATTTTTTTCCCTGTTACTCTGTTATTATTTAAATTGTCTCTTGCTTTTGAACTTGAATATGAAATAAACAAATCCTAGACTTTTCCACTCAGGTCTGACTGGATAACTCTTGGCTTCTAACCAGCTGGCAGGCTCACACCCCTACACCCTCCCCAAAACAGGAATAAAGGCAAGTTGAATATTTTAAAACCTAAGAGTTTAGCATATGAGGTAGAAGAAAAGCTTTGTGAGGAGACCTTACTTTTCCAAAGCCTCAGTTAATAGCACGTGAAGGGTTCGTGCTTTACAAAGTCGTTTCTCATCTGTACCTTAAGAAACAACATTTTATGACACTTAGATTTGTACTTTATTTCAAAAAGTCAGTAATTAGCACCTATGATTTTGATAAAACCATACAAACAATTGACTTAAATTTTTGAACTTTAGTTCCTGTGTGTTAGAACCCTAACAGTTTGCAGGTAATTTTTTACGAAAATTAACAGTTAAATTTTTGCAGTAAAATTTATCATATGTGATGACAGAACCACAATAAAAATAAGTATAGATGGTGCTACACAAAATTCTACTTGCCCTTTTGTGTTGGCAGACTGTGTCCATTTGCATAGCTAAAAGGTAGTATGTTAATAACTACTACAGGAAGCCTCTGTGTGTGTGTGTGTGTGTGTGTGTGTGTGTGTGCGCTCACTCTCAAGCAAATACCAGACTACCAAATTCAACTTTCTTTTTTTGAAATAAAAAAGCACTGAGGGGCTTCCCTGGTGGCGCTAGTGGTTGAGAGTCCGCCTGCCGATGCAGATCCCACATGCCACGGAACGGCTGGGCCCGTGAGCCATGGCTGCTGAGCCTGCGTGTCCGGAGCCGCTGAGCCTGCCTGTCCGGAGCCCGTGCTCCGCAACGGGAGAGGTCACAGCAGTGAGAGGCCCGCGTACTGGGGGGGGAAAAAAAAAAAAGCACTGAGAAGTTTCTTCCAACTTAAAGCTTAGTCGGCATTCCGTGATACATTATACTTTAAAAGTTCAGTTTCCACTTTTAAACTCCTAATTATTTTCTTCTAAAAATCCTTTTTATATATGTGAAAAATACCTGAAAGATAACCTGGTCATATAGGAGTTTCGAGTCCATCAGTAAGGCAAATGCCATATAATATTTGTTTGTCTAATTTAGTTTTTACATAGGTAATATATAGACAGGGTTTAAAAACCAAAACACGTACTATAAAGGTGCAAAGCGCAAGTTTCTGTCCTGTTCCTGCATCCATCTGCCCAGTTACCTCCCACACGTTAGATAAACTTATTAGTTGTTTAACATATCTTCTCTCAAAGTTCCTTTATACAAATAGAAGCAAATATGAATAGATTTTTCTTTTTTGCCTCTTTACATGAAAGGTAGCATATCATACCCAATCATCTCATATTTTTTAGATTAACTTTAAAAAGTATTGAGAGGAGGAAGAGGGGTCCCTGAAAGATAATGGATTCCTGTTCTAAAGGCATGGCTTCTCCATGCTACCACAGTTTGCATTTTTACTGCATTTTGGCCCAGATTAATCTAGGTAATTTTTCAAGAAACAAACATGGACTTGACGAGGAGCAGTTGGGCGTTGTAGTGCTATCATCCTGGAGTACACGATTAGGATGCTGTCTGTGGTTCATTAAGCTTCATTTTTGGCGCTTTATTTCCATATCATCACCAGTGAAGACATTGGCAAAAGCGATGGGGAAGATCCTCTTAGAACACAGCACATTAATACCACTCTTAATGCTTGGAAATGGTTCAGAAATGAAATGTGCTCTGGAATCGACTCAATTTAATAGAATGAAGTACTCTTAATGTTTCCTCATGCCCAGATGCCTGGAAGCACCATCAACTGCCACACAGGATGGGGGTGAGAGTGTTAGGAAAATGTGTAACTAGGTTGTCTGGGTTACTGCGTGATATTTCTGTCCAGCGGTGGAGGAATCATTAGGATATGCAAATGTCCACATTCAGTTTTCATGTAAGATTAAATTTTTACTCATCAATGTTTGAAGTGATTTCTAAATTCGGAATTAATCAGTAAAAACTACAGAAATCCATTTCTCAGCATGAGTGTCCATGTGCGGAATTAAATGCCCATTTTACTCTACTTTTGACATTTAAATGTTAGGAATTCTGAAAAAATAATACAGGATCATTGTAAAGAACAAGGTTTTCATGTGTCGATCCTATCAGGTTAAAGCTGATGAAAGGTGACAGGTGTGGTTAAAGAATTGAAAAAACAGCACATGTGTGCTGACCCAACATGCTTTTCTAAAGGTCTTATGGACTTTGATTAAAGTTCTCTGCGCTTGTGTTTCTTAGCAGACAGAGTTGGAAGTCCTGTGTGTTTGTGTGTGTATACACACAATCATATCTACACACAGAGGTGTATTTGTGTATTTTCAAACACTTAATCCCAGTTAGACTCTACCCAGTTAGACTATCCCAGTCACTTATGGGCTGCCCTGCTGGTAGTGGTGTGACACGCTTGGGAAATGCACACTAGTTTAATAATAGCCTAAGGGAAACATAATTTGGAAGGTAAGTCTCCTGCCAAGAAAAAAATATATACACACATGCACATATAAAATGCATTCTAGATAGAACTTCTTAGATTTACCACTGCCTGGGATTTGCTTTTCTGCATCACCATTGACAGCCTCAAGCTGCCTATAACCCAGTGTTCTTGGTGACTCACGGCATGGGCAGTTGGTGCCAGGTTGGCCAGAAAGAAATAATCATGGTCAGTGGGTGGTTTTCTGAACATGCACTAGGATCTCAGTCCTCTTTCACTACACTTGCCTTTCAAGGTCTTCAGTGCCCCTGCTCTCATGTCTCAAGTGTAAAGAAAAATTGTTGTTATTCTGTTGGGAGTTCTGAGTACTTTGGAATGAGCTCTGGCAGCAGCAAGGAACAGTTATTTGGGCATGTTTACTGTAAAAAGGAAAGTAGTTCCTTGCCGTTAATTCACCTGTAACCTCTCGACTGAGCAGCGAGGTGGGATGAACCTGTGTGCCTGGCACAAAAGCTGGGCCACGGCAATGATCTCACACGATCCGGCAGAGTAGAAATCCCTCCATTTTGCAGATGTGTCAAATGACTGCAAGAAGCTGGGTAACTTGTCCAAGGGGCGACAGGTAAGAAATGCAAGAACCAGGTCTGGAACCGAGGTTGGTCTGCCACAAAAGCCTGTTTATCTGAAGTGGTATTCTTCCTCTGATTACCCTTTTCCCCTTATTCCACCTCCCTGAATCATCAGGAAGGGGGATGGGGCTTGTCAGACTTGCTGCACGTAGAGCTGTCCTGGTCCTGTGGAAGGGCCAGGGTAAGGTCATGGCAGACACTGGTTGACTTGGCTGACCGGAGTTCAGGGCAAGGAGTCCAGGACCACCTGGAGACAAATCTTGATGATGCTGAGGTTTTCTAACCGCAGTGGCAGTGGCTCTTTGCTCAGCCCGATTTCAAAACAGAAAGAGCTCGGATGATAGTGCAAGGGACCATGTGGTCTCTACTTGCTGGTTCTTGAAGAACTGGGATTAAGTCAAGTGAACCTGTCGGTCCTCTGCAGGACAGCCTCACGTGATCCTGTGCGAATGGGCTCTGGGGGTGCCCGGACAGCTGCCTTGATCTGTTGAGAAGAATACCGTGGTGCTGGGAACATTCACACCTGCTTAATCAGCCGGAGCTTTGTGAGGATAGATGGGATAAATGGGGCCCAGTGAATAGTATCTGGGCTTCTTAAAGAGCCCTTGACAAGATTCCACCTTGAAAGTTACACCTGGGTCAGAGATTGGACACAAAGATCCGAGATAACAGGGGCTGCTCTAGCCTGGGGAGTGTAACAATAGGTTCCTCCTGCTGGGCTGGTCTTAGTTCATCTTAGAAAGGACAACGTCTGAAGACAAAATCTGTGCTTTAGGGTCAAGAGATTTTGACTTGCCATTTCCTACCTCGGACAAGGGGGTGGAGGGGAGAGAACCCTGGAGCTTTTGTTGGTTGTTTCCTGAACATACGTCCTAGCATGCCCATCAGACCGTATGTGCTAGAAAAATTTGGAAAGGTCCTTGACTAGAGGTATTCAGACCTTGTTACAAGGTCCAGAGAGACGTAATTTAAGATCGGCAGGGACTGTGGACTCTGCCTCCAAATGAAAGGCAAGTGATGGCTTCACTAGTCTGAGGAGAGGCGCTGAGAGGCAATGTGAATCACACCTCTAGAATCGGGAGTTGTGGGAAGGGTGAATTTCTAGAACTAAAGTTTAGCCAACTGCCTTCTTAGAATGTGAAAATGGTCCATTTTGAACAAAGAGGGTTTCTTCCCTTACTCAATGAGTAGTGAGTTATGTAACTGAATAAACCAAAGATGCTGTACGCTGATGACGAATGAAATCCCTGGATCCAAGAGGTGGGTCAGAGTGGTATGGGGGAGGAAGGCAGCGTCCGAGGTGGCTGTGAGGGACTGGTGTCCTTCAACTTGCCCCCCTTGGGCCACTGGCCTCCACACAAGTCAGGGCTGGCTGGATCCTATTGTGCCTCACATTGTGTGATTTGTCTGCTAAGTTCCCTTTCGGAGAAATGTACAAGCAAACGAATTTGCAAGTCCTTGTCTTATTGAAACAGACTCCAAAGATGAACTATCTAGAGAGGCCAGCTACTTGTGAGCAGAGGTCTCTAATGGCTCTGGATATGTGGGCCTCCAACATCACATGGGATTTGGGGCAGTAATCTGATCTATGACACATCTGGCCTTGGTTTCTGCACGGGAGGACGAGGGGGGATGTAAGTCAGATGGGGTCCTTATCGTCAGGAAGCCACTGGGGAGAAATGGGGATGTGGGACTAACTGGTCTGGGGATGGTAGTGTGATAGGTATGCGTAGTGAGGCGGCAGAAAGGAAATGTGTGTAAAACGCAGAGGCAATGCGTTTGCTAGTATGGTACTAGGGAAGGGGGTGGTCAATACGAAGCTCTCAAAAGCCAGGCAAGGCAATTGAAAATTCAAGGGGGGCAAATAATTGAATAGGATTTGACCCGATGCCCAGGGTGTATAAAGAAGGTGAACTAAGTATGGGGTTGTCCTTGGGCTTGACAACGTGCTGAACACTACTCTGCAGCCTAAAGCGCTCAGCTCCCTTCATAACCCCGTACACTCTAGCCTCTCCCAAACGATCTTGACTTGGAACTTACTGGTGAAGACAACGCAGTCCCACCCAAGGAGTACCTTTTGTACGTCCAGACTCAGAATGCAGTCAGACACATTAAAAGCGCTCCTCCCGGCCTCCCAGCCCATCACACCCTTGCATGCCAGCCATCTACACGCACACATCTCCATTTCTTTGGGCACTGCTTCCAGCTCACCTGCATGCCTCTGCCCACACAGGCCCTCCAGAGCTCCAAGGCATCTTAGGCCACACCCTTCTGCTCTGGCCTCCTGGCTCTGCAGAGAAACACAGAGAAGGATCCTTGGAGTCTGGTTCCCCAGACACCGTCCTGCAGGGACCTTGGGATTGCAAGGGAGTGGGGAAACCTCTGCAAGCATTAGACGGCCAGCTTGGGGGATGAACGGGCCAAATATCCATCAGGTTAAGGAGAATCCCTGCCTGCTTGCCTCCTGCCGTCCCAGGTGGCTTGTGTCATTTTGCCCCTTGGGTGATCACAGCTTGAAAACTGCAAAGCTTGGCTTCTTGCTGGGCTTTTCTCTTTTAGACTTCAGGAGCTGGGAAACAGGTTGGGGCCTGGATAGGAAGGAGTTCCAGCTGCAGGGACTCTTAAGATCGTGGCCCCATCTGCCCTCTTGGCGCCCTCTCTGTGGGCTGGGAACTGTCCACATTTAGAATGGAGCTAGCCTGGACACCGACTATTGCCGAGTGATAGCAGGAAAGCTGCATTTACATCAAAGAGTTAGGCTGAGGTTTTCTAGAAAATGAGCAAATGGGAGTGTGAAACCTGCTTCTTGCTGGCAAGAAAATGTTCTAACTCTCTAATGATGACATATTCTGATTTGAGGGTTCAGAACAGGAGAAGCTCCAAAGGGTCCCTTTACCCCTCCACCCTGACCTTTCACTGTTCTCCATCCCTAAAATACACCTCTTTCTACCCTTCTCTACCAGAGCCCCTAGAGGAAAATTCCACACACTAAGCCTTTTATCCAGGAGGCAGGCAAGCAGGACCCTCAGGCGAGCACCTCTTCAGCCTCTTGATCACCCATCCCCACCCCACCTCTCTCCACTGTTCTCCATTTCCCGCCAGACTCTGAGTTCCTGGGGAGTTGCCATCTGCTTTGTAAAGAAAGGTTTTTCTCTCCAGGTCACATAAGGAAGCTGCACCAGCTCCTCTGATTCCAGAGTTGACAGGGAGAAAGGAGAAAGCTATGCAGAAGTGTTTCCCAGGATCAAGTTCCCATCTGTATCTCCCCAAAGAATCCAAAGTGGTCTTGGAAGACTGTTATTGGAGTGAACGGGTGATTCTGAGTAATCCCCTTGTCTGTCTTTCCTGTAATCTTCTGGCCCAGACCACATGGATTAAAAGAGTGGTTTCGCCACATCTCTATAAGACATTGAGAGGACGAGATCCGATCGAAGACTGTGGTATTAGTTAAGACGCTCGTGGCTACAAGTAAGGATAAATCCAACTCAAAATGATTTAAACAACAAGGGATTTATCATCTCACATAACAAGACGCCGTGGTGTAGGGAAGCTCCAGGGATGGTTACGTCTCAACGTTATTATGAAGGATCCAGAGCCTTTCCATCTTTCAACTTTGCCAACTTCAGCATGTTGGATAGCTTTGCTCATGGTTGAAAGATGGTTGTAAAACTTCAATAAAGCTGAAAAAAAAAAGATGGCTGTCACAGTTGCAGTCATAATACATCTTCACACGCAACTTCCTGCTGGTAGCAATGAGACTCTTTTTTTATTCTCAAGTCTCCTTTGAAGAGCTAATACCCTCGTCCAGCAGACATCCCCTCACCTCTCATTGCCTAGAATCAGCTCACATGCCCTGAGCTGTTGAGTATGAAGGCTAACCAAGATTCATGCCCTGGGCGGAGGCCAGTTTTACCTGAAAGACGTGGCTACAGGGAGGGGGATGAACACTACCCTGAACAAATTAGGGGATGATGGGCAAGGAAGAAGGGAGGAACATCTATTGGGTAGGTGAACAACTGGGTTGACTACACCTGTGCACTACCAGAGGGCAACACCAGTAGGCCTATAGGGCACTCTTGCTGCATCTGGGGTGGGGAAGTGCATTAGGCATCAGCAACTTTGGCAGGGATAGACAACTTCATTGAGCTTCAGGGATTCCAGAATGCAGAGCTACAAAGAAAGAAATTCATCACCTTCTAGACATACCAGCTCAACTCAATTCCCACGGTCTCTTCAAGGACATCCAGGTCAATCGTGAATCTTTAGTGATTGGTTGCCCTTTACAGTAGTCCTGCCAAGTGGTTGCCCAAACACTGCTTGAACACCTCCAGTGGCAGGGATCTCACCACTTAACAAGCCATGTTATCTCTAGGGAGCTCTAAATATTAGAAAGCGTTTTCTGCCGACTCCAAAGTGTCCACACGTGTACTGTTTGCTCAGTGATTAGGTGGCAGAGCCTTTGAAGTTGCTTGCTGTCAGTGTTTACTGGAAATGGAAGTTTTCAGATGTTTCTAACTAAAATTTCCTTGCAACTTCATATGTGTTGCCAAGAGATACTTAAAAAAAAATAAACAACCAAATAACTCTGGGAAATTTTTGGCTTGTCTTCATTAAGATCTGTAAATATTTTTCATAATTCAAGCCCATTTTGGGTTTGACTGGTTTAAATTTTAACAAGAGATTAGACCATAGCATATCCAAATAACTAACATTTTGGGGGAAAATGTTTTAAGGAAATGCATTGCAGTATTAGCTTTGAAAGTAGTCATTGTATGTGAGTCCCACATTGCTCCTTCCCCGGTTAGATTGGAGAAGCCAAGCTGAACTGGTTGTCCCTGTGGGAAGAGATCATTTCCCTTGGTGCCACCTTCCCGCAGTGTAGGATGGTGTATTTGCTGTGTTCACATGAATCCAGATGAATGGGGAATAACAATGGCTCCCGCCTTGGCCATGACTGTTCAAGGGCTTGGTAGCATTGATTGCTGTGCTGCAGTGGGTAGGGGTTCGGGACAATGTCCCAGGGAGAGTCTAGGGTAGAGATTAAGGGACCTTTTGTCCCCCAGTGACTGTTCTTCTCTGACTACATGGATCACCACTGCCTAACCAGACCAAAAGTAGTTGTCCAGGCTCACCAGAATAATGGATTCTAGTCAATTGTTCTCGAATCTCAGTATGATGCTATGGAAAGATTTTCTCTATGTCCAGCTGGGAAGACTGCCTATAAATATGCTTGCATTGTCAGAGACATGATATCACATTTTTTTGAACTGAAGTATAGCTGACGTACTGTAATATTATGTTACAGGTGTACAATATAGTGGTTTGCAATTTTTTAAGGTTATACTCCATTTATAGTTATTACAAAATATTGGCTATATTCCCCATGTTGCACAATATATACTTGTAGCTTATCCCCTACCTGTTTTTGCCCCTCCCCCTTCCTCACCCCACTGATCACCACTAGTGTGTTCTCTATATCTGTGAGTCTTCTTTTTTTTTTATTATATTCACTAGTTTGTAGTAATTTTCAGATCTCACATATAAGTGACATCATACAGTATTTGTCTTTCTCTGTCTGACTTATTTCACTTAGCATAATGCCCTCCCAGTCCATCCATTGTTGTTGCAAATGGCAAAATTGCATTCTTTTTCATGGCTTAGTAGTATTCCATGGTGTGTGTGTGTGTGTGTGTGTGTGTGTGTGTGTGTGTGTGTACACCACATCTTCTTTATCCAGTCATCTGTTGATGGACACTTGGGTTGTTTCCATGTCTTGGCTATTGTAAATAATGCTGCTATGAACATTGGGGTGCATGTATCTTTTCAAATTAGAGTTGATTCCATCTATAATGTTACCCCCTCTTTTCACCATCCTCCTGATTCATGTTCCTTCCCTCCGCCACCAACTCTGAAGCCACTATCTTTGCAGCAGCCCTACTCCTCCCTTCCAACTCCCTTTTTTGGCTCTGGCCACCCCATGTTCAGACATGGGCTTTGAATTTGGTTTTGGCTTTGTGGAAATACGGTTAAGGCAGATTCATTCTTCTCTAACAGTGGCCAAGAGTCTGACATAGGCTGTGGAACCAACCTTCAGAAAATTGTTCCCAATTCCCAATAGTCATACTTGGCCATTCTCCTTTAACAGACGTGCCCTCATTTTTCCAGTGGTGTCTCTTTAGGCTGTTCCCTCAAGAGGTTAGCTACTCACTGCTCCTGTTACTCAGCAGGGAGTGTTGTCCCAGCCTGTGGCACACTTGGAGTCCCCCCCACTTTGGGGCACATCTCCTGACTCTGATGATGGATATAATTTTTTTAATAGTCAGAAGTTAGTAAAGGCCAAGTCTGATGCACTGGACACAGCGTTCTGTCACTAACCAGATCCTTCAGCATATTATATAGATGCCAAGGAAGCCAAGTTCTCGTGGGGTGCCCTCAGTCTCAAGGTAAGTAATTTTGCACGAAAACGAGATGCGATTATGAAAGAAGGAGAGAGATTTTCTTGCTCGACTCAGAAGTGGGTTCCAAAGGCAGGGCACGTGAACAGTGCTTCACATCTGTACTTGGGAGGAGGAAGCAGCATGCTTGGAACTGTAAGTCCTGCTCTGTCGTTCAAAGTCACCGATTTCATGACTGCATGGACTCATGGTGGGCTGGTGTGAGGCTGCATCAAGAGGTCCTATCAGCTTCCCCGGTGGCGCAGTGGTTGAGAGTCCACCTGCCGACGCAGGGGACACGGGTTCGTGCCTCGGTCCGGGAAGATCCCACATGCCGCGGAGGGGCTGGGCCCGTGAGCCATGGCCGCTGAGCCTGCGGGTCCGGAGCCTGTGCTCCGCAACGGGAGAGGCCACAGCAGTGAGAGGCCCGCGTACCCCCCCGCCAAAAAAAAAGAGGTCCTATCAGCTTGGTGGTCTTATCCAGCTTCCTTCAACATTGGCCTTTGTCATCTTGTCACCCATGTGTTTACTGGAAATGGAAGTTTTCAGATGTTTCTAACTAAAATTTCCTTGCAACTTCATATGTGTTGCCAAGAGATACTTAAAAAAAAATAAACAACCAAATAACTCTGGGAAATTTTTGGCTTGTCTTCATTAAGATCTGTAAATATTTTTCATAATTCAAGCCCATTTTGGGTTTGACTGGTTTAAATTTTAACAAGAGATTAGACCATAGCATATCCAAATAACTAACATTTTGGGGGAAAATGTTTTAAGGAAATGCATTGCAGTATTAGCTTTGAAAGTAGTCATTGTATGTGAGTCCCACATTGCTCCTTCCCCGGTTAGATTGGAGAAGCCAAGCTGAACTGGTTGTCCCTGTGGGAAGAGATCATTTCCCTTGGTGCCACCTTCCCGCAGTGTAGGATGGTGTATTTGCTGTGTTCACATGAATCCAGATGAATGGGGAATAACAATGGCTCCCGCCTTGGCCATGACTGTTCAAGGGCTTGGTAGCATTGATTGCTGTGCTGCAGTGGGTAGGGGTTCGGGACAATGTCCCAGGGAGAGTCTAGGGTAGAGATTAAGGGACCTTTTGTCCCCCAGTGACTGTTCTTCTCTGACTACATGGATCACCACTGCCTAACCAGACCAAAAGTAGTTGTCCAGGCTCACCAGAATAATGGATTCTAGTCAATTGTTCTCGAATCTCAGTATGATGCTATGGAAAGATTTTCTCTATGTCCAGCTGGGAAGACTGCCTATAAATATGCTTGCATTGTCAGAGACATGATATCACATTTTTTTGAACTGAAGTATAGCTGACGTACTGTAATATTATGTTACAGGTGTACAATATAGTGGTTTGCAATTTTTTAAGGTTATACTCCATTTATAGTTATTACAAAATATTGGCTATATTCCCCATGTTGCACAATATATACTTGTAGCTTATCCCCTACCTGTTTTTGCCCCTCCCCCTTCCTCACCCCACTGATCACCACTAGTGTGTTCTCTATATCTGTGAGTCTTCTTTTTTTTTTATTATATTCACTAGTTTGTAGTAATTTTCAGATCTCACATATAAGTGACATCATACAGTATTTGTCTTTCTCTGTCTGACTTATTTCACTTAGCATAATGCCCTCCCAGTCCATCCATTGTTGTTGCAAATGGCAAAATTGCATTCTTTTTCATGGCTTAGTAGTATTCCATGGTGTGTGTGTGTGTGTGTGTGTGTGTGTGTGTGTGTGTGTACACCACATCTTCTTTATCCAGTCATCTGTTGATGGACACTTGGGTTGTTTCCATGTCTTGGCTATTGTAAATAATGCTGCTATGAACATTGGGGTGCATGTATCTTTTCAAATTAGAGTTGATTCCATCTATAATGTTACCCCCTCTTTTCACCATCCTCCTGATTCATGTTCCTTCCCTCCGCCACCAACTCTGAAGCCACTATCTTTGCAGCAGCCCTACTCCTCCCTTCCAACTCCCTTTTTTGGCTCTGGCCACCCCATGTTCAGACATGGGCTTTGAATTTGGTTTTGGCTTTGTGGAAATACGGTTAAGGCAGATTCATTCTTCTCTAACAGTGGCCAAGAGTCTGACATAGGCTGTGGAACCAACCTTCAGAAAATTGTTCCCAATTCCCAATAGTCATACTTGGCCATTCTCCTTTAACAGACGTGCCCTCATTTTTCCAGTGGTGTCTCTTTAGGCTGTTCCCTCAAGAGGTTAGCTACTCACTGCTCCTGTTACTCAGCAGGGAGTGTTGTCCCAGCCTGTGGCACACTTGGAGTCCCCCCCACTTTGGGGCACATCTCCTGACTCTGATGATGGATATAATTTTTTTAATAGTCAGAAGTTAGTAAAGGCCAAGTCTGATGCACTGGACACAGCGTTCTGTCACTAACCAGATCCTTCAGCATATTATATAGATGCCAAGGAAGCCAAGTTCTCGTGGGGTGCCCTCAGTCTCAAGGTAAGTAATTTTGCACGAAAACGAGATGCGATTATGAAAGAAGGAGAGAGATTTTCTTGCTCGACTCAGAAGTGGGTTCCAAAGGCAGGGCACGTGAACAGTGCTTCACATCTGTACTTGGGAGGAGGAAGCAGCATGCTTGGAACTGTAAGTCCTGCTCTGTCGTTCAAAGTCACCGATTTCATGACTGCATGGACTCATGGTGGGCTGGTGTGAGGCTGCATCAAGAGGTCCTATCAGCTTCCCCGGTGGCGCAGTGGTTGAGAGTCCACCTGCCGACGCAGGGGACACGGGTTCGTGCCTCGGTCCGGGAAGATCCCACATGCCGCGGAGGGGCTGGGCCCGTGAGCCATGGCCGCTGAGCCTGCGGGTCCGGAGCCTGTGCTCCGCAACGGGAGAGGCCACAGCAGTGAGAGGCCCGCGTACCCCCCCGCCAAAAAAAAAGAGGTCCTATCAGCTTGGTGGTCTTATCCAGCTTCCTTCAACATTGGCCTTTGTCATCTTGTCACCCATGACCTGCTTCTCCGGCAGTCATCGCTGGCGTGATCAGTGCTCAGACCCATCGGAGCCTCAATCTCTCACAGACAAATTCTGAAATCGGAAAAAAAAAACTAAGGAAGGCCAGGTTTGTCCCAGGCCCCCTCAGCCTCCCAGGTAGCAGTCTCTTCCTACCCTAGAGACTCGGCTGGTGTGCTTTCCCTCCTGGAGCACCTGCATTTTGACAGGGAGCAACGTCTTCAGCCGAAGCAATGACATCATCATTGAGGGATTTGAGGAGAGGGCGGTGCGGAAGGGCAGGGCGTGGGAGGCTGCTTCCAAGTTTCCCAAATCACTCATTAGCTCCGAAAAACACCAGCCACTGGACTGTTTCACATCCTCCAGAGAACGTGCCACCAAGATGGTCTCCAGAACCTTGTCATGACTGGCCAAGAGGAAGACGGTTTCCATTTAGTCTATACTTTTGGCTGCTTCCCCGAGGGAAGGCCGGGCCCATCCTACTCACTGTTTTTATAACAGGCAGGAGCCTGTCTGGCGATGCGGCCAGACTTGTCGGGTGGCTACGTGGATTGCAGATAAGCTGAGTAACGACTCAGGTTGGAAGGCACCATGAGTGGATGCCAGCCAGACCACCATGGCGTAGGCAAGCTGATTATACAGGCGGATCCCTACTCTGGAGAGGGCTGGGCTGTTGGGGAACTGGAGGCTGGTTCAG
>NW_006789873.1:732177-736756 GCF_000442215.2 Lipotes vexillifer | reverse complement strand
TCAGCAGTCCACCTAATTTGAGACCTAAGTAAAAATGTGTGTTTGGTAATGGAGACGCTCATATTGAAAACAGGTGGTGTTTGGGTTTTTGCCTACTCTCGAAAATGGATTGTCTGAGGCCCACAGTGCTTTTCTGGCTCCAAAGTCTCAGCTCGTTGTGGGTTTGGAGCTCCACTAAGGATGAGGCCTGCTTGAGCCCCTGTTCTGAAGGGGGCTCCTTGAAGGTTAACAGGGATATGGGGTTGTCATTGAGTTGCAGACCTTGCCTCACGATGAAGAGCAGGGGAAAAAAAGGAAGGCTGCTGATCCAAGGCATCATGTAAGCACATGGGAGAGAGAAAGCTGCAGCTGACATGCTAGTACAAGGCATAACATATACAGAAAATGACGAAGTAGAAGGTAACGCAACTGTCAACCAAGCAGTATGGACTGGGGTTTTCCAGACTGTTACTCTCAAAGCTTACTATAGTGCATTGGAGGTATTTCATAAGTAGGGTTGATTCATTGCTGCATATTCCTTGATGCGTTTATTTATTCATTCCATAAGCTTCTTCCGTGGAGAGAGGGGTCAGTCACATGAGAGAGAGTGTGTGCGTGCGTGTGTGTGTAAGTGAGGCCTCCTGGTTATTATTTAAATAATGCATTTCCTTTCTTTGCTCTCCGCAAACCATACCCTCATCTTCATCCTGTAGTGTGCTTATTTTCAAGTGCAGTCAAGAATAAGTCAGAAAGTGATCTGTCCAAGTGTTGCTACCTAGAAACAGAAAGTTGGTTCCATCCGTATGCCCAGTCATCCATAATAGCCTCTACTGCATGTCATCTCGTTTTTTTTTTTGGTGCGCGGGACTCTCACTGCTGTGGCCTCTCCCGTTGTGGAGCACAGGCTCCGGACGCGCAGGCTCAGCGGCCATGGCTCACGGGCCCAGCCCCTCCGCGGCATGTGGGATCTTCCCGGACCGGGGCACGAACCCGTGTCCCCTGCATCGGCAGGCAGACTCTCAACCACTGCGCCACCAGGGAAGCCCTATCACCAGGGAAGCCCTATCATATTTTTAAAGAGAAACAACACCCACCATTGTATATTGGTTACAACCGGTCAATGTAGGGCTTAATTGGAGTTTTTGTGGGTTGGTGCAGTTGGTGTGCTGGTCCCATGTATGTGGACGTAGAGCTCAGACAGATTGAAAGGGGGGCATAGTGGGACGCCCACCACCACCAACCCATTCTGCAAACTGTCTTTGGATCAGAAGGACCGCTATGTGTAGGTAATGCTTGGGTGTTTGAATGGGACTTGTAAAGTTTCTACCTGCTCTACAGGTCAGTGTTTTAAAGACAACGCAATGGATTACATTAGTTCTACACACTTGGGAAAGGGTAGCCAAGGGCTTGAGCGTGGCCCTTACTGTTAACATCACTTTTGATTGTGGCTTATATTAAAAGACTACGAATACCCCCCCCCCCCAAAAAATGAAAAGAAAAAAAAACTACAAATACAATGAATAAGTTTACTGTGAGATTTTCAATATGTTGGGCCACATTTGGCCATCTGTGGAATTACTGGGAAAATCACCTGCAAGATTTTACGTAGTTACTGGTCTCAAATATTTACTGGAATGCAACAAATACAGAATCATCGACATATGCAAATCCTGATGAATTTGCAGGTGGGTATCTGCAGGGTGTTCAGCAGCGAGCTAGGTGATTCTCTGAATTCAGTTCCCAAACTGGGGAGTTCAACCTTAGTACTTTGTTTCATGTGAAAATATGGGCAAACTTGGTCTGGCTTTCTGGTTCCCATAGAAATGCCCTGGAGAACACTCTTGCACTGTTGGTGGGAATGTAAATTGATACAGCCACTATGGAGAACAGTATGGAGGTTCCTTAAAAAACTACAAATAGAACTACCATATGACCCAGCAGTCCCACTACTGGGCATATGCCCTGAGCAAAGCATAATTCAAAAACAGTCATGTACCAAAATGTTCATTGCAGCTCTATTTACAATAGCCAGGACATGGAAGCAACCTAAGTGTCCATCAACAGATGAATGGATAAAGAAGATGTGGCACATATATACAATGGAATATTAGCCATAAAAAGAAACGAAATTGAGTTATTTGTAGTGAGGTGGATGGACCTAGAGACTGTCATACAGAGTGAAGTAAGTCAGAAAGAGAAAAACAAATACCGTATGCTAACAGAGGTATATGGAATTAAAAAAAAAAATGGTTCTGAAGAACCTAGGGTCAGGATAGGAATAAAGATGCCGACGTAGAGAATGGACTTGAGGACACGGGAAGGGGGAAGGGTAAGCTGGGATGAAGTGAGAGAGTGGCATGGACATATATACACTACAAAACATAAAATAGCTAGCTAGGGGGTAGCCGCCGCATAGCCCAGGGAGATCAGCTTGGTGATTTGAGACCACCTAGAGGGGTGGGATAGGGAGGGTGGGAGGGAGGGAGACGCAAGAGGGAAGAGATATCGGGATATATGTATATGTATATGTATAGCTGACTCACTTTGTTATAAAGCAGAAACTAACACACCATTGTAAAGCAATTATACTCCAATAAAGATGTTAAAAAATAAGATAAATAAAAATAAAAAATAAAAAGAAATGCCCTGCAGCCTTTCCGCCTCTGCAGTCTGTGGGTCTGAGCCTCAAGTTGGACAGCATGGCAGTGTAGCCAAAGGGGATCTGAGACTGGAGGCCATTTGGTTTATGCCCATTTGGGGGTCTTAAACCCTCATGAAACTGAATGGGTCTTTTTAATTTTGTTGCTGAGTTAGTGGGGTAATTGCTTCAAATTCCATTTTGTTCTGGCTGGGGCCTCATGCTCTTGTTTTTGTCTCTTGAGGACTGTACTTGATTTTCTCACTTGAATTCTGTAACTGTGCTGTCCGCAGTGCCCCTAGGGGGCGCACTCTTTGGCCATGTTCTCTGATAACTGGTGAACGACAAAGAGGTCCTGCTCGTTTTCAGTGACTAAATGGAATGGGAGTGTAGAGCTTTGATCCCGGTCATGAATCTTTCAACGGACTCTCCTGTGAAGCCCCCCCAAACTGTTCCTGGAGGACACCTCCTTGTTAAGGAGACACCACAGATCTGAAGGTAGTCTGCCCTGGATGTGACCAGAGGGAGGAAAAATGGCGTGGGAGGTGCTTCATATACCCTTTGGGGAGATTTCTCTGCATATATGTGTGTGTAAAAATATACATTGTGATTTTGCTTTCTCTAGCATGAACTCACCAAAGTTAACCTAATTAATGAACTTAGAGACCATTTGAAATCTTTTCTGGTTTCTTTATGCTATGCTGAAATCCACATATAATTAGCCATTCATTTTTAAATCCAGGAGAAATTAGTCATATTTGTAGGTGAAAATGTTGAGAAATAAAGAGGGAAGGGAGAGGGTAGAAAAAGATCATGTACAGGCACAGTACATGTGTTTCAATTTTTTTTTTCCCTGAGACTCTGAAAAGAGAAATGAAGTTTTGCATTTACCAAGTCTATTAGGTTTTCTGATTTCGGAACAGGATAAACTGGGTTTTTCCTTCCCAGTTGTAAGCTAGAATTGAAATTGAGGCCAACTTCGTCTTATTGGACTTAGAAAGTATTTTCCAGGCAGAGTATATTAAGGCACAACTTTTCTCGTAACTGATCAGTATATACAAAAATGTTTGAACAAATGCCTTCTCCGTTCCATGGAAAATAAGGTGCTGATAAGATACAGGAATAAAAATATAACCACCTGTTCAATAAAGAGTTCCACTGGGGAGAGAGAGAGGCGAGGAGAATCTGTATGTTCCTGTGTCCTCAGCCCACCCAAGGACATTCCTAGTCCGAATGACCTAAGTTACTAAAAGAAAAGTGGGTGAGTCCCAACCAACATATTCATAAAGTTTGCTGCTTTCTTAGAAGTTGCAACCAAACGTCGGGCAATGCTCCTTGGGCATTTTTCATGGGCTAGTTTGCGAAAGTCAAGTGAAGGAATTGTTTGAATCTTCTTTGACAAGTGCTGTGTGGGCCAAAGCTTCAAGGAGGTTTATCAAAGTCATTGAAGTGGCTTCTACAACAGAGGAGGGATGTAATATCTAAGTTGTGTAAACCTAGGCCTTTCGGGCTGGGAGGCAGCTGAGGGTGAGGCTGTTTTAGC
Organism: Lipotes vexillifer; assembly: GCF_000442215.2. Classification (NCBI taxonomy): domain Eukaryota; kingdom Metazoa; phylum Chordata; class Mammalia; order Artiodactyla; family Lipotidae; genus Lipotes; species Lipotes vexillifer. The sequence goes on along the minus strand of NW_006789873.1, from coordinate 732,596 downwards.
GGAGCCAGCATTTCGAATTCACTCTTCCTTTATCCTCCTTGGCCTACCTTCTCAGTAATGGATTTGTCAACGACAGGATTGACCTAACCAATTTCCTAACAGCAACGCCTTGTTGTCGAGCAAACAATTATAGTAAGAATGTTGAGATTTGTGCTCAAATTGTATTTTGTTACACCGACTTCCTTCAGACCTCAAGTGAGTATGGTATGGAGAGCTTTAACATGAAATGATCTCTATGAAGAATTTCATTTTCCCAGGATCTTTGAATGAAAGGGATACTGATCCGCTATTGTTTACTCCCAGGGCTTACCTGGAGGGAGAACAGAGGGGCTATAGAAATGTGTGCTCCTCTCTTTCTTTGGGGGAGAGATCAAGCAGATAAGAGCGAGGGATCTTCAACCGGCAGGGATCCCCTTCAG
>NW_006789873.1:710316-732149 GCF_000442215.2 Lipotes vexillifer | reverse complement strand
GCAGGAATGTGAACAGGTCAATTCTTCCAGCTCTTGATGGGTTTGGGTTAGGAGTTCGTGTGTATTTACATGTATAGAATTGGACACGCTAGCCCTGTCAGCTTGGGCTCATAAACAAATATGACCAGGGGACTCTCTTTACTTGATCTTTCCTTGACAAAAAATGTACATCTGCACAGGGCTGGAGGGTCCCACTCTTCCCTGCAGCCCGATGCCGCCATCAATCGATTCCCTGCGTAGCGGTAATGTACCAGGTGCAAACCTCCTTAAATGTTATCATCCAGCCCACATTTCACCATTTTGTTGATGAGACTATCATGGAAGACAATACAGTTTAGAACACACAGAGGATCAGCAGAGCTTAGAACGTGCAGGTAAGGAAGAGTACTTATTGGACCAGAAAGTCTGGAGCAGGGGCTTCGCTGTTTTGTAAGTGAGGAAGGAATTAAAAGTCAGCATTAGGTGCTGGCTTCCAATATACTAAAATTGGAACGATATAGAGAAGATTAGCATGGGCCCTGTGCAAGGATGACACCCAAATTCGTGAAGCATTCCATATTTTTGAATGGACTTGAGGACACGGGGAGGGGGAAGGGTAAGCTGGGACGAAGTGAGAGAGTGGCATGGACCTATCTACACTACCAAACGTAGGGTGGATAGCTAGTGGGAAGCAGCCGCATGGCACAGGGAGATCAGCTCCGTGCTTTGTGACCACCTAGAAGGGGGGGATAGGGAGGGTGGGAGGGAGACGCAAGAGGGAGGGGATATGAGGATACATGTATACGTATAGCTGATTCACTTTGTTATAAAGCAGAAACTAACACACCATTGTAAAGCAATTATACTCCAATAAAGATGTTAAAAAACCCAAAAAGCCAGCATCAGAAACCCACTCTAAGCTATTCTAGGTTGTTGGTTTTATTTTTGTTTGAGAACACTGTTGCAAAATATGACCCATGCTGTAGGTTCAGTCATTCTCAGTACTTTCCACGATCTTCGTGATGTCCTGTATTTAACACCTCCTGCAGGTGTTGTTATAGAAGGAGCACTGTGGCCTTCCTGCTTCCCGTTATCAAACATCGCTCTTTGACTGGAGCTGCTCAGAGGTTTCCTCTTTAACATTTTCAAGCCCAATAGTGTGTGGGTTCCACATTCTTTTCTAAATATGCAAAAGCCACCTGTTTGAAAATGTGGTCCAGAATATTGCTGGGGCTCAGTGTCAGGCTCACTGCTTTGCAGTTTCCGGAATCCACCCATATGTGTGTCTATATTTAGCTGCCACCATCGACATTTTCCATCTCTTACATGTTTAGCCAACTTTTGTGTGGGCTGTTGCTTTGACCTTGCAGCAAAATTCTAAGCGTGTATGGGACCAAAATAAATAATTAAAAGATCATCTGTTCACCGCAGCCAGGCATACTAGAGAGACGAACAGCTCCTCTCAATGGCTTTGGGTGGCTGAGCGTCTTGTACCGGCAACTTGGGTTTTTGCCCCTCGGCAGAGGCGCTCCCTCACAGATGCACGGCAGGGCCCCATCCACTCTGGGAGGGGTGCAGGCGATGTAATGGGGACCGGTCATAGATGCCTGGACCACAGCATTCTAGAAAAAGCCCAACCTTCCACCTGCTTGAGTGGGACAGAGACTGGCAACAGAGGCTATTTCTGGGAGATCCAGAAGGGGAAGGAAATCACATGGCGTAGATTGTTCTTGTTTAATAATTTCCTCCATAAAACTTGCTTCAAATGAACAGCCAGGACAGATTAGCGAGGAGATGTGACAAAAGTTGAGCCTTTGAGGGCAGGGATTATGCTGAGAAGGGACTGAGGAAAACCCCATGACGACGCAGTTCTCAGCTCATTTCCTTTGCTCTGCACAGGGATGGTCATATGTTAGCATCTGGTGCAATATCCCCTGTTAAAGGAGCAGAGTGGGAAAGCGTGTCATAGAACAAGCCCTAGATGGTCAACTCCTCGAGGGAGGGGCCCAGATCTGTCTTGTTCAGGCACTTATTCCAGAACAATGCCTAGAACAATGCCTGACATGGAGTAGGAGATCAAGAATTTTTCGTTTAAATCCATGACAATACATAGTATCATAATGTAGTTTAAAGAACGAAGCAAGAAAAAAAAATTAATAAATTCATTGGTCCCCTTTGAGGATGTTAGGTAACTAAATCATCTGAAAAATGGTGAGTAGAAAGAAAGAATCAAGCATTTATCTTCCTTTCCTACGTAAACCATACCCCAGGGGAACCAAATATATTATGAGCCGAAGATTCATTTTACTGCAAGCATTCCAGCTAATAAATGAAGAGAGACTGACAGAATTTTGGGGTGTCAAGACTTTGCATCCACTAATAAATCAATGAGTCCGGGCCTTGATCATCGGTCGCATTAACATCATGCGAAGAGTGACAAGCAGACGACGCGTGCTTCCTGATGACCTACACGCCACCATTTATGAAGGAATAGGCCAAAAGAATAGAATCTGAACCTGATCAAGCTTCTAATTCTAACTTCCAATTGACAGGAAATCTAGGGAACAAAGCAGTATGTTGCCATGAGTAAAATCCAGACTGTGGGAAACTGGAAAAGACAAACGCTAAAGGAAAAAAGGAGAGAAAGAGAGAGAGGAAAGGGGGACCTGAGAGATTTTCAAAGGCTTAAGAAATGTATTGATTAATTGCAATGAATGAATTGATCCTGATCTGAACAAATAAATTGTTTTAAAATGTTTTTAAGGGAATTCCCTAGCAGTCCAGTGGTTAGGACTCGGCGCTTTCACTGCTGAGGGCTCGGGTTCGATCCCTGGTCGGGGAGCTAAGATCCTACAAGCCGGGTGGCACGGCCAGAAAGAAAGAAAGAAAGAAAGAAAGAAAAAGAAAAGAAAATATAAATCCAGTGTTTCTTAAAAGAGAGAAATATTTGTTGATGGATGAACGGTGGCAAGTTGAAGGGGAAGGCTGCAGCTTGACAAGCTCGTCTGTGCTCAGGGACTAGCCCAAGCCACGGGGTAGCGGGACTAATTTTAGTTCCCACCTGCTGGTGGAAACAGGGCTCTGAAGATTCTGCCAGGCTTGATTGGAATTATGCTCCATTTCAAACCTGTAAAAAGTAGATGCGAAGCTTCGAGCGAGCAGAGACCACATCTACCTTATTCAGTGTCTTCCAAGTGCCTAGGAGCCATGCGAGGCACACAGTAAGTGCTCTGATGTGTTTGCTGAGCTCGGAGAGCTGAATTCACATCCCGCCTGTGCCACTAACTTGCTGTGAGGTAGCTAGGCAAGTTATTGCTCCTTCTCTGGGCTTCTGTTTCTTCACACCTACAAAGAAGGAACTGGGTCTACTGCTAGCGAAAACCCCTTCCACTTCCGAGCTTAGCCCTAGATCAATCTGGGGGAATTATTTCAGTGCCACGAACACCATGACACTTCCTGCATTGCACCAGCAAACGTCCTCCTTGACCACAGGAGAAAGACCACTGCTTTTGTCCAATGGTTGTGCACTCATGGGACTTGGGTTTTCTTGTGAGTTTCCAGTTTGCTTTATGTTCACAGGAAAGGGGCCATATTGACCCAGAAGCATTTCAGTTTGTCTCCCCACAGGGAGCCAGCTGAGTGTAGGTCAAAGGCCCACCTGCTCGGGTGGTGTGAGCTGTCTAGAGCTCATTAAGCCAAAGGGCGGCCCTTCAGAGTTTCCAGAACTGCTGAACAGCTGAGCAGGTTCTTTCTGACCCACGGAGCATGCTCACGCAAGTTTCCTTATGTGAGCCACAAGGTAAGTCCGACTCTGTACCCAGAAGCAGCTCCCTGGGTCTCCAAGCAAAGGAACTCCCAAGGAAGAGTGAGGACCCTCTGTTATAAAGCCGAAACTAACACACCATTGTAAAGCAATTATACCCCAATAAAGATGTTAAAAAAAAAAAAAAATTAAAAAAAAAAAAAAAAAAAAAAAAAAAAAAAAAAAAAAGAGTGAGGACCACAGAGGCCTGAATGGAGGGCTGGAAACAATTTCAATTCCTACCCCACCTCACCCCCAACCAGGCCCCAGCTCCCAGTTCCTGTTTATTCATGGCCTGAGAGCTGGGGGGAGGGGCAGTGACCTGAGCACTCTCCTCTAGGGAATAAAGCCACCCTTCAGTGATGGTGGTTTAACTGCAGCCCACGCGGAGGCTTATTCAGGGATTGGAGGCTTATTCAAGGCCATTTATCAAATCAACCAGATACAAATATTTGTAACTTCCAAGGGTTCTGTCCCAGGATGTGCTGTGTTGTGGGATCCCTCTGCACCGAGGCTTGCAAAGGCTGCAGCCTGGTGAGTGGCTCAGAGCTGGACACTGTTGGCAGTTAGAATTGTTAGTCTAAAAGGGAATATTAAGGTGGAAAAAGGTGTTACCAAGAGGCAGCCAATACTAGACAATGGACTTGAGGATACAGGGACGGGGAAGGGTAAGCTGGGACAAAGTGAGAGAGTGGCATGGACATATCTACACTACCAAATGTAAAACCGATAGCTAGTGGGAAGCAGCCGCATAGCACAGGGAGATCAGCTCGGTGCTTTGTGACCGCCTAGAGGGGTGGGATAGGGAGGGTGGGAGGGAGGGAGACGCAAGAGGCAAGAGATATGGGGACACACGTATATGTATAACTGATTCACTTTGTTATAAAGCAGAAACTAACACACCATTGTAAAGCAATTATACTCCAAAAAAAAAGTTAAAAAAAAAAAAAAAAGAGGCAGCCAAGTTCATTGGAGACTTCATCCAGGGTGAGGAGAGAGAAAATGTGAAATTTGCTCATAAGCGATCCATCCCGACTTACTCCAGTGATGGAGGTGTAATTTCGATAAGGGTTACCGTCTAGTTTGGTGATGGCGCATCCCGTGATTTTCTGAACTGTGCTGGTTCCAGATTGATTTCTTACCTCACTTGCTTATTTCCCATTTGGTTTCTACCCCCATCCATTTCCCTTGAAGGATTGGAGGCGGCTTTCTTCCCTAGTGAATTTTCAAAGCGGGACCATTTTGAAAGACCTTTTTACACTGCTAGCTGCGGCAGGCTGCTGGGCTGCAGGGGGCAGGCCGGCCCCCAGTTCCGGTTACTGAACCATTCAATACGCCAAGTATTTATGGGGCACCTGTGTGCATAGTTCTCTGGGGCTACAAAAGAGAAAGAAAGGCTGTTTCTGTCCTTTCTACTTGGCCCAATCCACTCCCAGGGCCTCGGGAACTCTAAGGGGTGGGGAGCAAAGGTGAGAACCTCAGAACAAAAGGGCCATGTGGCAATTAGGAACTCAGGAGCCTCCTACAGAAACCGAAAGATGGCCAGGCCCTTTTAGACATCACCACCCATGCTTCCCAAACTGAGGTCCGCAGACCCCTAGGGCTCCAGGACAGTGTGCTGTCGATGGCGTGGGAATTGAAACCACCGGAGAAAACGTATGTCTTCTTACTTAAAGATAGTGATTAGAAAGTGGAGGCAGGGAGAGAATTCTTTTTTTTTTTCCTTTTAGACCTGTTATTTGTATATTCAAACAAGCACATAAGCATTCGTAAACTGAAAACATGAGATTTCAAAGAAACCCCCTGCTTATGGCAGCCTGCTTCAGATTATGCACTGAAGCAGCCTGCCCCCCGCCGCCCGCTTCGGTGGGACTTGTATTGAGTGATATTTCTGTGGGACATTTTAAGGGGCTCTAAGACTTATGACTGTGCAAGCTGGTAAAATATGCGCCACATGGGTAATTTCAAACTTCTAGTAGCCACATTCCAAAGAAAAAAGGAACAGGTGAACTTGATTCTGGCAATAGATTTGCTTTAACCTGATATACCCCAAATACTATCATCTCAACCTGTAATCAATATTTTAAAAATTAGCGAGATAGTTTACATCCTTTTATTTCATACTAAGTCTCCGAAACCTGGTGTGTGTTTTCCACTAACCACACAACTCAGTAAAGACCAGCCACCTCCCCAGTGTTCAATAGCCACGCGTCACCAGTGGCAACTTTACTGGACTGTGCAGGTCTCACCTGCTCATTTTATAAATGAGGAAATAGGGCCAGGCCTGGAAGTTACACTTTCTGGTCTCTGCTTCCTAAACTTCCCGCAAAACTCTGTATTCTTATCCCAGATGTTTACTCTTCCTTCAGGGTGTGACTGTCCTCTTACTTGGGGAGGCAGCAGACAGACATACGGATGCACACACACACACACACACACACACACACACACACACACACATACACACACGCAGACACACACAAAGTATTTGCTCACATGCTTTGCATTTTGCTTTCCACACTGCCTTCCTAGCCCCACACAAACGAAAACGTTCTCTCCTGTGGCCGGCAGCCCCCGGGTCCAGGCTTCCAGACTAGCAAGGGAGATGCTCCACCCCCAGGTCAGAAGTTCATGGGTGCCAATGGGTTCACGTGCGAAACCTCCATCCCCACCCTGGCTCACTCCACACATACTCCCGTATTTTCAAAGAGGCCTTCTGGACATCGGCGCCTTATGCTCACTTTGACTGTGGGAAATTTTACACACTAGGGCTGCAGTCTTTCAGGGTGGAGTGGGTCGACGCTTTTCCAGGAGACTGCATAGTCATTGTTCCAATAAATGAAAAAATCCAGTGACGGTAAAGAGCAGAAGGAAACTCACCCACGATCCCTCTCCCAAAACATAAGCACTGCTCGTAGTATTTCTTTCCTGCATGGGGCCTTTTGATGGGCCTGGGACACTTGTTAGGAGGGCCAGCTGGGACCGGGACCACAGTGGCCTTAACCTTCTCTCAGTGTGTTTCCCACAGCTCGGGCCGCTTGCAAGGGCTTCCTAAGGGAGGGGAGCCCTCCCAGCCCCTTCCCACACGCATCCCCTCCTGACAGACAGGAACTAGCAATGAGACTGACCCTCTCCGTCCCCAGCGCAGCCTCAAGCTGTCCGTCGTGCACACAGGAGCCCAAGCAGCCTGTGGAGGTTCCTTGACCCCATTGGCCCCGGGCTGACCTCCTGCCAGAGCGGAGGAGCCCGACTGCCAAGAATGCAGTGGAATCCTGCTGAGGCTGGAGCCGAGGCCCGCGAAAATGCGCGGAATGCCATTTGTTCAGACACACTGGCCTTTGCACAGAAAAGCTCTTTGGGCTTCAACAAAGGTAGGACACATTGTTTCAAGACTAAGGGTCTTATCCAAGTTCACTTCACTCGTCTCAAAAGGAGGACGCCAGCTCATTAAAAACAGAGCAAAGCAGCGGTGCTGCAGCGATGACTTGAACTTGACAAAGTTCCCACCCTGTCTCAATTTTGAGACTGATGTCAGATCTCATGTTAAAAAGAAAAACCAAAAAGAAGAAAAAGGCCCTTGGGCTGTTCACAGAATGGGTATTCTTATAAGGATAATACCACTGTGATTTACAGTGTAAGGAAAAGATTTAGAAATTACTATTATTTAGAAAATGATTTTTTTTTTTTTTTTGCGGTATGTGGGCCTCTCACTGTTGTGGCCTCTCCCGCCGCGGAGCACAGGCTCCGGACGAGCAGGCCCAACGGCCATGGCTCACGGGCCCAGCCGCTCCACGGCACGCGGGATCCTCCCAGACCGGGGCACGAACCCGCATCCCCTGCATCGGCAGGCGGACCCCCAACCACTGCGCCACCAGGGAAGCCCGAAAATGATTTTTTTTAATTTAAAAATTTTCATTAGGATTAATTTTCATTAACTTGAGGGGATTCCATTTTGGTGGCAGGGCGGGTGTGTGCTGGTGAGAGGCACGTGGTAAAGTAACATCAGAACTAGACGGGGGCTGCCTAACCTTTGCCTAATACTTTCCAGTTGACACACCTTTTTTAAAAAAAGTCATTTTTCCACATAATTAAATAAAGTGTGACCTTCAAGGTAACCAAAGAGGTATGGGCTGTTATCGTGTTGAGATGAGGAAACTGAGGCAGGCCACCAGGAGGTGAAGGGACTAGCTCATGCTGAAAAGGCTAATCCAGTAAAAATACCGTTAATAATACAATCATCAAATATCATATGATATTGCTTATATGTGAAATCTAACAAAAGGGGTACAAATGAACTTATTTACAAAACAGAAGTAGAGTCACGGATGTAGAAAGCAAACTTATGGTTACCGGGGGATATGGGGCGGGGAGGGATAAATTGGGAGATTGGGGTTGACATATACACGCTACTATATATAAAATAGGTAACTAATAAGAACCTACTGTATAGCACAGGGAACTCTACTCAATACTCTGTAATGGCCTATATGGGGAAGGGATCTAAAAAAAAAATGCGTGGATATATGTATATGTATAACTGATTCACTTTGCTGTACACCTGAAACTAACACAACATTGTAAATCAACTATACTCCAATAAAAATTTTTTAAAAATACAATCATCATCATCATAATCATCATCCTACCAATAACATCTGACATATACACTGCTTCCTTCATGCCAGTTACTGTTGTAAGGGTTTTGAACATATTTCCTCTTTATACTAAACATGGTCCTATGGAAGAAGGTACATATCATTGTTATTCTTCCCAGTTTATAAATGAGGAAACTGCAGCACAGGGATATTCAGTACCTAGCCTAGAGTCACACAGCTAGTATGTGTCACAGCCCGTATTTGAACCCAGACCTCTCCAGCCCCTAATCCTGGCTCCTATCACCTTTTCTCCTTCGCAGAGTGGAAAGAGCATTTGATAAATATGGAAACTGGTCCATTGCAGCTCTGTCATGTTTGGCCCCAATACGCACTTCCTTCTTTCAGCAGTTATTGAGTGACCACTATATGTATGGTTCTGTGTGTGTGGTGTAGGGGACATGGTTGGGGGGCAGAGGTGAGAGACAAGAGACATTCAAGAAATTTACTTATTTACTTATTATAAATTTATTTATTCGTTGTTCCTGTCCTCACTGTGTTTATGCTCCCGGGTGGCAGACAAATGTGTAAACATCTAGTGAGGTGGAATGCAAAGGGTTTCAAGGGGGGTGCTGGTAATCTATAGGGGGACCCAATGCCTCAGCAACAAGGCAGGGACATGGGACAATGTGACTGGAGCAAGGCCAGGGGAGAGCAGGAAGCTCCATGTGACTGGAACCTACGATGTGGGGAGGCTTGAAACACTGAGAGGTGAGTCCAGAAAGGCAATTTAGGGTCAGATGCTTGAATGGAATGCTGAAGAGTTGAACTTTTATCCCTTGGGTGATGGGGAACCACTCAATGATTTTGAGGAAGAGAATCAGAGAAGGATAGGACTTGCTGTGCTTTTTGGCCTCGCAGCTTGCAGGATCTTACTTCACTGACCAGGGATCAAACCCACGCCCCCTGCAGTGGAATCGCGGAGTCTTAACCACTGGACCTCCAGGGAAGTCCCTGACTTGCTATGCTTTTTGAGGAAGGGTACACGAGAGGCTGGGGGAAAGCACCTTCACTGGGAATGCTGAAAGAAGATCCTGAGTTCCAAGTGGAACGAGAGACATCAGATGATACTTCTTATCAATACAGCATGCACCTCTGTCCACCACCTCTGAGATTCCTGTTTGGAGGAGTAAAATCACGGCAATCATCTATTAACTTACTTCTTAGAAAGAAATGAACAGGACCTGTTGGAGGGCATTCCAGCCTACTCATGAGAGATACCTACTTTATCAATTTCCTAATGTTACCGTTAACAACTTACCACAGAGGCAGTGGCTTGAAACAACACAGATTTATGATCCTAAAGTTCTGGAGGACAGAATTCCTAAAATCAAGGAATCGGCAAGTCTGTGTTCCTTTGGGAGACTTTACCAGAAAATCGGTTTCCTTCCCTTTTCCAGCTTCTAGAGGCTGCCGGCATGTCTTAGTGGATGATGCCTTCCTCCACCTTCAAAGCCAAAATCCCAGCGTTTTCAAATCTCTCTGACCTCTGCTTCCATTGTCATATCTTCTTCTCTGACTCTGAGCCTCCTGCCTCTCTTTCGTAAGGTCTTTGTAATGACGATGGGTCTACCTGGATGATCTAGAATCATCTCTCCAACTCAGTTGTGATCCTTAACTTCATTACATCTGCAAAGTCCCTTTTGCCATGTAGGATAACAGGCTCTGGGGGCTGTGGGCATCTTTGGAGTGGGCATGATGTAGCCTGCCATGCCTAAACTCCTTTAAATCATCTATTTCTTAAGCACCTTAGAGAAAAATGGATGTCCATCAACTGTAACTATTTATGTTTTCTTCTTGGTACTTGAGGAAACTCTGGTGGAGACACGCTCCATGGCTGTCCCCTACCACTCACAGAGGACCCTGACAACAAGACATGGTCACTGACCTCAGAAATGAGCCACTTGGGCATGGACGTATACACACTACCAAATGTAAAATAGATAGCTAATGGGAAGCAGCCGTATAGCACAGGGAGATCAGCTCGGTGCTTTGTGACCGCCTAGAGGGGTGGGATAGGGAGGGTGGGAGGGAGGGAGACGCAAGAGGGAGGAGATATGGGGATATATGTATACGTATAGCTGATTCAGTTTGTTATACAGCAGAAACTAACACACCATTGTAAAGCAATTATACTCCAATAAAGATGCTAAAAATAAATAAATAAATTCAATAAGAAACATAAAAAAAAAATCTCAGGAATTCTGAGCTACCTCTGAAGGCTGAGGAAGACATTGGTATCAGGGTGGGCAACGAGCTGAGTCGGCCACTGTTTAAAACAAAATGAAGAAAGAGCAGTAGAAGCGTATTATGAGATAGAGAAGCAACGGCTAAGGATGTAAAATGGTGTTTTCTGGGAAGTGGGAATTGGGATGGGGAAAAGCAGTTTGGGGTTTTGCTCTCCTGAAAGCCTTGCGTCATTTGACCTTTAAAATTAGGTATATACATCACTTAGATTTTCTTTTCTAAAGCTGCTTTTGAAACGGGTATGGGGGGAAAGGCATGCAAATACTGCAGATGGCAATATAAACTTGTACAAGCTTGCTGAATGGCAGCTGGGTAATACGGATCAAAAATTTTCATGTGTGGAGCATTCAGTCCAGCATTTCCACTCCTGGAATTTATTCTAAGGAAGTAATTGGACAGCCACTGCTTTGATTATAAAATAGAAAAACTGGAAACTATCTACATGCCTTGATTTGAACAAGTGATGGCTCATCCACACAGTGCAATTCTATGCCGATGCTTTAAACGACGGATTTCATACCTACCAGATGGTCAAAACTTGTGAAAGCCCGAGGGACTTCCCTGGTGGCGCAGTGCTTAAGAATCCACCTGCCAATGCAAAGGACACAGGTTCGTGCCCTGGTCTGGGAAGATCCCACATGCCCTGGAGCAACTAAGCCTGTGTGCCACAACTACTGAGCCTGCGCTCTAGAGCCCGCGAGCCACCACTACTGAAGCCCAGTGCGCCGAGAGCCCCAGCTCTGCAACAAGAGAAGCCACCAGAATGAGAACCGAGAGCCCCAGCTCCGCAACAAGAGAAGCCACCAGAAGAAGACCGCGCACTGCAACGAAGACCCAATGCAGCCAGAAATAAATAAATTTATTTTTTTTTAAAAAATTGTAAAAGCCTGAAAACAGCCGGAGTTGCTCAGCATGTGAAAAACAACGTAATGTTTATATAGTGCTGGCGAGTGGACCCTGCTACAATCTCTTTGGACGTAAAAGCAAAAATTGGCATTACAGAAATGAAAAGTGAAATACACACTTGGATCAATTTTTCTCATAGTGAGTCTAAAATGGTATGACTACTTAGGAAGAAAATCACGACTGTGTAGTGAAATGGAAGATAAATCGAAGGCCGTGTCCCACGTACCACTAGGTGGGACGTGCCAGAACATATCTGTCATAGTGTTCGGAGGGCCTGAGGCTGCCCTCAAGCCGAACGTCTATCAACAAAAAACGGAAATACAGCAGTCCGTGATGAGCTGAGAGGCACAGCGAACAGCAGCAGCCACAGTCACGCGAGAACACCTGCGGGTTGCGGAAGACAACAGCAAACCAAAGAACGAATTCACCCATCTACATAACCTTCCACGTGAAGAAAACGGTCTTACACGGAGAATCAGACTCGGGGGTTTAAAAACCGCGAAAACCAGTCCTAACACCGCGAGAAGGGTACCTCCCGGAGCCTAGATGAAACCCGCGGCGGCTGCGGCTCGCGGACTGCTTCCGGGCGGCCAACGAGTCCCTTGCTTCCCAGGCGGTAGACCCACGTGGAAATACTTTCCTAAGAAAGCCAAAGGAAACTGGAACGAACGCTGAGTTTATGCACCGAGTAGTGGCGGGACTGATGAGTTGGCCGAATAACAAGCTTTTTCGTTGGGTCTATTTTTTTTACACACACATCAGCCTTGCTTATTTCCGCAAGGCCTCCAAAAATGAAGAGCTCGGACTCGTTTATACTTCTCAACCGACGAATTTTCCGAAAAACACCGAAGATTCACACATGATGAAGAGACGCGTGACAGGGTCTATATTAGGCAGTCTTGGGAGACAATGCCAGGGAGATTGACCCCGCTTGTACAGTGAGGGTGAATGTAAGCTTGGGTCAAGAGCTTGCAACACTTCTTTCCAGTGAAGTGACTGAAGTCTCATTCTTTGAAATAATAGCTTTAAAGGAAAACTATGGCTTTCACTTGAACATATATCATATATCGCATTTCATTCTGGTTATGCAAATGAACGCTGAGTCCCCGCCCCCGAGATTCACGCCCAACGTGGGCCGAAGCCCGCTTCCGGTGGCGTCTACCCGGGACCCTGACTACATGTCTTCTGCTCCTCGAGGCTCTGAGTGTGATTTCTTTGGGGTAAAGGATTTTGTTGACTGCTTAAGAAAACGTCGGAGCTCTGCATTTGACACGAGAGACGGTTCATAACAGGATATCAAATGAAAGGTAAAAGACAACTACAAAACTCTATTTAATATTACACTTTTTCTTCCAAAAAGAGATGTCTGTGTGTGCGTTGGGTATGTATATGCACAGAAGAGTGCTTACACCAAAACTATGCTTACACTAAAATATTACTGGCCGTTATGCCTTTTGTTAACTCTTTATTTTTGTCTATGTTTTCGGAAATTTCTGTGCTTGACGTATGGAGAAAAAATAAGGAAATCAATAAAAAGATTTCATAATAAGCAAAGATAAGGGAATTAGAAGGAAAGAATAATAAGCATAGCAGAAATAAAGGCAAAGAATCAAGGAAGCCAAAATGAGTTTTAAACCATTTTTATTGGACTAGAGTTGATGTACAATGTTGTGTTAGTTTCAGGGGTACAGCAAAGTGAGCCAGTTATACATACATATATATATATATCTCCACTCTTTTTTAGATTCTTTTCCCATATAGGCCATGACAGAGTATGGAGTAGAGGGCCCTGTGCTATACATTAGGTCTTTATTAGTTACCTGTTTTATATATAGTAGTGTGTATATGTCCACCGCAATCTGCCAATTCATCCCCCGCAAATGATTTATTTATTTTTAAGATTTCATCAAGGAAAAGAAGAAGGCGCGAATAACACTAGGAATGAGATATGGGATATAAACAAAGAGACAAAAGGGCGGCCCGCCAGGCTGGCTCCATATCCAGTATCATTTCTCTCCTTCCTCCCTACTGAGTGTCTGCATTATAAGGGGCAGCAACGTGAGGTCACAGGTCAAAACTTCCTTACAAGTATTGGAAGATACAGTCGAGACCATCTTCTAGAAAATAGAGCCAAACAGGAGGTAGAAAAATGGGAGCGAAAAGACAAAAACTAGGGGTTCGTTCCAGGATGTACTACATCTAGCTAAAGGAAGTCCAGCAAGCGAAAACAAAATGGAACGGAGAAAATTAAGAAAGAATTAGGGTGCAAAATAGAGAGCTAGTGGGAAGCAGCCTCATAGCCCAGGGAGATCAGCTTGGTGCTTTGTGTCCATCTAGAGGGGTGGGATAGGGAGGGTGGGAGGGAGATGCAAGAGGGAGGGGATATGGGTATATATGTATACAAATAGCTGATTCACTTTGTTATACAGCAGAAACTAACACACCATTATAAAGCAATTATACTCCAATAAAGATGTTAAAAAAAAAAAAAAAGAAATGAGCCACTTGGGGCCCATGAGCTCAAAATTATGAATGTAAGAATTAAGGGTGGGGACTTCCCTGGCGGTCCAGTGGTTAAGAATCCACACTCCCAATGCAGGGGGCATGGGTTTGATCCCTGGTTGGGGAACTAAGATCCCACATACTGCACAGCACAGCCAAAAAAAAAAAAGAAAAGTGAAATCACTTAGAAAAAAAAAAAAGAATAAAGGGAACCACAAAAGAGCGTAATTCAGACTTTCCCTGAGCTGCTTTTTTTTTTGGCCAGGGACTGTGCTAGGTGCTCGGGATGTAATCATGAATAAGGCTTGGCCCTGCCCTCCAGATGCTCACACTCTAGTGGGGAAGGCAGACAGTTTAACAATGCAGTATCATGTGACAAATGTCCCCATGGCTGCATGGCCTCCAGAAGGCTGAAGCATCCGTGAAACCCTTGGGGAGGTCTGGAGGTGCTAAGCTGACCCAATAAAAGGAGGAACTAATAAAGAGCTAACATACATTGAGACTTTTCAAATTCACCTAAGCACTTTACATATGTGAACTTATTTCATCCTCATCAATATCATTATGCCCATACTACAGATGAGAAAACCGAGGCACAGAGAAGTTAAGTGACTTGTCCAAGCTCACAGAACTGGCAAGTGGCAGAGCTTGGATCCAGCCAGACTGGCTTCAAAGAACATGATTTTAACCACAGTGTTATAATGCTTCCTACATGAAGATGCTATGCTTGGGTTGGTTCCCAGAGGGCTGGGATTACTGAGGTAAATCTCCAGACCAAAGTAGAGCTGCCCCCTGACCTCAGAGTCCCTGGAAAATTTGTTCTCAAAAACCACATTGCATGGTAGCCTGGGAGATGGCATTCCCCCACCAGCCCTGGAGGTGTCAGGGGCAGCAAGGTGTTCACAGGGTTCCTGTGAGCAATTCAGCTGCATTGTAGCCCACTGGGAATGTTAGGTCTTGCAAGTTGGCTGGCTCTGTCATCTAGCCCCTCGGAAACTCTGGGACTGCAAACTGGTTTTCTTGTTTCATCTAACAAAGACCAAATAGAAAAGGTAAATGAGATGGTGAAAAGAAAAATTCACTGTATCTCTGCTTTTAGCACTCTGTGTGAACACTTCCCCTCTTGTTAGGGGGGTTAATTAAGAGTTGACTAGATACATATCTTGACTATATGCTGGAGTCTCTAATTGAAACCCCATCCATTTGAATTTCACACAAGGGTTGAGTTAAAGCTTCTTTTGCCCTGGCTATGAATAAATGGTTTTCTGAGCAAATTCATGGTGTAAACTCGAATGCCTGGATGAATTAAAGAGAAGAAATGTCTCAACCCCCCTCAAGCACTGCAGGTGTGTACACTGACAAAAAAATAATATGCTGATTAAAAATCATTCTTACTCATTCAGTGGATCCTCCAAGGAGTTCCATGTAATCGTTTTGTTAGGCTGAACCTAATAACTGTATGAAAATAATCTTGGAACCAGCTTGTGGGGTCTGGCACACCCCACCTCTGCTTTGGATCACTTTGTGTATGCATAGAATAAGCTATAGGGCTTTAGCATTCCTTGACATTTAATTTAGTTATTTTATCAACTGTTTTCAAAGGGACCTTTAAAAGACTTCTTCCCCCACCCCCACCCATTTCATGGCATTATTTGAGCTAAGTGTGTTTTTTTTTCAATAAATTTATTTATTTCTTATTTTTGGCTGCGTTGGATCTTCGTTGCTGTGCACAGGCTTTTCTCTAGTTGCGGTGAGTGGGGTCTACTCTTCGTTGCGGTGCGTGGGCTTCTCATTGAGGTGGCTTCTCTTTGTTGCCGAGCATGGGCTCTAGGCGCGCGGGCTCAGTAGTTGTGGCGCGCTGGCTCTAGAGTGCAGGTTCAGTAGTTGTGGTGCACGGGCTTAGTTGCTCTGTGGCATGTAGGATCTTACCGGACCAGGGCTCGAACCCATGTCCCCTGCATTGGCAGGAGGATTCTTAACCACTGTGCCACCAGGGAGGTCCAAGTATGTTTTGAATATATTACAGCCAAGCCTCTGGAAATAAAGTGAAAGGTTTTGAATGATGTGGTCTCTGGGGCCTAGACTGGCCTTCCCCCAGACAAATACCTACTGGTGTTTGGAGTCAGCCGCCCAATGGCCACTCCTCCTCTGATTGCCCAGGAAGAATGGGCTGCCCCTCTGCCCCTCCCGTGTGACTTCTCCAACAACCCCGCCGCCCAGCACATGCTTTGTGTACCTCTCTGTCTCCGTCAGACTCTTTTTTTTTTTGACATCTTTATTGGAGTATAATTGCTTTACAATGGTGTGTTAGTTTCTGCTTTATAACAAAGTGAATCAGTTATACATATACATATGTTCCCATATCTCTTCCCTCCTGCGACTCCCTCCCCCCCACCCTCCCTATCCCACCCCTCTAGGTGGTCACAAAGTACCGAGCTGATCTCCCTGTGCTATGCGGCTGCTTCTAACTAGCTATCTATTTTACGTTTGGTAGTGTATATATGTCCATGCCTCTCTCTCACTTTGTCACAGCTTACCTTTCCCCCTCCCCATATCCTCAGGTCCATTCTCTAGTAGGTCTGTGTCTTTATTCCCGTCGTACCCCTAGGTGCTTCATGACATTTTTTTTTCTTAGATTACATATATATGTATTAGCATACGGTATTTGTTTTTCTCTTTCTGACTTACTTCACTCTGTATGACAGACTCTAGGTCCATCCACCTCACTATAAATAACTCAATTTCGTTTCTTTTTATGGCTGAGTAATATTCCATTGTATATATGTGCCACATCTTCTTTATCCATTCATTCGATGATGAACACTTAGGTTGCTTCCATCTCCTGGCTATTGTAAACAGAGCTGCAATGAACATTTTGGTACATGACTTTTTGAATTATGGTTTTCTCAGGGTATATGCCCAGTAGTGGGGTTGCTGGGTCATATGGTAGTTCTATTTGTAGTTTTTTAAGGAACTGCCATACTGTTCTCCATAGTGGCTGTACCAATTCACATTTCCCACAGCAGTGCAAGAGTGTTCCCTTTTCTCCACACCCTCTCAAGCATTTACTGTTTCTAGATCTTTTGATGATGGCCATTCTGACCGGTGTGAGATGATATCTCATTGTAGTTTTGATTTGCATTTCTCTAATGATTAATGATGTTGAGCATTCTTTCATGTGTTTGTTGGCAGTCTGTATATCTTCTTTGGAGAAATGTCTGTTTAGGTCTTCTGCCCATTTTTGGATTGGGTTGTTTGTTTTTTTGTTATTGAGCTGCATGAGCTGCTTGTAAATTTTGGAGATTAATCCTGTGTCAGTTGCTTCATTTGCAAATATTTTCTCCCATTCTGAGGGTTGTCTTTTGGTCTTGTTTATGGTTTCCTTTGCTGTGCAAAAGCTTTGAAGTTTCATTAGGTCCCATTTGTTTATTTTTGTTTTTATTTCCATTTCTCTAGGAGGTGGGTCAAGAAGGATCTTGCTGTGATTTATGTCATAGAGTGTTCTGCCTATGTTTTCCTCTAAGAGTTTGATAGTTTCTGGCCTTACATTTAGGTCTTTAATCCATTTTGAGCTTATTTTTGTGTATGGTGTTAGGGAGTGATCTAATCTCATACTTTTACATGTACCTGTCCAGTTTTCCCAGCACCACTTATTGAAGAGGCTGTCCTTTCTCCACTGTACATTCCTGCCTCCTTTATCAAAGATAAGGTGACCATATGTGCGTGGGTTTATCTCTGGGCTTTCTATCCTGTTCCATTGATCTATATTTCTGTTTTTGTGCCCGTACCATACTGTCTTGATTACTGTAGCTTTGTAGTATAGTCTGAAGTCAGGGAGCCTGATTCCTCCAGCTCCGTTTTTCGTTCTCAAGATTGCTTTGGCTACTGGGGGGTCTTTTGTGCTTCCATACAAATTGTGAAATTTTTTTTTCTAGTTCTGTGAGAAAAGACAGTGGTAGTTTGATAGGGATTACATTGAATCTGTAGGTTGCTTTGGGGAGTAGAGTCATTTTCACAATGTTGATTCTTCCAATCCAAGAACATGATATATCTCTCCATCTATTTGTATCATTTTTAATTTCTTTCATCAGTGTCTTATAATTTTCTGTATACAGGTCTTTTATCTCCTTAGGTAGGTTTATTCCTAGATATTTTATTCTTTTTGTTGCAGTGGTTAATGGGAGTGTTTCCTTAATTTCTTTTTCAGATTTTTCATCATTAGTGTATAGGAATGCAACAGATTTTTGTGCTTTAATTTTGTATCCTGCTATTTACCAAATTCATTGTTTAGCTCTAGTAGTTTTCTCATAGCATCTTGAGGATTCTCTTTGTATAGTATCATGTCATCTGCAAACAGTGACAGCTTTACTTCTTCTTTTCCGATTTGGATTCCTTTTCTTTCTTTCTCTTCTCTGATTGCTGTGGCCGAAACTTCCAAAACTATGTTGAATAAGAGTGGTGAGAGTGGGCAACCTTGTCTTGTTCCTGATCTTAGTGGAAATGCTTTCAGTTTTTCACCATTGAGGACGATGTTGGCTGTGGGTTTGTCATATATGGCCTTTATTATGTTGAGGAAAGTTCCCGCTATCCCTACTTTCTGCAGGGTTTTTATCATAAATGGGTGTTGAATTTTGTCGAAAGCTTTCTCTGCATCTGTTGAGATGATCATATGATTTTTCTCCTTCAGTTTGTTAATATGGTGTATCGCGTTGATTGATTTGCGTATACTGAAGAATCCTTGCATTCCTGGAATAAACCCCACTTTATCATGGTGTATGATCCTTTTAATGTGCTGTTGGATTCTGTTTGCTAGTATTTTGTTGAGGATTATTGCGTCTGTGTTCATCAGTGATATTGGCCTGTAGTTTTCTTACTTTGTGACATCCTTGTCCGGTTTTGGTATCAGGGTGATGGTGGCCTCGTAGAATGAGTTTGGAGTGTTCCTCCCTCTGCTATATTTTGGAAGAGTTTGAGAAGGATAGGTGTTAGCTCTTCTCTAAATGTTTGATAGAGTTCGCCTGTGAAGCCATCTGGTCCTGCGCTTTTGTTTGTTGGGGGTTTTTTTTTTTTTTTTGTGACAGCATTTTAAAAAATTAATTAATTTATTTATTTTTGGCTGCGTTGGGTCTTTGTTTCTGTGTGAGGGCTTTCTCCAGGTGTTAACCTTATGGGGATTCCCTTGTGTGTTATTTGTTGTTCTTCCCTTGCTGCTTTTAATATGTTTTCTTTGTATTTAATTTTTGATTAGAGATAGTAACCCAAACTGTAAGATAATTTCTGATTACGGTAAATGCTATGAAAGAAATAAAAGGATCATGTGATGACATGACCTAGAGGTTGGAGGGTTCTTGAATTGGTCATGGAAGGTTTCAAGGAGCCATTCATGTGGTGTGTAAATGTTTGTTGACTGAATGAATGAATAAGTGAATGAAATAATGACAGATGAACAAATAGAAGTAAGTTGGTTTCTGGTATAAATATGTGTTTATCATTCCATAGTGTATGTATCTCTGTATAGCTATAGCTGTCCATAGAGACTTGTCTCCTAAGGATAGATCATGGGCTGGGTAAGACCAGAAGTCCCCAGGTTAGATGCCACTCTAACTCAAGAAGGAGCCTAGGGGAATCAACTGTGAAGACCAGGACTTTTGCTGTTGGGTGACTTGAAGCTTTGAAACTCATAGGCTGATGCCCTTTTCCTTAGGGGAGGGTTTGAGAGATGAGGTACCACGAGCTTATTAGTCTGTATAAAGTCACCTGCCCACCACCACCTGGCACAGGCAATTACAGGATGTGTACCTGCAGGGAAGGTTGAACTGGGAAAGAAGCATGAGTTGAAGGGTACACGAGGATCTGGGGTGGCATCAGACCTTCTCAGAACTGGGCCACCACTGGAGATCATGGTCTCACCTCCTTCTCTATCTAAGGCTCCCAAAGAGCGAGAAAGCCCCTAGTAAGCCTCAATTCCCTCCCTCACTGGGAGGGAGACAGATAGAAACAGCTCTGTCAGGAAGGTGGGGAACTGGGGGAGCCATTGGAGGCAGAGCTGATGTCAGAGCCGGGGACACTGTCCTCAGTGGCACCACTGCCTTTTTTTTTTTAATAACAAAGGATGTAGTCTTTTATTTTTTTTAAGATTGAATTTTATTTACTTTGGGCTGTGGCTTCTCTTGTTGCGGAGCACGGGCTCTAGGTGCGTAGGTTTCAGTAGTTGTGGCTCGCGGGCTCAGTAGTTGTGGCACACAGGCTCCAGAGCGCAGGCTCAGTAGTTGTGGCGCACGGGCTTAGTTGCTCCGCGGCACGTGGGATCTTCCCGGACCAGGGCTCAAACCTGTGTCCTCTGCACTGGCAGGCGGATTCTTAACCACTGCGCCACCAGGGAAGTCCCCACCATTGCCTTTTTAGTGCTGTGCTCTTAGGAGTGGCTACAGACTTTGGGTGGCCAAGCCAGAGAATATCCTGTGGCTTTACCCCTAGAAGAGTGACAATAGGAAATTTTGGCCAGAGATGAGACTCACGTGTTAAGCTTTTTTTGTAACAGCACTCATGGGGATTTGGCCGGGTTTTCAGGAATCGCTAGCCTGACAGGGAATTCCTGTATTTCTCTTTGGATCCTAAATGGAAGTTCCATGTCCATGGAGATGGATATATATATATATTCTCTGAAAGTTCATTGCACGAGAATCTGGCCCTTTACATGTACTTCCCAATGATCAGGCATGGATTCAAAGCACTTGAAGGATGACGCCATGAAAAAACCAGGATTGGGAATTACAAGTCCTGGGTCTCAGCCTGTGACATGTCATATGCCTCCCAACCTCCCTGGACAGCAGTTGCGTCATCTAGAAAAGGATTAGATGATTTCAGCTGCTCCTTTCAGCATGGAATTTAATGGTGCTATAACTCTTGCAACTGTAGATAGTCCTCTGGGACCCATGGTGATTTTGTGCAAACCACAGAGGTCAAATGGGCCCAGGCCTCTTGGGTTTGGAGAAGGAAATATCGTGCGCTATTTACAAGATTCCCTAGGTTCCGCAGTACTTGGCTTTGTCAGATATGCAATGAAGAAGGAAATTCGAAACACCAGATTAAACACGAAGGGGCGAGAAGGAAAGACCAAAGCCTTGGAGCTTTATTCCCCAGTTGCAAAGTGCAGCTGCTGGGGACGTCCCCTCTACCCTCCTCATCCCCCAACTCCCTGTATCCCCGCCCTCTCGCCCAGCTGGAGACTGTCCTGAATGGGGCTGCTGAACATTCAGTGGCACTTCCCTACCCTTTAGAGACTGTGCGAGCACAGTCAGCTGGATCCTTGGACCCAAACAAGCCTCTCATCTAATTGCCCCCTTTCTTGATTCTGGAGGACCAGGCTTCACTCCAGACTCTCACAGAATAAGTCAGTGACTCTGGTGGTCAAAGTTTGGACTATTTCGAATTTTTCCAGTTTGGACTCATGTGATCCTGATGGTGTGAAAATCTACTTTCAGTGAATCTTTCCCCTGAATGTTCTGTAGTAATAAGAGATGGCTACAGAGTTAGATCTGGTTCTCTTCACTCCAGAAGCATCTATGGTAACATTTAATGAAACCATTTTTTCAACACAATGGAGCAGAAAAACCAGAAGGATCTCTATCCTCCACCCCTGCCATAGAAGGTAAGCACAGGGAATGGACATTTCAGAAATAGTTTCTCAGAGGTTTTTCATCTTTGCAATTTTTTTTTTTTTTTTTTTTTTTTTTTTTTTTTTT
>NW_006789873.1:708630-710304 GCF_000442215.2 Lipotes vexillifer | reverse complement strand
GCCTCTCACTGTTGTGGCCTCTCCCATTGTGGAGCACAGGCTCCAGACGCACAGGCTCAGCGGCCATGGCTCACGGGCCCAGCCGCTCCGCAGCATGTGGGATCTTCCCGGACCGGGGCACGAACCCGTGTCCCCTGCATTGGCAGGTGGACTCTCAACCACTGCGCCACCAGGGAAGCCCTGCAATATATTTTTTTAAACAGTTGGGAACGTTCTGCTTGTTATTTTGATGTCACTTAGGCCACAG
The DNA here is from genome assembly GCF_000442215.2 of Lipotes vexillifer. Taxonomy (NCBI): domain Eukaryota; kingdom Metazoa; phylum Chordata; class Mammalia; order Artiodactyla; family Lipotidae; genus Lipotes; species Lipotes vexillifer. Next base: position 710,057 of record NW_006789873.1, on the reverse strand, counting down.
TAGGCAACCCATGGCAGGGGCCCTCAGCAGGACCCGCATTCCACGTAGGCCACGGCACCTACACTGTGAAATTTCGGAGGGGGAGCCAAAGCCCTGGGCTGTGGAGCTGCAAACCTTGGCCCTACCCAAGTGGGAGGCCCGAACCCCCCAGACGACAGTGAGACTCAGAAGACTGAGTCCTGCCGGAGCCACCTATACACAGCAGGTCAAGCTCTGTTCACGGGAGCCCTTGCTGCCCAGGGCATGGGGGCCACAGGACAGGTAGGGCCAAGGGAAGGAAGTGTGTCCTGTTTCCAGGAGCAGCTGTGAGGTCAGGGGTCCTGGCACACCTGATCCCGGGGAAATAAGGAAATGGCTGCTGGAAACTCTGTGGATCAGAAAGTACTGGGGGGAACTGCCAGATGGGGAAGGAAGAAAGAAAGGAAGAGATGCATGGCGTAAGGGGGAGAATGCTAATGAGATGAGAGTGCAGAAAGAAGGGCAGGAAAGAGATTCTCAAGGAGAGAAAGAGAGAGAGTGAGACAGCAGGTGGTGATGACGGAGCTCAAAGAAATTAAAGTAGGAGCAGATTCATTTATCTTTCTTTTTTTTTTTTTTTGCGGTACGCGGGCCTCTCACTGCTGTGGCCTCTCCCGTTGCGGAGCACAGGCTCCGGACGCGCAGGCCTAGCAGCCATGGCTCATGGGCCCAGCCGCTCTGCGGCATGTGGGATCTTCCCGGACCGGGGCACGAACCCGTGTCCCCTGTATCAGCAGACGGACTCTCAATCACTGTGCCACCAGGGAAGCCCTTTTTTTTCTTTAATTTTTATTTTATATTGGAGCATAGTTGATTAACAATGTCGTGTTAGTTTAAGGTGTACAGCAAAGTGATTCAGTTATACACATATTGGGTTGGCCAAAAAGTTTGTTTGGGTTTTTCCATAACATCTTAACGGGAAACGCCCAAACGAACTTTCTGGCCAACCCAATACACGTATCTATTCTTTTTCAAATTCTGTTCCCATTTAGTTTATTACAGATCATTGAGCAGCGTTCCCTGTGCTAAAACAGACTCATTTATCTTTTTCCTTCAGTTGGGCTGGAGAGGCTTGGTGGGTGTGGCTTCAAGGCCTGGGAGGCCTGGCCGACACTGGCCTCCTTCCCCCCCTTGCCTGCGCCCGCCCTGACCCTGAGGCTTTGGTTGGAAGGTTCCCTCAGTGCTGACCTCTTGCTCTGGTGCCCTGTGTGCCCTTCCTCTGAGCCCTTCCACTTCCAGCTATTTCTGCCCTTCCTCCTCTTCTTTCTCTTTCTTTGGCTTTCCCCCCACTTTGCCAGCACTGTCTCCCCTCGAGCTGGCCTTCGGTCCCCCATTTGCAGGGCCTCGAACCAAACTGAGGCCTCCATGTTATGGTGACAAAGTTCCAGTTAAGGACATGGACGATGTTG
>NW_006789873.1:705282-708620 GCF_000442215.2 Lipotes vexillifer | reverse complement strand
GAATGTTGGCCTTTCTCTGCAGAGCTGACAGAACCTCTAGTGCCTGTGGAGTTTGTCCAATGGAGCTCTCACCTCCTGGTGAGATCCTCTGGGTCTCGTGGGGAGACACTTCTGACCGTTGGCTCCCTGGCTCCCAGCAGATGGGTTTGGATAAGGTCATGCTAATGGTATTTTGTCTGTTGCAGTAAGATTTGTAGACTTGCCCGGATTGGCAAATGAGGGGGACAAAAACCCCCAAAACCAATTACCATCCGCATCGTGTTTACTAACCCAAAGTGAATGTGCTTCATAGACTCCAAATGTCTAGTTTAACGTTGCCAACTCTTTGTGCCTCTCCAGCTGACTTCCCAGGCCCCGACCCTCTCAGCAACCTGTGGCCCTTCAGACCCTGACAACTGTGAGGAAATTTGCCAAAGGGTGGCAGAAACAGGACCATTTATGAGACCTCAGCCCTAAAGAGAGGGTGAGCATATTTCCAAGCACTCCTCTCAAAAAAAAAAAAAAAAAAAAAAAATCAGGACACACAGTGTGACCAAGGCCAAGTGTGCTTACATCAATGACCAGGCGAAATATTTGAAATAGGAGCTGTTGTATAAAATATAGGACATGTGTTTGCTAGAATTATGACAACCACTACTTTCCGTAAACCCAGAGCAGGGCCTCCGCAGGGTTGCCAGGGTCCCTTTGGAAACCTGGGCTGAGTTCCTCTGGCTCTGTTCCTCAACCCCACCCCGTCCCGTCCTCACTCAGTTTTTGGTAGCATTTTGAAGGCCTTGGTAATCACCAAAGGCAAATGATAGAACACAGATTTTCAAAAAGGACAACCTTGTTGTTGCCAGCATCGTAGACGTTGTTTGTTAGAGTTTGTTTTTTTGGACGGGGATAGGAAAGGAGGAGGAATTCAATCGAGCCCTTCCAGCTAGAACTCTGTGAGCCACAAGACCTGGATCCTGCTGCTGGGCCAGCAGCTGCCAGAGCTAGAGCAGGCCCTGTCTCAGGCCCTCTCTGCCCACTGTTCCTGGGGCACGCTGCCTTCGGGACAGCTTTCAGTCCCCTCCTGGCTTTCTTGCCACGTAGTTTAGATACTTTAAAAGAAAAAAAAAAGAGCAGAGTTGAAGTCCCAGAGAAGTTCCTGTGAAACACTGCACCGTAGACAAGGGTTTCCTGGTACAGCAGTGGATCAGGTGTAGACGAAAGTTCTAGAAAGTCTTCCACCATGACCATTCTAGGAACCTTTGATGTCAGTGTATCCTACAGAAGCGAAAAGCCGATGTTTTGCTCAGTAAGAAGAGTTTAGTCAGTTGTATCGATGTTTACTTGTGAAATGATGAAGATTATTGCAATCTTTTCGTCCAGTTTTGATATCACACGTAGCATGTCTGTGTATACAGGTGTAACAGAGTGACGACCTGAACTTGAAGTCCTGCACAGGACTGGGGGTATTTCCTAAGAATCTGGTATTTCTTCAGAGAAACACTAGGTGGCATGGAGAACTTAATAAATAGAAAAAGCACTAATATCACAAATTGGAAAATAGAAGACGACCTCCTTCAATTTGCAGTAATTGTAAAATCTTCCTGTCAAAGTTCAACAGAAAAACATCAGCAATGAGGCTAATGCTGCTTATCGAGGCATGATTCCTAAAGAGAGCTGGGCTGAAGGAATTCCTTCCACAAATCGCCTCTTATAATCTTTTCTTGAGTATCGTTTTATAAACATGATGATAAATTCAAAAATGTAATTGTTACCATGACCAGATTTCTTAATAGAAAACGGTCTATTTCTGTCAGTGTGGACGTGTTTGTTTGTCATTTGAGAAATCCTGACAGATTTTCTTCTTCCTCTTTTCCTTTATGAAGTCAGCCAAGGGGATTGCGGGGTAGGGGCAGTGGGGGAAACAAAGCCGACTCTCATCAGTCTTCTCCAAACCTCCCTTTGGATAAATAGGCAGGATTTTCCCTGCCATTTGGACATTCGCAATATGTTTGTTTCCCTGTGTTCAGGGCTACAAAGAGGAGTATCTTTCCTATGATGCCAAGTATAAAAACATAGGGAACAGGTGTCCTAGTTCAATAACTAGATCACTTCTGACAGTACCACATCCTTTCCTTTGCTTAGCAAATCCTATAAGGAAAAGCAAAGCTCCATCCCACGAAGACATTCTCAGTGCACCAGGTACTGATTATCAGAGCCTGGCCTCTTTAAAAAGGGCCTCTTCTGGCCTTCTAGTAGTTGAAAGTCCTAGAACACACACAGTTCCCAGCTGTTTAGCAGTACCATGGTCTTCCCTCTGCCAGACAGGCAACAGGCTAGTAAAGGCAGAGGTCAAGGTTCTTACTACTTAGAGCAATGGAGAGTGGTGCTTTCCAGGATTAATTTAGTCCAAGAATAAGAGTCAGGCAGAAAAGTGAATACCCCCAAAGGCTTCAGCTCTGTGAAGGAGAGCTGTCTTGTCATAGCTGACACCAGTGGTGGAATAGCTGGACATCTCATGCTTAGTCAGAGGACCCGCAGGAAATAATCAAGACACCCTGGTCCAGGCTCCATAGAGACAGCGGTCCGGTGCCAGGCGATGCGAGTTTGTGGCTCCGCTCTCCCCTTGACTGTCTGTGTGACCTCTCTGACTCTGAGCCTCTACCTCCTCAACTGTGAAATGGGCTGTATGGAGAGGAGCAAATCCAATGGGATGGCCTGTGGGGGGTCTGTCATACCGCAGTGTCATTATTCCAAGCAGCAGGGGGAGAACCCAGATGGCACTGCTCTTGTCTTCTGAGTTTGAGCAGAAGCAGCAAGAATAAGACAGTTCACTTATGCAGATGGATCCCAGCAGAATGAAGCTACATTCAGAATGTGTCTCCTCACCTAATTTTTTTGCATTTTTAAGTCTCTCGCTCTTGTCCCCCCAGGAAGGAAATTCTGCTCACAAGATCTCTTTTCAACCCACTTTAATGTGCAGATTTATATTAGTCCACCTTTTCTTAAATAAATCATGCTAATTTCCACAGAAGAGCATGTGACACACACACACACACACACACACACACACACACACACAGGCGCGCGCGCATGTGGAATTTAACAGGCATTTAAAGCAGAAGGGGAACTTCCCTGGCAGTCCAGTGGTTAAGACTCCACGCTTCCACTGCAGGGGGCGCGGGTTCTATCCCTGGTCTGGGAATTAAGATCCCACATGCCGCGTGGTGTGGTCAAAAAAGAAGAAAAAAGAAAGCAGAAGGAATATTTTCTTTCTTGAGGGTTATTGGGACATTGTATTAAAAACTATTATAACCTGGTTGCATTTTCTCCGAAATTTTGGACACCTCTGTATTTCACATTCC
>NW_006789873.1:701698-705272 GCF_000442215.2 Lipotes vexillifer | reverse complement strand
TCTTTCCCTGGGAATGAAGAGTCTGCTAATACAATTTCACCAAGGGTTACAGCCACTTCGTTATTGTTCTGCACTCCTCAGGAGGGATGGAGTTGTTTAAAAATGAATCAGGTAAACCCTTTTCCATAAAAATTACCATGCCCTAGATGATCAGTTTTGCAAATGTGGATTTTTTTCCTGAGGAAGATTATCATTTTCCCCCCCAGTGGTCTATTATGAAAATTTTGAAACACACAGCAAACTTGAGCTATTTTTACAGTGAACATCCTTATCCCTGTGGCCTAGATTTTACCACCAATGTTTGACTCATTTGTTTTTTTTTTTTTTTTTCCTTGCGTTATGCGGGCCTCTCACTGCTGTGGCCTCTCCCATTTGCGGAGCACAGGCTCCGGACGCGCAGGCTCAGCGGCCCTGGCTCACGGGCCCAGCCGCTCCGCGGCATGCGGGATCCTCCCGAAACGGGGCACGAACCCGCGTCTCCTGCATCGGCAGGCGGACCCTCAAGCACTGCGCCACCAGGGAAGCCCTGAGTCATTTGTTTTATCCCTAAATACGGACCCATCCATCCCCCTACCATCCACTCATCCATCTTATTTTCTTGATGCACAAATGTGGATTTTGGCCTAATCCAAAATTTGAATTTGCTCAAAGTGCTATCCATCTGTTGGGACTCTTGCAAAGCTTGCACTCTTTCTCCCACTTAAAAAGAAACATCGATGTTGGCCTGAAGATTTCATTTTCCCTGGTGAGCTGGCTCTGCATAGATACATTGTGCCCTTGTGCTGCCTCAATTAAAGCATGCTGCGCAGCTCTGCTGATGGACTGTGAACCACGGCTCACTGAGCTGAAGGTCAAACTTCCCCCATTCTGTGCTGTGCCTATGGCTCAGACTAAATGAAGGGACTTCCGGGGTCCTAGTGGCTTGGATTACCATGAGTGCCTGCGTACCAGCATGTGCATACTTCCTCTGCTTCCACTCCATCCTCCTTGAAGTCAAATTAACTTTCAGTCCCGCCACCCTTTCTGTAGGTTAGGCATGGGCAACCCACAGTTTGCCCACCAAAAGTGTCAGGCTTTTATTCTTTTCACCAGCCTGTAAGGATAGCTGACACCTCTCCTGGGTCTCTGAGTTCCCTTCATCCTCCATTTTTATACCTTGATCTTGCTTCCTGGTGGCCCTTCTTTATATTACCCACAGAAAACGTGTGATGCCCCCTCTGACGAGCTACTCAGACCTACAGCTTCCCCCAAGCTCTAAAAGTACTTCTCAATAAAATTTTTCATTGTCACATTGTTACAGGTCTCAGATAAGAGAATATTACTGAGTACTAACTAAAGACATTTATACTAAGGTGTGAGTGGCTGATGGACTCTTATCCTCCTAGAGATTAACTGCATTTTTTTTTTAACATCTTTATTGGGATATAATTGCTTTACAATGGTATGTTAGTTTCTGCTTTATAACAGAGTGAGTCAGTTATACATATATATATGTTCCCATATCTCTTCCCTCTTTGTCTCCCTCCCTCCCACCCTCCCTATCCCACCCCTCCAGACAGCCACAAAGAACCGAGCCGGTTTCCCTGTGCCATGCGGCTGCTTCCCACTGGCTATCTACCTTACGTTTGTTAGAGATTAACTGCATTTTAAAAGAAAGAGGTACTTACTAGCTCAAATGGATCTTGGAATGGTAGCGTATGTGGGAAATCATCAGGAGGCCCGTCAAAGTGACCCTTGTCTACTTCTGGACCTGTGCTCCTCTGGTTCCCTTCACCCCTATGTATACAGAGCAAGAATTTATGTCTGACTCTTTTCAGAGAAGTTGCCAGCCCTTGCTCTAGACCTTCAGCTCAAAAGGCACACTTTTCCCTTTGAGTTGAGCTTGTTTTCCTGTGCCATTGCCTTGAGGAAATAACACCTTAAAGTATCTTAGGTAGTTTCTGGAAAGTTTAGGAGTTTTCTAAACGTGGAACAGAGACACAGAACATCTGGGTGGTAGGCTCTTGGCAATGCTTCAAGGGTCCCATTGTCACTGACAGCTGGGGCCCATCTGCCAGGGTGGGCATTTGGAAGTTCCTAAAGTAAGGAAGTCTCTTTTTTATTGGTTTATCTCAAATGAACTTTTGGGAGCATAGATCCCCATATAGTGTTCAAAGTTTCTGCCCAAATTTCCAGATCTTCACCATGTACCAAATGCTTGTTTTTTAAAAACATATTATTTCTGTATTAGAAACTTTTATTCAGGTTTTACTGACAACAAAACCATAACATATCCTACAAAACCAAAGTAATCATAATAAACTCTTACACTTGTTATGGTATGTGGTTTTTGAAGTACTCTTATGTATACGATCTTATTTGATACAGCAGTACCTATGGATAGGCAGGGAAGATATATAGATATTCACTTCATAGATGAGAAAATGGAGGCCCAGAAGATTGAAATAACTTGCTCAGAATCACACAGCTAATGAGGGTCAGAACTCGATTTCAGATCTTCTAACTCCTACTAGATTATAGGACCACAGCGATCGGATTGACAGGGAAAGCCAACTTTTGAGAGTATTACTTGCGTGAAATGGAAAGATTTGGGTTGTGGGCTGTTGGTATATGGTCTCTAAGATTGAGCTTTGGATGGTGGCACTTCCATTCTTCCTCAAGAACTGAGCTTAATAATTTTCAAACTCAGTAGAATGCTCTGTGGCTGAAAATTATTACAGAAAGAGAGAGCATGTTGAGCTCCAGGGCCAGCACATTATATGAGATCTGAGTGGAATCTCTGTGTTGTCCCTCCTACAAAACAGGATTAATCATATTCCAGCCGATGACTCACTACCACACATCTGAAGACAGCAAGGATTAATAGCAGTCCAAGCCACTTGGCCAAAGTAATCCTCAACTTGGGCCACCTTGTGAATCTCAGACGAATCCGTCCACCCTTCTGGGCAGGCCCGAGGGTTCACATTCTTTCTACCTTCTCTACGAATAAGTGCCAGCTCTGATTAGTGATAAAAGTTGGATGCTGAGAGCAAACTGGGGAAGTGCCTATTTCCAAAGTCTTGTCTGAAGACCCTGTTGCATCCTGCCTTCCCAAGAGCCTCTCACCTTTATCCAAGCCAAACATTTCGGACAGGGTCTAGAGCAACACTGCCTTTCCTGTGATTTCAAAGAGAACTTTAAAGCCAAACCCAATCTCTTACAGATGACCTTTGAACCATTCTCTTGCTGGGTCGTTGAAGTGAGCCAAATACAGGAATTATTGCTTATCTTCAGGCTGGATCTACTTGTCATCAAAATAAATTTCAAAGAGAACTTTAAAGCCAAACCCAATCTCTTACAGATGACCTTTGAACCATTCTCTTGCTGGGTCGTTGAAGTGAGCCAAATACAGGAATTATTGCTTATCTTCAGGCTGGATCTACTTGTCATCAAAATAACGGGTTGGGCTTCCCTGGTGGCGCAGTGGTTGAGAGTCCGCCTGCCGACGCAGGGGACACGGGGTCGTGCCCCGGTCCGGGAAGATCCCACATGCCATGGAGTGGCTAAGGCCCCTTGGCATGGTCCCCGAGCACCT
>NW_006789873.1:681833-693424 GCF_000442215.2 Lipotes vexillifer | reverse complement strand
AAAGAGTGTCAGGAAGACTTCTTTTTAAAGGGATGGAGTTATCAAAGCTAATCGAAAGAAGAGGTTTAAGCATCCTGTGCAACACTGAAAACTGACTCCTGCCACTGAGCATCAGGATCTGTCTTTGATGCTGAAAATCTACGTGATCAGATTTGATCTGTGTCTCAGCATTTAGTGGCAACCATCGAGTCAACCAGTGATCCGAATCATTCAGATACTGTGCAAGGAACCAGTCACGGAAAGCTATTTTTTTTTTCTTTCATCAAAAAATATCTCAGCCTCATTTGGACAGAAATGGAAGATGACATTTCAAACTTTAATCCCTTAGTATGTAGTCTGGTTCTTTCCAAAGGTCGCAAGATTTCCAAGTTCTGCAGTCCATAGCTAACCATATGGAAACAGAATGTTCTACATATCTTGGCTTCCCAAATACTGTCAGAGCATGAGTGGCTCTCATTGACACTGGGCAGGACCATGTGTGCAGTCATTCCTCTTCAGCTGCACTCTTTGCCAGGGCAGACCCTTTCCTCTCATGAGACTAGTGTCCTTACTGGGCCAAGCCCATTGGATGTTCAATTTCCCCCCGCCCAAGACTTTGCCCTTGCCACTCCCCCTAACCCCCATCCCAGAAAGAGTGCCTTCCTTGCTTATCTTTCCAGATCCATCTCTGATTCCACCTTCCCCTGAAGCTTTCTTTGCTTACTCCAGCCAACAGGGAACTCTCCAGTTTCTCCCAGCTCATGGGATTTATTATCTGTATCACACACCTTGAGACTCATGTGTCCATTTTCCAACCATAACACACAGCCACAGCTCAACTCCCAGACTAGCCTCTCCGAGGACAAGCGCAGGCTTGAGAGTCAGATGGATGTATATCTTCCACTGGGGCCCCTCCACTTTCTAGCTGCCAGGCTCCCTCAGTCTCCTCCTCTAGCAGGAACCGTGGTATCTATTTGAAAGGCTTGGGAGAGAGCATTTGCCCTGTGCTGATAGCACAATGCTTGGCACAGAATAAGCAGGTAATAAATGATAGATATGTATGTACTTCATAAAATCTAGTTCACGCGGGGCACACAATGGGTAATGGATCATGATTTGATGACTTCATATATTTTTAATGCAGTGTCAGTGAGGATTAGATAATAAAATAATAATAATTCTAGAGTTATGAGGCTGGGAAAGGTCATAAGAAGTCATCTTACTATGATGCATTTATTGATATGGAAGTATGTTTACTATCTATTATTAAGCCAAAAAAGGCGGTTTCTTAAGTAGGATGTTTGGGGTCTGTATGCATTTGTGTGTGTGTGTACATATATGCACATACCTGTACGTGTGTGTATGTGTGTAGTTTTTAAATTGGACTGTATCCACCAAAATACTAACAGTGGTTATCTCTGGTAGGATTATAGACAGTTTTAATTGTCTTTTTGCCTATCAATTTGTTCATTATGAATATGTACTACTTGTATAAATAAGACATAATAAGTGATTTTTAAAATGTCATATGTGTATGTAATTAAAGTATGAATATAGATTGGGTCTGGGAGGTAGGAAAAATGCAAAAACTGAAAAAAATGGGGGTTGTGGGATATGGTTGCCTTCTCTCGCCAAATCTGTTATTTCTTATTGCTGTTGTTCCACTATCTTTACAATAACGTTTTTAGTTTATAGAAATCACTTTCTAAATCACTCCTATACTTTTATGCTCATCAAATCCATTTCTAGTCAATAAATAATTGGCTGTTCTCAACAGGCAGTATTCTGAGACGGGCTCAGAATTATTTTGGCTCTGGTGCTCTGTGTCATGTGGATCCCTCCCAAGACTTTCTGAATTGTTCTGTGGCTCTGGGAATTAAGAAGCTCTTGTCCTGGTGGCCCGGTTGGGGGCATAAGCGTCTGCTTGTGTGCATCAGCTCATTTGGGTTGCCTTTCTGTGTGGCTAGAAACACAGTGCCTACCAGTGAATACCCCCGGGACGCAGACTGTCCTCTTTATCCAAATCTGATCTCCTGTCCTAGACAGTGCGTCGCTCCCCACGCCACCTCGTCATGGTAGCCAGCTCAGGACTGGGATATGGGCTCTGACGCTCATCCCATATGCTCACACAACCTGAATTTGTAGCAGAGGTAGACAAGTAAGTGGAGCCGAGACCAGGAGACTCAGGGTAGGGTTGGAGGGGTCTTATTCCTTTCCCTGTTGGCTGTAGGAGCAGCTGAGCGTGTACTTACAACCATCACCTGGAATCTAAAGTCAGATTGCTTTCCAGTTAACAACAATAACACGATATTTACTGAGTGCTTACTATGTGTCAGACACTCACCTATGCAATGGAGCTAACTAGTGAAAAAGACAGACAAAACCTCCTTCCCTCATGTACTTTATATACTCGTTGTGGAGACTCTCTCCAACCTGATGATGCCTTTCCAATTCCAATCAAGAAAGTAAATAGGGCTTCCCTGGTGGCGCAGTGGTTGAGAGTCCACCTGCCGATGCAGGGGACACGGGTTCGTGCCCCGGTCCGGGAAGATCCCACGTGCCGCGGAGCGGCTGGGCCCGTGAGCCATGCCGCTGAGCCTGCGCGTCCGGAGCCTGTGCTCCACAACGGGAGAGGCCACAACAGTGAGAGGCCCGCGTATCGCAAAAGAAGAAGATAGGTCTTATTTCTCCAAAGAGGATATACAGATTGCTAACAAACACATGAAAGAATGCTCAACATCATTAATCATTAGAGAAATGCAAATCAAAATTACAGTGAGATATCATCTCACGCCGGTCAGAATTGCCATCATCAAAAGATCTACAAACAATAAATGCTGGAGAGGGTGTGGAGAAAAGGGAACCCTCTTGCAATGTTGGTGGGAATGCACATTGATACAGCCACTATGGAGAACAGTATGGAGGTTCCTTAAAAAACTACAAATAGAACTACCATATGACCCAGCAATTCTACTACTGGGCATATACCCTGAGAAAACCATAGTTCAAAAACAGTCATGTACCACAATGTTCATTGCAGCACTATTTACAATAGCCAGGTCATGGAAGCAACCTAAATGTCCATCAACAGATGAATGGATAAAGAAGATGTGGCAGATATATACAATGGAATATTAGTCAACCATAAAGAGAAACGAAATTGAGTTATTTGTAGTGAGGTGGATGGACCTAGAGTCTGTCATGCAGAGTGAAGTAAGTCAGAAAGAGAAAAACAAATACCGTATGCTAACACATATATATGGAATCTAAAAAAAAAAATGTCATGAAGAACCTAGGGGCAAGACTGGAATAAAGACGCAGACCTACTAGAGAATGGACTTGAACACACGGGGAGGGGGAAGGGTAAGCTGGGACAAAGTGTGAGAGTGGCATGGACATATATACACTACCAAACGTAAAATAGATAGCTAGTAGGAAGCAGCCGCATAGCACAGGGAGATCAACTCGAGGCTTTGTGACCACCTAGAGGGGTGGGATAGGGAGGGTGGGAGGGAGGGAGACGCAAGAGGGAAGAGATATGGGAACATATGTATATGTATAACGGATTTACTTTGTTATAAAGCAGAAACTAACACACTATTGTAAAGCAATTATACTCCAATAAAGATGTTAAAAAAAGTAAGAGAGGTCCTGATTTGCATTTCTCTAATGATTAGTGATGTTGAGCATCCTTTCATGTGTCTGTTGGCAGTCTGTATGTCTTCTTTGGAGAAATGTCTATTTGGTTCTTCTGCCCATTTTTGGATTGGGTTGTTTGATTTTTTGGTATTGAGCTGCATGAGCTGCTTGTAAATTTTGGAGATTAATCCTTTGTCAGTTGCTTCATTTGCAAAAAAAACAAATACTGTATGCTAACACATATATATGGAATCTAAAAAAAAAAATGGTCATGAAGAACCTAGGGGCAGGACGGGAATAAAGATGCAGACCTACTAGAGAATGGACTTGAGGACATGGGGAGGGGGAAGGGTAAGCTGGGACAAAGTGGGAGAGTGGCATGGACATATATACACTACCAAATGTAAAATCGATAGCTAGTGGGAAGCAGCTGAATAACACAGGGAGATCAGCTTGGTGCTTGGTGACCACCTAGAGGGGTGGGATAGGGAGGGTGGGAGGGAGGGAGATGCAAGAGGGAAGAGATATGGGGATATATGTATAAGTATAGCTGATTCACTTTGTTATAAAGCAGAAACTAACACACCATTGGAAAGCAGTTATACTGCAATAAAGATGTTAAAAAAAAAAAAGATAGGTCCAGCCATGGATCAGTTTCCTTTGATGAGGGTGCGTGTGTGTGTGTGTGTGAGAGAGAGAGAGAGAGAGAGAGAGAGAGAGAGAGAGGGGGCGGGGAGCGAGCGAGAGGGGGGGGGTTTATAGGTATCCTTGGTATAAATTCCACTTGATCATGGCATATGATCCTCTTAATATATTGTTGAATTTGGTTTGCTGGTATTTTGTTGAGGATTTTTGCATCTACATTCATCCGTGATATTGGCCTGTAATTTTCTTTCTTTGTGATATCTTTGTCTGGTTTTGGTATAAGGATGCCCGCGTCTCCTGCATCGGCAGGCGGACTCTCAAGCACTGCGCCACCAGGGAAGCCCTAAGCACTGATTTTCAAACTTTGGAGCTTTTGCAGTTCTCAGCAAGCTGAGGTCCGAGCTGGCAGAGTATGGCCCCTCTGGGTGCCCTAATAACCACAGCCCCTGAGTCCGTATATGGTCTTAATGGCCAGGGGAGCCTCCTCCTCTTTGTCCCCACCGTGACTGTTATTGCTTCAGAAATGCCCCCAAATGACACTAAATGATGTGCCAGCACACCAGATGGATTGCTAATCTCTTTTCGAGGCTTCCTTAATGGTGCATTCATACCCCTTGGAGCAAACTCAATTTCTCTCTGTGCACACTATTTCCACTTCTACAATTCTAGAAGAAATCATTTTGGCAAACCTATGTTTTGACTTGGATGAGAGGTAATTTATACAATTGCTTACCTACTATGACAACAGGCAGCAACTCCAGTCACAGGACGATGGACGACTATTCATCCTTCACAGCTGCGACACGTAAATGGACCTGGAGTCTTTTACGAGGCTTGAAGCAGTGAACCTGGGGGCTACTCCAGGCAAATCTGGCTTCTCTGGGGGCGGCAGAGGCAGTAGAAATACAAAAGTCAGCTCTTTGGATCTTCACCTTTACAGTGATCACCACATCTTAAGAGAGCCTCAAAGGAGCCCAACAGAGAGGACAAAGCTTGAATGGTACAAATGTCAAATGCCACAGTGATGAAGGTGGGCGCTGCCAGGTCATCCGTGCCAGGGATGTAGCTGTCGTCCTGATCTTGGAGGGTAATTAGGCGACTGAGTGATGAGACATGATTATTTTCCCCAATGGACCAGTCAGCCCACTCCTTCTCTCTCCTGAGGGAGCCTATGATCACCTCCAACAGAATCCCAAATCTGCTCAGAAAACGTTACTTTATACATCAGGCTCAGTAGGGAATTAACAAATATACGTATATATACATACACATATGTACACACACACACACATGCGCACGCGCCCTTGAGTGCAGGATGAGCTCTTTTCTAGGTGGGTTTGTTCTAAGCCATTGGTTTACAGCAACAGCTGCCCATTAGCATCCCCTGAGAAGCTTTTAAAATTCCCACATGTCCAGGCCCACCCCAGACCAACTAGCTCACAAATGCTAGGAACGGGACCCACGAGCCAGTACTTTTCTGAGATCCCCAGATGTGCAGCTGAAGTTGAGAGTCAATGCTTTAAGCGGTTAAGGCTGATCAAGGCAATGGGTCTCTAACTTTAGTGCATCTTGGAATCATCTGGGGAGCTGGTTAAAATGCAGATTCATGAGTCTGGGTTTGTGGCCTGAGATTCTGCATTTTTTAAAAGCTCTTGGGGACTTCCTTGGTTGTCCAGTGGTTAAGACTCCACGCTTCCAATGCAGAGGGCGCGAGTTCAATCCCTGGTTGGGGAACTAAGATCCCACATGCCACGCGGCGTGGCAGATAAAAAATGATAAAAGATGTGGTTTACAATAAAAATAAAATAAAATAAAAGCCCTCTAGGTGATTCTGAGACTGGAGGTCCAGGGAACACATGTTGAGATCCCTAGCTAGAGAATTCTACCCCGGAGCTTGCATGTTTCCCATGCCTCTTTTATTGTTTAATTTCATATCGGTCCTCTCCCCTCATACAGATCCCCCTTTGCCAGTACATATGTGGGAGGTTATGGTCCTTGAGGGTAATCAGGCTGATAAATTTAGACACTTCACCTTGTCACTTTCAGAAGTACCAAGTCAATCGATCAAAGGGGTGCTTGAGGCCTGTGGTCGAGGGTGGAAGTGGGCAGAGCAGAAAGACAGGAAAAAGTCTGGCTTTAGTCTAGTAGGTGCTGGAGAGGGAATCCAGATTTGGAGTTGAGATGTCGGTCTCTTAGTCATAGTTGGAAAGGTCAGCCTTGAAGCACCCCCCACCCCCATCCCCGCTATAGGTAAGATCTATTCAACCTGGGCCTACACAAAGACATCCGGATCAAGGGGGCTGACTGTGCCTCCTGAGTTGGTCCAAGCTGTATCTGGCTCTGCCCCAAGCCCCTCCTCCCTGCAGCCCCTACCAGGGCAGCACTGCTTCCTTGCCCAGACTATGTTTTGCTGACCTCCAGAGAAAAGTCTGAGTATGGCTGCTGCTGAATTTCTGTAAGATAAAGGGAAAGGGCTGGAGTGGGAGGAAGCATAGCCACAAGAAAGAGATCCAAAGTGAATCTCCTAGTTGCCTATGCTTGGTTAGATAGTTGTCTATTCTGTGTACTTTACTGACAGCCTTGGATGTCAGGTATTAAGCACATTGTTACATGGGAAAGAGCATGGATTTTGCAGTTAGACTAGGGCTCCAATCCCATCTCTGCCTCTTAAGTTCTCACTTCATTCATTCATTCTACAAATATTTATTGACCCCTATAACATGCCAGGGAGAATGTTAACTGCTGGGAACATGACAAAGTAACCGTCCGCCCACATGGAGCTTACATTCTAAAAGAGAATACATGTACATTGTCAAGTGGAACAAGGTTTTTTTTTTTTTTTTGCTGTATGAGGGCCTCTCACCGTTGTGGCCTCTCCCGTTGTGGAGCACAGGCTCCGGATGCGCAGGCTCAGCGGCCATGGCTCACGGGCCCAGCCGCTCCGCGGCATGTGGGATCTTCCTGGACCGGGGCCCGACCCCGTGTCCCCTGCATCGGCAGGCGGACTCTCAACCACTGCGCCACCAGGGAAGCCCCTGGAACGAGTTCTAAGGAAAAACTGAAACAGGGCGGGTGGATGGAGAATTTGGGGGCTGGGGCATTGAGTAGTCAGGGGAAGCCTGACATAGAAAGTGTCATCTTAGCAGAGACCTGAAAGCTTGAGAGAGTGAAAATGAGTCATGGGGATATTTGAGCTTTCCAGGCAGAGAGAAGGGCAAGTGCAAAGACCCTGAGGCTGGAGAGTGCCTAATGTGTTTGAGGAACAGGAAGGAGGCTTTACTAGTTTCGTGAACCCAGGTGTTTGTTTAAAGGGACACGTGGCTGTCAATATCTGTAGGTTTATTTGAAAGTCCTGAAGACTGAAGGTCATGGAGAAGAAAGCTAACTGTGAGGTTTGATGATTATGTTTTTTTAAAGTTTATTTTATTCAAGTATAGTCGATTTACACTGTTGTGTTCATTTCTGCTGTACAGCAAAGTTATTCAGTTATACATATATATACATTCTTTTTATATACTTCTCCATTATCGTTTATCACAGGATATTGAATATAGTTCCCTGTGCTGTACAGTAGGATCTTGTTGGTTTGAAGTCTGATGATTCTTTGCGGATCCCCCAATCCCTGTCATACTGCTCCTTTCCTGTGCCATGGACTTTTAGGTCATGCCTGCCTTTGCTGTACGCAGTTAGCCTGGAGTACCCAGGGAAGGTGGCAGGGCGGGGGGTGGTGGAGAGCCTTCCCTCGGCTCTCACTGTGAGGCTAAGGACCCAAATGAATGTACTGGATTTCTATGGATCAGTGAAGTTCTCTTCGTCATCCTGCCAACTCAGTAAGCATTCATGACTTCCTTTCTTTAGGTATAAGTGTACTAAATTCTGAGAAAGATATAAATAATTCTAAGACAATAGGCCCATCCATCTTGAAGCCTTTTTGGAAACATTTGGGATAAATCGTAATTTTTTAGACCTATACAATCCCAGTCTTTAAGGACTAAATGGCAAGAGAAGACACATATATATGAACAGCTAATGAAATAGCGATTAGTGTTAATATCAGCCCTAGACAATTGTAGTAGAAACAGCACAATGCAGTGCGTGATGGCGTGCTAGATACGTCGTTCAGCTGATGAAAACTATAGCAGTTGGTGAGGGGAAGCTTCCTGGAAGTAGAGAGGGTCAGACTGAGCCTTGAAATATATGCAAGGGCAGAGAGGAAGAAGGAAGGAACAAGAGAGCAAACTGTTAACCTTTTGGAAATGATCACTCCTGGAAAAATGTAGGCTAAGTCAGTCATGCTGGCCAGCCCCACCGTCTCTGCCGTTATGATGCGTGGTCTAGAGCTGTCATAACTTTTGTTATTTTGTAATACTTCCGCTCTCTAAAATCTTAAGTGTTTTTGCATTACATGTAATAAGTGAACTCTAATCCTCAAAATAATAGTATCTGCAATTTCCTGAGAAGCTGGGCCTAAGGTAACATTGGTCTCAGTCCTAATTTGCTCCTAGTTTATGCAAAGGATTCCAACTTGCCATAGGAAGATGGATGGCCTTTTCCAACTTGGCTTTGAAGGTGTAGGTGACTTAGAGCATCTTTTTCAAGTTTGAGCAGAAACATATCTACAAAGGCCCAGACACCTAGGCCAGATGGCTTTGGTTGGCTTGATGAAGTTGTTTTTCTTGTGGACTTCCAAGCTGAGTGGGTGCAGTGGCTGTACCGGTGAGCTCAGCTCTGGCTGCTTTGCCACAGGGAAAACTGCAATCCAGTCTCTTGGACGAGGCTGGATCTTTGCTTTTAATTACAACAACACACTGAGAATCGACAGGACTCTTACGTTCTTATGTTAACCCATCCCATTCCTTTCATTTCCTTCCTAGTTCTTTTCCCTAGAAGATACTTTTAGAAATCCAAGTTCTTGGGATGGTACCTAGGATAATGAAGCCCACGGAGTAGCGATGGCTCATCTGTATTAGTACTGTTACTATTTGTGCCCTTTGGGTTTTTAAAATTTTTATTGAAGTGTATTTGATTTACAGTGTTGTGTTACTTTCGGGTGTACGGCAATGTGATTCAGTTATACATACATCTATATCTATTTTTTTCAGATCCTTTTCCCTTATAGGTTATTACAAAATATTGAGTAGAGTTAGTTCCCTGTGCTATACAGCAGGTCCTCGTTGGTTATCTATTTTATATATAGTGGTGTGTATGTGTGCTTTTGGTTCTGAGCTACCTGATCTGGGCGAGGAAGCCAGGGTCTATTGATGACTCCCAAAGGTGGAAGTCATAAGGCCCAGCGGCGGGGAGTTTAGTCATGTTAATAACACTAAGGATAGTTACCGTTTACTGAATGCTTACATGGTGCCAGGCTATCTGCTAATCTGATGTTTCCAGCAACTCTGTGAAGTAGGTACCATTATTATCCCCTTTTTATAAATGGGGAGACTGAAGGTCAGGGAGGCAAGGTGACTTGCCCAAGTTCATATAGCTAGTGAGCCACAGTGCTTCTGGAGGTTGGTCAGGTTTGGGATCTGAGTCCTAGCTTGGTCTTTCTAATTTACATAACAGCTTCATCCCCTTTTCTGCAAAATCATATGATAAAGCCCCTACCTCACAAAGTGGCTGTGAGGATGGAATTAGAGAACATCCATGCAGTGTCTCATGGGGCCTGGCAGATAGTAAGTGCTTAGTAAATGGTAGCTGCTATTATTAGGAACCTGATCCCCAGGTTTGGAGACTGAGCGCTACAATCGTCTCGATGCTGAATCCCGTGCAGGTGTCACCTAGCTGCCAGAATGCACCTGTTTACATCTCCCTCATCTGATTGAGCACAGTGCATGCTCCAGTGCTAACGCCGGAATGTGTGCCAATTCTACTAGCTTGTGTAAATAGGGTGGGGAGCTCTGAACAATTTAAGGCATTCGTGTAATATTCCTATCAGAATTTGTTGTGTATTTGCAAACTGGTCCTATGGGAACATGGTTCCTTCAGAAATCCAGTGGTTAATGCAAAAGACACTGGGCTGTAAAGTGCATTTGGTGATTCATATTGCAGGCGAGAAAATGTCCCCTGCAACGAGACATAAACACCTTTCCATATGAGTTTGGTTACTTTGAAGGGCAGCTCCTGGCCCCCAGAATATTAAGGCCTCTGTCTCACTCCATCAGGAGAAACGCGTTCTGTGGCACGTTTGCCCAGTGTGAAGGGGGAGTGTGTTCCTGGTATGTAAAGAATAGGGTGTGGAACCCGGTGGGCAGTGGGCAGCCCCAAGGCTGGAGGAGGAGGCCTGGGCTGCATCTTGAGGATGAAGTTCCTCCTTGGTCTATTAGAGGGCGATTATGCGAAGTATCCAAAGAATGACTTTGATTAAGGGTAAATAAAACAAAAGAAAACGCTGTTCTCGTCTGTTAGCTAATGGCAGGTAATCTCTTAAGGGTGTTATGGACTGAATGTCTGTGTCCTCTCAAAATTCATACGCTGAAGCCCTCACCCCCACTGTAACATTCCTATTGGAATTTGGAGGTGGGGCCTTTGGGGCTAATTAGATGGCACTTGTTTCCAGATCCATGCACTACAAAGGAGAGTAATGCAAAGTCTAGTACCTGGAAAACTGAATGAAGACTCACGATCATAGTTTCTCCTCCAGCATTGAGATTTCACTTGACAAAAAAACATGGGAGAAATGCATGACACGGGGCAAAGCAGACTGAATCATTAAAACCTTCCATTATTGCCCTCCCCTTCCTTCTTGCTTTCTCCTCTCGACGGGTCGGATACATCTTCCTAGAACACTTCATTTACCAAATCACTCTTCTGTTCGAGAGCTTTCAGTGGCTCCCTGTGGCCTCTAGTGCCAAGTCCAGACACTTCAGCCTGTCTCGCTTTCACAGCTGCACTCCCCACCTCACCAACGAACTGCAATTCATTCATTTTTTCATCCCGTACATCTTTATTGGGTACCTCCTCCTGTGTGTCAGGCACTGGGCGCGTTGCTGAGGACAGGCCTGTGAAGCAGTCAGGTGCCCTCCCAGACCTGCTGCTTTAGTCAAGCTCTTCTGCTTCCTGCCCTTCACTCATCCTGCCGCTGCCTCTGTCCACACTCCTGCTCCGCTGCGGAGACCTCTTCCCTTCTCCTCTCTGCCAGTGTACGCTTCTTACCACCTCTAAAACCTCTACTAAAATGCAAACTTCCGGACTTCCCTGGTGGCGCAGTGGTTGAGAGTCCGCCTGCCGATGCAGGGGACGCGGGTTCGTGCCCCGGTCCGGGAAGATCCCACGTGCCGCGGAGCGGCTGGGCCCGTGAGCCATGGCCGCTGAGCCTGCGCGTCCGG
>NW_006789873.1:672483-680987 GCF_000442215.2 Lipotes vexillifer | reverse complement strand
CGTGAGCCATGGCCGCTGAGCCTGCGCGTCCGGAGCCTGTGCCCCGCAACGGGAGAGGCCACAACAGTGAGAGGCCGGCATACCGCAAAAAGAAAAAAAAAAAAAGCAAACTTCCCACACGTGCCCCACACGTAGAAGTGGCAAGCAGGAGCCCGGGAGGGTCTGCCTTGCACAGAAGGCTGGAAGAGCTGTAGTCAGACACCATCTGTCTAGAGCCTTTGTATGCGAGCAAATGAAAAACTTCCAAAGAATTCACATGCGCTGATTGATTTCGTAAAGGGTCATACAGTAGGGACGAGAATCCCAGTTGCAGGCTAGAACAATCCCTGAAGGTGATACACAGAAAATACAGTAAAACTTTTGTTATCATGAATTTTGTGTGTGTCTTGGCAGGGGGGCAGGAGAGTAGGGATATTCAGGTTACATTGATTAACCTAAACTTTAGCCGTCTTTGGTATGCCCTATTAGTGACATGAATTACTTTGGAATAAGTGGGTAGGTCCTATTAATATAGTCACATTTAGACTCAGTGATAGAAATGTAAATCTGAAATGAAAACAGCAGCCCATGATATCCATTCAGCTAATTATGTACTGAGTAGCTACTGTATGCCAGCCAAGCCTGTCCCTAACATATATGGGGCCCAGGGCAAAGGTACAAAGGGAGTCCCACATACCATATGGCTAAAGATTTCCAAGTTATAAATTAAGCTAACACTGTTTCATAAAATGTGTTGTGTCCTCCTACCTTGACAAATAAAGCAGATCTTCATAACGATCTGGAAGCTCAGGTTCAAGTTTAAAATTCTTGGATGCTTCAGCGTTTCACGCCAGACGTGACGGCCCAAAAAGGTCAGTTGCAGGTCCCCAGTCCCCAGCCTGGCCTCCTGGTCCCCTTCCCCCCACTGCATCTCTGTCCTGTACCACGAGGGCCTCACACATGCGGGTGGATGCCCTGGTCCTCCTGTCCAAGGATGTTGCACACTGGTGGGGTGTTCTACTCCTAGGAGGACGGACTGGGAACAGTGGCCTGCACAGGCGCTGGGAGCAGGCACAAGGCTGTTCAGGCAGGAAATTCCCGGGGCCTGGGTATCCACAGTATGGACTAGAAGGGAAGGGCATGGACTCTGGTTGGGCATATTTCTTTGGTCCAGTGGATTCCTGTTCCTGGGAGAACAGCCAGAGGAGGGCCAGAGTGAGGTTTCTAAAGTATGGGGCCAGGTATCTGCCATGTACTGGGGATAAGATGATTAAAATATGCTCCCTCCCCTCCAAGAACTTATAACCTGGTGAAACAGACATACAGGTACATAGCTCACTCTAATGTAGTGGGATAAATAAATGCTCTCTTTGCTGAAATACAGAGCACAGAATGATGGATCTGAGGAATGGCAAATAGACAAAGATATTTACTCTTTGAATTAAAAGATACAGTCATACTTCAGATTTCCATTTTATCAGTGCCTTTTTCAATCTGTGGTCCATAATTTCCTATTGCTTGTTTTCCAGAAACAGCCATAACTCCTTACATTTGTAATCACACTTTCCTATTGAAATTCCTTTCACTCCGCCCAGATTCCTGAAGCCAGTCTGCTTTCTGCCCCTTTGCTGTGTAAGAGAAAATATCTGATTTCTCCCAAGCCTGCTTCTGCTCCGCTGGGGCTATCAGAGGAAGCCTGGATTTAGGGCTTCACGATCCTCTGTCCAAGTGAGCTAACAGCAGGACTGACAGTCTGACTCTAAGGCCTACACACAGCTTGTGCTTGGTAAAGGGCTGTGTTTCTAAACATCCATCGATGAGTGATTCACCAACACACACGTACACACATGCGCGTGTGCGTGCGCGTAGGTACACACGCTCAGGGAGACAGAACCTGAGCTTATGAGGCCTCCAGGGCACATCTTTGCTTCAGGTAGCTGAATGACCCACAGAAGCTTAATCAGAAAACTCAATGAGTGGCAAGCCATTTAACCGAGGGCTTTCCGTCTATATGTTTGGCATACTTCCCACCGCAACCCTATATTGTAATACTCAGTGTGCACCATGGAAGTTTGCTCCATTTCCCAGAAGGCAATGGGGCTCACAGTTAACGCTTTGGCCCACTGACGGTCCTCATAGCTGCATGTCACCAGAACAGGGTTAACCCATAGGATACTTTCTTCTTCGGGATCACATGACTATCTCGCTGAAACCTACTCATTTCTGGCCTGTTTTTCACTAACTGGTACCCACCACAGGTGCTGAAAACACAACTGGCCCTCACTACACACTTCGTGCTTCGTGAAGGCAAGATATCTAGACGAACAAGAACACAGAATAGACTGTCAGTCCTTTGGAAATCCCTTCTACCCCATCATTCTAAGATCCTCTCGTGGTCTGCCAATCCAGCAGCATCCCCAGCTTTTTTGTACATTTACTCCATATGTTTCTGATGCATGTATGTTTAAATTACTAAAAGGTGAATTTAGAAAAGCAACTCATTGTCAAACATCCCTCAGGATCCACCTTATTTAACTACCAACCAGATGTCTCATTTTCCCCAGTAGGAAATAGACTTTGAACTTGGAAAGTTCATATTCTGTTTTCTACTCATCTGCACACAGGGAGAGGATTTTCAAATTGGTCAAGTGAGCCTCTTCTATCCCAGGGCAATGGAGCGTGGTTTGCATTGCATAGGCTGTCAGTGGAGTTGGGCTGTGAGTCAGGAAACCTGTGCTCTGCTTCAGGTTGCCCTACACATTCAGGATGACCTCTGGGAAGTCACACTGTTTGGGGGCCTTTGTTTGACCATCAGTAGAGAATCACGCCTTGACTGCAACATCAGATGATAGAAAAGAGATGTGCAGGATGTTCTGAACTGGCTGAGGGAAAGATAATCACGTACTCCCAAAGTGGCGTGCAGTCAGAGTAATTAGAGTTTTTAATTCCATAAAGTGAGTTAGGCCCTATGAGATTGAGCCTTAAATTTGATTGTGTCCCATGTGTTCATATAGACTCCTATGGTATTAGAAGAATCTTTAGAGGGACCATCTGTCCCGACTGCTTATGTGGCCAATAAACTTTGTGGTAGCATCCTAACAGATTGACACAGGTCTGGCCTTGAACACTATCTGCCCAGGGAGTTTACTACTGTCTGACCAGCCTTTTTCTTTGTTGAACCACTTTGGCCATTAGCAATGTCTTTCTTAAATTAAGCTAGAATCCATGTGTGTGTAATTTCTGCCTGTTGCTCTGGAGTCACAAAGATCAAGTCTTTGCTTTCTTCTGCAGGATGGCTCTTCTGATACTGAAGACAGCTTTCATCATGTCTCCCCTGCACCAGAGAAAAGTTATTTTCCTCAGCATCAAATTCTACCCCCATCCCAGAACCTCTTACTGAGATGATAACGGTAAGACCCCAGAGACCTTGGCCACGTTCCCTGATCGCCCCCAGGAGGACCTGTGGAATCTCTTCCAAACAATCCCACATATACAGTCCTGAGCCAAGGGGACGGGAAGGTGAGATGCCCAACAGACCCTCCTTCAGCTCTCCCTCAAGTACCCTGAAGGGCCAGGAGGATTCTGTTTTGACAACTTGCATTCTGTTTGAACGCTGTGGATTCTTGGGAGGTCTTGAAATTCTTCTGAGGGGAAATTGATAATGGCCGATATTAAACAAAACCAAAGCTAAATTAATAACCAGTTGATGGCCGATCTCTTTTATGCAAATGAAGGGATAGATATTTATTGAGCATCTGCAAGCCTCAATGTTTTGTTCATGAAGAAACCGAGGCACAGAGAGGTTAAGTGACTTTCCCGAAGTCACACAGCGAGAACTTGGAATCTGTCTACTTGCCAGGCCCCCGTCTGTTCTGCTAGGCCAAGCTGCCTCCCCGTTTATGTGGCTTAAATGTATGTGACACCTCTTCTGTGAGAGGTCAGGAAGTCTCTTCCTAACTCTGTCCTCCTCCTCTCTCTCAGTGATCCGAGGTTGCTTTCCTCTGTAGAAGCACTGGATTCACCGTCCCTTTCCTGAGCCCTGGGGCAAACTCCTGGATCCCCAGTAACCTGCACCCGCCTCCCCGCCGGCCCCCACGGCGATGGTTCTGCTGAGATCTCAGATGTCAGCAAGGGCTGGAAAGCCTCCCTTACATCCTGACCAAAGCAAACAAATTCATGGGGGCCCAAATCTCCTGGGAGGGCATGGATATCAACCAAAACTTTAGAAGGTCCAGGTCTCAGGAGGGCCCAGCACTAGTTTTAATTCTTCACTCTCACTATTTTAAAATTCTTTAAAAATTTTTGAATAAGGGACTCCACATTTTTATTTTGCATAAGCCCCGCAAGTCATGCAGCCAGTTCTGATAAGGCCAGTACTGCACTTACATCTGGTCATGAAGGGCCTCTGCCCCGGGCCTTATAGTGTAAAAGATCCCACCTAGCCAATGGTATACAGGTAAATACTTAATAAATGGCTCTCTGGGGGCTGTGGGGGGAGTGGGTGATGGAAAGCTTTGGTTTGTAGCATTTGTTGATTTCCATGGTGTAAGGAGTCCCGCCACCGCTGACTTCAAACTACCCATGTGATGTCACCAAACCCACAGCTGGGAAGAGATGCCCCCAATTGGTTCTCACAAGCCTATATGAGCCAGTTCTAATACACCGCTGTGACATAGCTCAAATGCCAAGTGAATCAATGAGTGAATGAATGATCATATACAAGAACACATGGGTGCCTCTGTAACTTGGGACCCATTATTCTAAACATCTATTCAACAAAACCAAAGCTAAATTGATAACCAGTTGATAGCCAATCTCTTTTATGCAGATGAAGGGGTAACTCTTCATAACCCCTTCATGAATAACTCTAGTCATATTCCAAGGAAATGCTTCTTCGTATCTCCTGGCCTATTTCGTGCTCCAACAACAAGAGCAAAACATGTCTGAATAGTGTGAAGGCTTCTGGATTGTGCTGCCAGTGTTAAAGATGGACACTATTTTAGAGTCCAGAAAGGATTTGAGTGTTAAGGTTAAAAAAAAAAAGACAAATTAATTGATCAAACCCTTATTTTCTGATAACATAAGGGCAATAGATTCTTGCTTAACAAGTTGTTTCCCAGTAGTCCGTTTCCTGGCTTTCAAATTATGGTTCTGCAGATCTTTGCAAATTAGTATTAAATTCACAACAATTGAGTTGGCGGCTAAGGAACATTTTGCAATATTAAACAATTCATATCACTCTTAAATTTGTGACTGTATAGGTCTAGGTGCAATGTGTGTAGCATGATTCCAATGAACATTGAATGCTAGAATTGCAAATAGTTTTATTTTTATAAACATATGTAACAAGATTGAATCAAATGACAACTCAGCTCTAGTAAAATAATTTTAATTTTAAAATTTGATAATTATATTTATTCTATTCTATTTTGCCTTTTTATTTTGTATTTTGAACGTTTAAGAAAAAATGACTTCTGGGAAACACGACAAAATTTTAATTAAAGAATTTTTACACTTTATGGTTTTTTGATGAAAATATGTTCAAATTTTATACATTTAATACAATTACATTTTATTTTTTAATCCTTTACCAGTGTTGGCAAACTATGGCCCACATGTGAGCTGTCTGTTTTTGTAAATAAAAAGTTTGATTGGGACATAGCCACACCCCTTTTTTTTCTAACATATTGTCTATCAGCGCTTTGGGCTACAGTGGAAGTTGAGTAGTTAAGACACAGACCTGATGGTCTGCAAAGCCTTGAATTTTTACTATCTGACCCTTAAGAGAAAAACTTTGCTGACCTCTGCTTTAGATCATAACTGACAATTCCACAAGTTACACGAAAACATCTTGATCATAACAACATGTAATACAAACAGTGATTTTGCTGAAATGAAGGCAAAAAGTACAAGTTAATTCTCCAATTATGTATGTCCTTAAGTTATTACTCATCCAAACATTGTTGACCCATCAAAAGAACATCCAGATATGCACAATCATAATTAAATTCAGTCCTCTTTGATATTGTGCTGACTTTCAAAAGTATAAAAACTGTCACTTGACATGTATTCATTGCTTTGGTTATTATAAATTATAGCTGTCAAAGTAAGAGATAGAACATATTTTAACAGTTTGTTGCCTTGACTTATAATTTTAAAATTTTAGACACATGATATGTGGCCTCTGTTTGTATTCTTGCTCTGGGCCCCTCAAATGTTAGGGGAGCACGGAGAGGCTTGGTAAGTATGTCAACAGTTATGTGTCAGGAGCCATTGTTTAGTCTACTGGGGCCTTGTGCTCTGAGCAGTCTCCGAGAGGTTCCACCCATGCCTTATGAATACGGCCAAACCCACCCGTCTGCGCCCTTCACAGGGCACTGAGAGAGAACCCAGTAGAGCACGTTTCCAAGGTTCATCCACACTTTAGCATATGTCAGTACTTCATTCCTTTTTAAGGCAGAATAATATTCCAAGGTATGGATAGATCGCATTTTGTTTATCCATTCATCTATTGATGGATATGAGTTCCTTCCGCCCTTTGGCTATTGTGAATAATGCTGTGATGAGCACGGAAGTACAAGTATCTGGTCAAGGTTCTGCTTTCAGTTCTCTTGGGTGTATACCTCGGGGTGGAATTCCTGGCTCACATAGTAACACTATGTTAAACCTTTTGAAAAAGCGCCATGCTGTTTCCCACAGAGGTTACACCATTGTACATTCTCACCAGGGGGTGAGGAGATGGCTTTGACTAGTCCTGGAAGGAGAGAGGACACTACCAAAGTCACCTGTGTATAGAAAAGGTACTGGCTGGTACTGATTTTTGAGCCAGTTCTCCTTGTGTCCTGTTTTTATGCTCTTTTTGAATCTTGCTGATAACCAAATGCCCCCCACGTTTTAAAAGCCAGTCTTAGCATGGCAGCCTTACCTTAGAAGTCTTGCAATCCCTAAAAGACTTCTGGGCAACCCCATGTCACTGAGAAGGGGCTCCATGCCTCCAGGGGCCATGCCGCCTAACTCCACCTGCCCTGCTCGTTAGACTTGGACTCAAGGAAAGGGTGGGCACTGGCCTTTTGCCGGGCTCCCCTTTGGCACTGGCACCAGCAGCATCTGAATGAGCCATCTCCCAGGGCCTGGAGCAAAGCCTTCCCAGCCAAGTGCGGCCAGGCAGCCTGAGACAACACCTCCTCCGGCCTTCTGGCCTCCTAATATGCTTTGCATTAAAATACCCATTTTGGCTTTGCCTTTGAGTCAGCTCTCTGGGGGAGCAATAAAAGATGAGCGATTAACATGTGGCCCATGGAGATGTAGTGGATTGAGAAATGACTACAATTCATTCAATTCCAGCCCTTTCTGCATTTTTCCCACACACCAGCGTTGCCTGCAGTGACGTGTGTCCTGCTTCGAGCTCTGCCACTAACTGGAGGTGCGATGTCAGCGAATGCCTTCCCCTCTCTGGGTCTCAGTTTCCCTATCTACTAAACGAAGGGGGGAATCTCCAAGGAGCACTTCCAACTCTAAACATTCGGTGATTAATATTCAGACAGAGCCTGGCTCTAATGCACACACTGACCATCCACTCTGTGCAGTAGAACGGTAGGCAATACTTTGGAAGATACTTTCTTTCCCCGGGGGCCAAATGGTATGAAAAAAACTTCTTTCATAAAGATACCAGTCTCACCCCCTCCAAAACAGAGCTACACCCTTAGATATGTTGTAGGATAAGGTTTTCTTTGCAGAATCTTAGTGTGACCTTTTCTGAGGCAGAACATGGTTTTGGGGTTCGGGGGAGAGTGGGAAATGGGGGTGGGAAATGCTGGATTGTGACTAACTAGATAACGAACCCCGTCTGCTTTTAATCAGCCTCTTCCTGTTCTCCCAGACCTCTAAACTTTTAATATTAATGGAAACAGATTTGAATTCTGGAAAGAGCTATTCTGGAAAATAATTGGATATTTACTAGGTGAAAAGTGAAATTGCACAGGCATTTCATAGGCTTTGGTATTTGACAGGTGCCATTTTTCTTTCTAATGTGTTCCATACCTCTGTTTTATGAACCAATATGGATAGTGGCATAAAGAGATTACAGGTTTACATGGTGGCGAGACATGGGAATATGTTCAGGGTCGGGGCTGGGTGGGCAGGGAGAGAGAACTTCAGGTGAGGAGAAGGCTGAAATGCCTGAATTAATAGGACAGAATTATTTGAAGGCAAAGCATGATATGTCTTTAAAAGAACCAGAGCCATGTTCAGAAATGGAAGTTGCACCCAGAGAAAGAGAGAGATGTTACTTATGGAACTTACTCATAGAAGCCTGACTCCGTTCAGGAAGGCAATGCCTCCCTCGGCTTCAAAAAGGACTTTGTAGTTAGAGCAGGTAGGAAAGCAAAGGAAGGGAGTGGGGAGCTTTTCTTAAAGCCACAGGGCCCTCCAGAGTTGCAGGCAAGCAGAAAAAGCTGTAGGCAGATCTGCTGGGAAGGAAAGGAGGACTGCCCCACTGGGCGCCTCAGTCCCCTTGGGCTCTTTCC